>NC_041389.1:424891225-424955933 GCF_002162155.2 Triticum dicoccoides
AAGGGCTTTAAAAGAAATGCCACAGTTGGGCGTCTGGGCGACACCACATAAAGGGCTTTAAAAGAAATGCCACAGTCGGGCGTCTGGGCGACACCACATAAAGGGCTTTAAAGGAAATGCCACAGTCGGGCGTCTGGGCGACACCACATAAAGGGCTTTAAAAGAAATGATCATAGTGAATATCCCGGAGGTAGAACCATCCTAGAGATATTTGGTAATAATATCACGGGTTAGTCAATAACAATAATAATCATAGATATCACAAGTCACGAGTAGAAATTCCATTTTCTGGTTAACCGTTTCACCTCCGAAGACCGACACTAAGACCGACACCTGACTCATCCCAGACTGCAATCCTTAACCATGGACACGGCTATTCGAATAGGTTTGTTCTCTGCAGAGGGTGTACTCTTTACCCACGAGTAACGGATTTCTTTAGTCCATCAGGACTAATTCCATCTACGGTCTTTTTGTTGAAAACACACCTAACTTGCACACACCAGCTTATCACACACGTGTCTGGAATCACCCACGACACCTGTTAAGCAAACTCTAAGTGGGGAGGCTACAACCTCGCGTAGCATGAGATCAAATTTATATCACGCGCTCTAAGGGGTGGCCTCCCCTCTCGGTCCCAACCGGAAACACCCATGCCCCCGGACCAGGTGGCCTGCCTACCAGTTACAACCGGTATCTTCCACCATGGCCTCTCTGTACGGTGTGTGCTAGAAAGAGGTTGACAACTTACTGAACCGTACTCTACTTACTGTAGAGACGAGTGGTAGTACGCAACAAGTATGGGGGTTACTGGAACAAGACTCGATCTACGGTCGACTCAGGAGGTTCAAGTATTCCCTGCATGATTAGCATAACAAATATATTTCATCCAACAGAGTCACTTCTCATATCACCTTACCATGCCATACCAGACATAACCGTCCCGACGGAGACCGGCGACAAACTCATACCTACCCAAGGCTGACGTTTTCCCGGTTTCCTGCCGGTATGCATGCAAGGCACATGAGGGTGATTATCTTCACAAGTGTGTTCATTTACAACAGCATGGAAATCATTAACATGCACACAGGCATATGATCATATCACATGAAATAACAAGTCCTTCGAAATGCGGTGGTGTTATAAACTCATCAACAATCAATCCAAAATTATTATGCCGGGGTTCAGAATGCTTGCCTTCAATGTGCGGGAAGGCATGGTGCACTCCAAAACTTTTGAAAGCTTCTTCTCTCTCCCAAAATCCTATTTAAAAATATATTTGAATTAACACATATTTCAAAAACAGAACCAAAAAGTTGTTTGAAATTTTTTCAAATAAATCCTAAAATAAACTAGATCAAATATGAGGAAGGTAGGAAAAAGAATCAACTCATTTGGACTTATATTTAAAAAGTTAGAGCCAGTCAAACATTTGGTCAAAATCTGTTTTTTTAAATAAAACAAAAAAAAAGAAAATGGTTCAGAAGGGAATACGTTTTCGGAGCGGGGAAAGCGTACTGGGGAAAATACGCCTTCACTTAACCGACGTGGATAGGCGCAGTGTCACTAACAGTGGGTCCAAGGGGCCCACTGGTCAGGTTTGACCCGTCGCCGTGCGTCGTCTCCCTCCTCTGCCCGAGCAGAGCGGGGCTCCGGCGATCGTCGCTGGCGTTTGGCTGCTCCTCGCGGGCCCGCGAGGGTGGGAATGGATCCGCACGGCTGGGGCGGTTCTCCCGGTGGTCGTAGGGTTGCTGGGGAAGGAGTAAATCACCGGCGGCGAGCTCCGCGGCGGAGGGAAGCTTCGGTGGCAAAGTGATTTGTTAGCGGCGACGGCTCCCGATCAAAATTAAGTAGGGGGTTGGGTTCACAGGGGAATGAGGAAGTTCTTGGTGGAGAGAACGGAGAGGGGGAGGTACTGGAGGTGCCGGATTGGCTGGGGCGGTGGCGGCGGCAGGAGTTGCCGGAGATGATGAAGAAGACCTCCCCGGGTCGAATGCGAGGCAGGGGAGCGCCATGGGGGTAGCATGAGGTCGCGTGCGTGCTCAGAGGGGCTCGGGGTGTCCATTTATAGCACGCCAAGGTCGGTTCCGCGGCGGTGGATAAGGGCGGCCGGCAAACCGTCGTTCTGTAGCTGCAGGTGAACGTGGCGTCGACGAGAGCTAGGCGACACACTCGCGGATGAGCACGCGCTGTTCCAGGGCCAGGTGGCGAGCGGGCGAGGCTTGGGCGGCGCTGCCCGTGGCAGAAGCGCACTACCGACGCCGGAGTGCCGCCAAGAACGCCCTGGTGGCGGCGCTGTAGCGTGCCAGGGTGGTTTGGCGCGATGCTGCGAGGCGGGGAGTGCATGGCGAGGTGCTGCCGTGTGGGCCAAAGCCAGGGGGCCAGCGTGTCGGCTCGGGCGCGGCATCGTGCAATATGCGCGCTCTGGGTGCGTCCAGTGCACGCACTGGGTGTGCTCGACGAAATGCCAGAGCATGCTACAGAGCTTGGTTGAGACTGGCAATTAACAGACCTAGGTTAGGAGAAACGGGGAGTCTAGTGGACATGCTGGTTTGATCAGAGGTGCAAGTTCACAGTGCGCTGCCAAAACTCATGTCAAAACTGGTCATGCTCTCCAGGTGTTTGACAAAATGCCAAGGGCACTTAGGCATTTCTTGGAGTGGCCAAAATCTCCAGATCAGTGTCTCTGTGGATGAAAGAGAGGGTGGTGAGGTTAGTTGGTGAAATGCACAAACTTGTTAGTGCAAGTCTAGCAGAATTTCAATTCTGGACAGGAAATAAATGGCATTATTTCATGAACCAAAATTGATCCAAAAGGTGCATGCTCCTGGACTTAAGGGTTTAACATGGAGGACTACAAGTAGGAGAAATAGTTAAGGGTATAGGAGCAACTAAAATGGTGGTTGCTGTACAAATCCTCAAATTGGACCAAAATGGAAATGAGGTTGATCCACTCAAATTTTTCAAAGAACATAAATAGGTTTTTGCATAAAGTGAAACAATAGGCTCCTACTGACCTCCCTTAATTTTGGTAGAAGTTTTAAAGAAATATAAAAATGGGTTGCAGTGCAAAATGCACTCTGGACCAGAGAAGAAAAATTGAGAGTAGGGCTCAAAATATTTAGTGAATGAAATATATTTTTGCATAAAAGTTATTTACAAACATCACATGACATCTCCAAATTTTTGTGGAAATTTTAAGTGAATCTATCAAATGGTTGTAGTTCAAATATGGTCAATTAACCTTGAAAAACCATTTTCAAGAAAATAAAGATAAAGCAATTAAGTTAGTTAATTAGTTATACTGATAAAAGGAAAGTTTTTCTTGAGAGGTTAAACAAGTCCAATAACATAATTGAAAAGTTTTCTCTTTGGGAAAAACTCATCATAACAGGGAAGGAAATGATTTAAAAAATCAAAATGGAGCTCAGAAATCCAAAGTTTTAATTCCTAGCAAAATTTTAATTTAATAAAACAAGGCCAAATTTTTGGGGTGTCACAAATACTATCCCCCTTAAGAAAAATCTCGTCCTCGAGATTTGCTGAAAGCGGTGTTAAGAAAATAATTACGCCATAAAGATGTAGCTACAGTGAGAGGGCAATAAGTGGTGAAAACCACAGTGTGAAAAACTGGGGCTGCGCAGAAAAGTCTACGGTCCGGGACAAAAATCGGGTGATTTCTACGCTGGATATAAATTTAGGATAACTCCTAAATTTAGATATACGCTGATCGCACCCGAGAGCATAGTGCTCTCTCTGGCTGACAGGTGGACCCGGGGTCCACTGTCAGTCTCCTCTTCTTCTCCCTCTGGCCCTTTCTTCCTCCTCTCTTCCGCGTGCTTCCTCCACCGGCGACGCCTAGTGTGTAGGGCATCTAGGCCGTACCGTGGTAGTGCGCGGCGTGCTAGCTGCCGGTGCAGCGTGCACTCACCTCGCGGGCCAGCGTGCTGTCGGCACTGCTCGCAGATTCGACTCCGAACACCGGCGATCGGCGACGAGCGGCGTTGGTGGACTTCGCCCACCGTACACCGAGCTCGAGCTATAAAAACGGCCGGGGTGCCTCTCTCTTCTTCCTCACCTCTTGGCCTCACTTCTCCTCCTTCTTCTTTCTCCATTACTGCTTACAGAAGCTCGGTCGAGGCTCTAATGGCGGAGGCGATGCCGGACTGGTTTGTGATCCTGATATGCGGAGGGCTGGCGATGCTGTTGGGGCTCTCTGTGCTCCTGTGTGCGATGATCTTCGACGAGTATCGCGACGCTGCGGCTCGGGTGTTGGCTCTCCGCGGAGGTGGTGATCATGAAGAGTAGATGGAGTGTGTCGGGTGCTAATTGTCGTTAGGGGGTGATTAGCTGGATGTAATGCCGTTGCAAAGTTTTGCAAACAGTGTATGTGTCTGAATGATTATGGTTGTGAGTCTGCTCGTGGTGCTGTGTGAAATTAATTAATCCATGTCGTGAAGTGGCAGGTGTAGCAATTTAGGGAAAAGAAATCTCACTCCAGGATTTCGCGAGGGAAAAGCAGTTAATTTAAAGGAGCATAAACCACAACAAAAACTACACACATTAGTAGAAGCCAATTAATTGACTCGTCGTACAAACTCAGGGTATCACGCATAAGTCACACACATAAATAAATGCTGCAAAGAACAAATACAGAAGTGACGTCTAAAATGAAAACGGTAACTGGGAGGGGTTCTGATAAAATGTCTCTGGTAAAGGGATACATTCTTCTTCTATTGGAGGAAGTGGATTGACCAGTCGATGCATGCGTCTCTCCGTGTCGGGTCTCAGTGGTCTGCCGATGGCAACCTGAGGATTTAAATCTGCGAGGCTCTGGAGATAATCCATCACTCGCTGGTTTAAATGCTCTTGAGCAATGATGTACTGGATAAGGTTGGCCAGAACTGGGTCTCTCTCAATACGTCCACCGGGAAAAGATGTTACTTCTCCGGGTGCTGCACGGCTCGGAAAGTAATAATATCCTCGTTCGCGGGCATAGGGTATTGCGGATCGAAGACGAGCAATTTCTTCTTTCACAGCAGCTTATATGGCCAGGTGTGGGGTTGGCATAGATTTCCCCACGAAGGAAACTTCTATTGGATCTTGATTGGGGTCTACAGGAGGGATATGCACTGCTGCCCAATATTCCGAGGTGGATGGGGTGATCCTTGATTTGAACAGCTCGTACTGGGGTGGCTGGGTAGAACCCATGGTACTGCGGGTAAAATCCCACAATAACTTGACAAAGCTACCTGGGGTTGCATCTGGGGTTCTCAGATGAATGCTGGGGTTTGGCATGACAGGAAGAAGCGTGAGTGTTGTGCGCAAAGTGAGGGTTGCTGGGTAAGGTCACAAGGTGGCCTTTATATAGCAATGGAGCCGGATCGTTTTACCGTGGTGAAAGGTAATAAATTTGCCAGTTTAGCTCCAAAGGTCGGGTCAGTGTCAGAGATACACATATCTCATAAAGAGACGTGTTACTGTGGTTGTCGTCGGGTTGGTTTTGGTAGTTGTGCCCGGAAGAATATGCAGCTATGCGCTGACCAAACATGCAAGGTTATTATTAAAACAGAGGCACAAAGACAGGCTGCGTTAATATATGTGGTCGCATGATTACAAAGCGATGATACATTGAAACTTGGTACTAATCGTACGGCTCAGTCTACCTCGTTTATGTCTAAACGGGCGTGCCTGGTGGATGTCGAGGCTTCTCCACGTGTCTCTCTGCCAGGATTAGTCGGAGATGGCGAAGGAACTGCAGGGTCGGGGTAGTGAGGATGACCATCGCGGGCATTGTTGGCCACAACCCCGTTGGAGTGTGCTCCCAAAATGCGACGAAGCACTTCTGGGGTTATCGCAGCACCTTGGCCGATGGCTGGGGCAGATCTCGGGGTCTCGATCGGTTGTCCAAACAGCACGACTGGGTTGTCGGTGTTGGGCTCGTTTTCTTCTCTCGCCGGGGCTCGACGAACCAGCTCTCCACGAGCTGCGATTAGATCAATGGTGATCTGGTCGAACAGTGACTCTAGTGCACTTACATAGCGCACTAGGTGCAACAATGCGGGGTCCGTCTCGTGATCTCCATTAGCAACTTGGGGTGGTCTACCATACCCTTCACGTCTGGGATAGTAGTGGAACGAGCGACAGTTAACTCTGGGCGACAAGTGCCTGAGATGAACTATAGCCTCTCGAGCGGCTAGCTGGATGGCTTGTGGCTCAAAGGAAGTTGTTCTTCTGGTGAACCGGTAGGGACGCTCGGGTGCCAGACTCCTACCGTAAATGTGCACAGTGGCCCAGAATTGGCGGTCTTCACCGCTCATGGGTCCTTGATACACAACATATTCGGGTGGCTCCTCTAACGCGTAGGCACGATGGGTGAGGTTTGCGAGGATGGTCACAAAACCTCCAAGGTTGGTTGTTGTGGTTTCGTTGTGCACGACAGGTCCAGGCATTGTGGCTCGGTTTGGGGTAGCGGTTGTGCGGTGCTGGTTGGGGGCTAGCGCGCCCTTTTTATAGGAAAAGGGAGCGGAGTCTTCCTTCGCACGCTTGCGAGAAAGGACTATTTAGGGGCCGGTCACTAGCGCATGAGTGACAGGTTAGGTTGATAGGTTGGGCACAGACTGCCAAAAGGTGTTGGGGTCACTGTGTGGCTATCTTGCATGAGAAGCTTGGCTGGGGTTTGGTTAAGGTCTAGTGGGTTGGTTTGCCTAAGTTTATTGACCTGGCTAAGATAGGATTAGCCAATGGTCAGCCTGGCTCTGATACCAAGCCTGTCGCGACCGGATTTCTGGGTAATAAAATTCCAGAAAAAGACCGTCGTGCTCATCAGCCCCAGGATTACTGTTAGCTGATGAGGCTCCAACTTGATACAGAAATTCCAAGCAAAATACAGAATATGTAGTACAAGACCATTCCGGCCTATGGGTACAACCAATGGTTTCTAGTGATTGATGGCGGAAGCGGGTTGTGAAACATCTGTGTCTATGGGACTCCATTTCCCACGGGAACAGCTGACCAGGTTATATTTCCTATCTTCGCGAGGCTGCTATCTCCATTTGCGTGGGTTCCGGGGCTGGCATCGCGTCGCTCCTCTCCGTGCAAGAAAAATCTGGCCAAGACAATAGCCAGGGACAAGCCAGTGAGTACTTTGAATGTACTCGCAAACATTATGAACATAGGTATAATATAACCATGATGTGCAAAAGAAATATTTTTATGCTCATGACGTCAGTCACAATAGATAGATGAACTCTGATGCGTGCAAGCAAGTTATTTATAAAATTGCAATAACATGGTAGTATAAAAACTTATGAAACAAATAACAAGTAATGCCACAGTCGGGCGTCTGAGCGACGCCACCTAAAGGGCTTTAAAAGAAATGCCACAGTCGGGTGTCTGAGCGACGCGACATAAAGGGCTTTAAAATAAATGCCACAGTCGGGCGTCTGAGCGACGCCACATAAAGGGATTTAAAAGAAATGCCAGAGTCGGGCGTCTGGGCGACACCACATAAAGGGCTTTAAAAGAAATGCCACAGTCGGGCGTCTGGGCGACACCACATAAAGGGCTTTAAAAGAAATGCCACAGTTGGGCGTCTGGGCGACACCACATAAAGGGCTTTAAAAGAAATGCCACAGTCGGGCGTCTGGGCGACACCACATAAAGGGCTTTAAAGGAAATGCCACAGTCGGGCGTCTAGGCGACACCACATAAAGGGCTTTAAAAGAAATGATCATAGTGAATATCCCGGAGGTAGAACCATCCTAGAGATATTTGGTAATAATATCACGGGTTAGTCAATAACAATAATAATCATAGATATCACAAGTCACGAGTAGAAATTCCATTTTCTGGTTAACCGTTTCACCTCCGAAGACCGACACTAAGACCGACACCTGACTCATCCCAGACTGCAATCCTGAACCATGGACACGGCTATTCGAATAGGTTTGTTCTCTGCAGAGGGTGTACTCTTTACCCACGAGTAACGGATTTCTTTAGTCCATCAGGACTAATTCCATCTACGGTCTTTTTGTTGAAAACACACCTAACTTGCACACACCAGCTTATCACACACGTGTCTGGAATCACCCACGACACCTGTTAAGGAAACTCTAAGTGGGGAGGCTACAACCTCGCGTAGCATGAGATCAAATTTATATCGCGCGCTCTAAGGGGTGGCCTCCCCTCTCGGTCCCAACCGGAAACACCCATGCCCCCGGACCAGGTGGCCTGCCTACCAGTTACAACCGGTATGTTCCACCATGGCCTCTCTGTACGGTGTGTGCTAGAAAGAGGTTGACAACTTACTGAACCGTACTCTACTTACTGTAGAGACGAGTGGTAGTACGCAACAAGTATGGGGGTTACTAGAACAAGACTCGATCTACGGTCGACTCAGGAGGTTCAAGTATTCCCTGCATGATTAGCATAACAAATATATTTCATCCAACAGAGTCACTTCTCATATCACCTTACCATGCCATACCAGACATAACCGTCCCGACGGAGACCGGCGACAAACTCATACCTAGCCAAGGCTGAGGTTTTCCCGGTTTCCTGCCGGTATGCATGCAAGGCACATGAGGGTGATTATCTTCACAAGTGTGTTCATTTCCAACAGCATGGAAATCATTAACATGCACCCAGGCATATGATCATATCACATGAAATAACAAGTCCTTCGAAATGCGGTGGTGTTGTAAACTCATCAACAATCAATCCAAAATTATTATGCCGGGGTTCAGAATGCTTGCCTTCAATGTGCGGGAAGGCAGGGTGCACTCCAAAACTTTTGAAAGCTTCTTCTCTCTCCCAAAATCCTATTTGAAAATATATTTGAATTAACACACATTTCAAAAACAGAACCAAAAAGTTGTTTGAAAATTTTTCAAATAAATCCTAAAATAAACTAGATCAAATATGAGGAAGGTAGGAAAAAGAATCAACTCATTTGGACTTATATTTAAAAAGTTAGAGCCAGTCAAACATTTGGTCAAAATCTGTTTTTTTAAATAAAACAAAAAAAAGAAAATGGTTTAGAAGGGAATACGTTTTCGGAGCGGGGAAAGCGTACTGGGGAAAATACGCCTTCACTTAACCGACATGGATAGGCGCAGTGTCACTGACAGTGGGTCCAAGGGGCCCACTGGTCAGGTTTGACCCGTCGCCGTGCGTCGTCTCCCTCCTCTGCCCGAGCAGAGCGGGGTTCCGGCGATCGTCGCCGGCGTTTGGCTGCTCCTCGCGGGCCCCCGAGTGTGGGAATGGATCCGCATGGCTGGGGCGGTTCTCCCGGTGGTCGTAGGGTTGCTGGGGAAGGAGTAAATCACCGGCGGCGAGCTCCGCGGCGGAGGGAAGCTTCGGTGGCAAAGTGATTTGTTGGCGGCGACGGCTCTCGATCAAAATTAAGTAGGGGGTTGGGTTCACAGGGGAATGAGGAAGTTCTTGGTGGAGAGAACGGAGAGGGGGAGGTACTGGAGGTGCCGGATTGGCTGGGGCGGTGGCGGCGGCAGGAGTTGCCGGAGATGATGAAGAAGACCTCCCCGGGTCGAATGCGAGGCAGGGGAGCGCCATGGGGGTAGCATGAGGTCGCGTGCGTGCTCAGAGGGGCTCGGGGTGTCCATTTATAGCACGCCAAGGTCGGTTCCGCGGCGGTGGATAAGGGCGGCCGGCGAACCATCGTTCTGTAGCTGCAGGTGAACGTGGCGTCGACGAGAGCTAGGCGACACACTCGCGGATGAGCACGCGCTGTTCCAGGGCCAGGTGGCGAGCGGGCGAGGCTTGGGCGGCGCTGCCCGTGGCAGAAGCGCACTGCCGACGCCGGAGTGCCGCCAAGAACGCCCTGGCGGCGGCGCTGTAGCGTGCCAGGGTGGTTTGGCGCGATGCTGCGAGGCGGGGAGTTCGTGGCGAGGTGCTGCCGTGTGGGCCAAAGCCAGGGGGCCAGCGTGTCGGCTCGGGCGCGGCATCGTGCAAGATGCGCGCTCTGGGCGCGTCCAGTGCATGCACTGGGTGTGCTCGACGAAATGCCAGAGCATGCTACAGAGCTTGGTTGAGACTGGCAATTAACAGACCTAGGTTAGGAGAAACAGGGAGTCTAGTGGACATGCTGGTTTGATCAGAGGTGCAAGTTCACAGTGCGCTGCCAAAACTCATGTCAAAACTGGTCATGCTCTCCAGGTGTTTGACAAAATGCCAAGGGCACTTAGGCATTTCTTGGAGTGGCCAAAATCTCCAGATCAGTGTCTCTGTGGATGAAAGAGAGGGTGGTGAGGTTAGTTGGTGAAATGCACAAACTTGTTAGTGCAAGTCTAGCAGAATTTCAATTCTGGACAGGAAATAAATGGCATTATTTCATGAACCAAAATTGATCCAAAAGGTGCATGCTCCTGGACTTAAGGGTTTAACATGGAGGACTACAAGTAGGAGAAATAGTTAAGGGTATAGGAGCAACTAAAATGGTGGTTGCTGTACAAATCCTCAAATTGGACCAGAATGGAAATGAGGTTGATCCACTCAAATTTTTCAAAGAACATAAATAGGTTTTTGCACAAAGTGAAACAATAGTCTCCTACTGACCTCCCTTAATTTTGGTAGAAGTTTTAAAGAAATATAAAAATGGGTTGCAGTGCAAAATGCACTCTGGACCAGAGAAGAAAAATTGAGAGTAGGGCTCAAAATATTTAGTGAATGAAATATATTTTTGCATAAAAGTTATTTACAAACATCACATGACATCTCCAAATTTTTGTGGAAATTTTAAGTGAATCTATCAAATGGTTGTAGTTCAAATATGGTCAATTAACCTTGAAAAACCATTTTCAAGAAAATAAAGATCAAGCAATTAAGTTAGTTAATTAGTTATACTGATAAAAGGAAAGTTTTTCTTGAGAGGTTAAACAAGTCCAATAACATAATTGAAAAGTTTTCTCTTTGGGAAAAACTCATCATAACAGGGAAGGAAATGATTTAAAAAAATCAAAATGGAGCTCAGAAATCCAAAGTTTTAATTCCTAGCAAAATTTTAATTTAATAAAACAAGGCAAATTTTTGGGGTGTCACATGTGATTGTTAAACTTGTGTCAAAACTTCACTTAAACTTAAAGAATTTAAAGACTGCTACTTGTAGTACCTAGTGTCTAATCACCCCCCCTCTATACACCTCTTCTCGATCGTTTCAGCTACCTTCCCGAGGGAGAGCAGCGCGGTGAGGCTAGTCACTGAGCTCGGAGGCTCCCTGAGGTTAATGCAGCCATGAGGCCACCCCAAGTTGTTTATCACCAGCACGGAGCATAGTGCTTCCGGTCTTGCATGGGCATAGCCGCTCCTCGGCAGTGTCGACGGCCAGCACGAAGCATGGTGCTTCCACTGGTGTGTGGGAGGGGGCTCCCTCTAAGGAGAGCCCCTGGGGCATGTACAGCCCCGCCCTGACACGTGGCTTGCACGTTAGGGTTGGAGGAGGTGTATATGGGCACTCGCGAGCCAGCGCGGGACTCACGAGGCCCTACCTCAAGGCGGGTTGCGCCTGGTCTTGATTAGGGATGCTTGGGTTGGTCCTGCGAGATGGTTAGGCAGCCTGCGCCAAATGTGTTTCCTGAGGTTATTGCATGAGAAGGCCAGACACCAACGACCCCAGGAGGTGACGTGAATGGGACCATCCTGATAGACAGAGCTCAGCCGCTGGATTTATCGATGCTACAGGGACGGACCCGAGCATAGACGCCGTGCCCAGTCATCTCATGCAAGGATACTGAAGAAAAACAAGCGGCACGCGGTTCCCATGGCCACAGGGGCACCAAGTCGCGCGCCCTCACTCATCCACCCACGATTAGCTCATACGAGAACAAGGCACCAAGAGCCATGGAAGGTGACGTACACTGGGCTGGCCCGTGATCCAGAGCTCAGCTACTTGGGTTTAGCGAAGTTGCAGGGACGGACCCGAGCACAGACGCCGTGCTAGTCATTAATCATGAGGCGGTCGTGGGAGGGCTTGCAAGGGCGCGAGACATTCTTAGTGACGAAGCTCCTGTCAGGCAGTCGATAATTCAAGAGTAGCTAACAAAGGATTGTAACTAGCTCTAATAGATGCTGAAGGGATACACGCCGTAAGGACGGACCCACGAGGCCTGGGGATGATGCAGCCCGAGGGGCGCCCCCAAACTGAATGAACTAGGGAGATGTCACCTGATACAGTTGCTGAAGAGTTGTTGAAGTAGCCAAAAACGCGTGCTGCTGAAGCCGTTGCTCATGAGCCACTCCAGGGCCGAGCCTTGGGAGGCTCGGAGGGACCGGAAGGCTCCTGAAGTTGCTCCTCCATCGCCGCTAGGACCGCCTGGTGCCTGGCTTCGCAGGCCGCCTGAGCGTCCCTCATGCAGCGCTGGAACGCCTCAGCCACGCCCATCAGGCCAAAAGGCATGCGGATGTAGCTGTGAGGCAGACCCTCGCATCGGCCGACACGAGACAGCCACATGAGTTGCCGAGACCTGGCCCTGTTGAGCTTGGGGATGTCGATGCAGACATGGAACTCCTTACCCTTGCCAGGGCAATGAGCCACGCCATGCGGCAATCGACGACCGCCTTGCAGAACCCTTCCTTCCCGAATCTCCTCGATTGCCTTGCTGATGAACTCGTGAACGCCTCGTGCCTCATGCCTGCCGCCTTCTCCTAGGAAGTGTGCTCTGAAGAGCGCCTCTCTCACGACATTGGCTAGGTCTGAGGCCCTCCAGAGGAGAGCCCCGAAGCCTAGCCTGAGAGGAGCGTCGGGCACGTGTCCCTATGCGATGGGTGAAGGTGCCGCGTTCGGAGATGCCAAACTCAGTGTTGTGTCCTCGAGTGATGCTCCCTCACGAGACCCCTGGCCCAGCTGTAGCTTCTTAGTCTTGGGGGCGACCTTAGGAGGGAGGGCGCCGTCTTCGTCTTGCGGGTTCTCAATTGTTGCAGCCTGGAAGACGCGCTCGAGGGAGCACACTGCATCCTTCTCTTGGTAGGCGACCGTGATGATGCCGCCGCTTCCTGGCATCTTGAGGACATTGTAGCCGTGGTGTGTGGCCGCCATGAACATGGCCAGTGCTGGGTACCCTAGGATGGCGTTGTAGGGAAGATGAATGTCGGCGATGTCGAAATCGAAGAGCTCGGTGCGGTAGTTGTTGCGCTTGCCGAAGGTGACAGGGAGGTGAACTTGCCCGATCGGGTGTGTTAATCCGTCGGTCACTCCTGAGAATGGCTTGGTGGGGTGCAGCTGGTAGTATGGCACCTGAAGCCTGTTGAACGTCTGAACAGAGAGAACATTGAGCCCCACTCCAGCATCGATGAGGGTCTTGGTGATGTTCATGTTGCTGATGACAGGGGAGCAGAGCATGGGGAGTGCACCTGCGGTGGCTGTGCACTTGAGCCGGTCCGAGGAGTCGAAGGTGATGGCGCACTTGGACCACTTGAGAGGGCAAACCGCTTCGGGCTTCGGGAGTGCTGCATTCACCTCGCGTGCAAACTGCTTGAAGACACGGTGGGAAGCTCGGGCCTGCGAGTCGCCCAAGATGCAGGCAATGGGTCGAGGCTCCTGGAAGCCCCCAGCCCCCTCGTCCTGGTGGTGATCTTCGTTCCTTCTTGGAGGTGGAGGCAGAGGAGGCAAGGCCACGTTTCCCTAAGGACGGTCCTCAAGAGGCTGCTCCCTCTAGTTGCCCTCGCGAGGCTGGTCCTGCCAGCGGTCCTCACGGGGCTGGTCGCGCCACTCCTGACGGCGGTTGCGTC
Organism: Triticum dicoccoides; assembly: GCF_002162155.2. Classification (NCBI taxonomy): domain Eukaryota; kingdom Viridiplantae; phylum Streptophyta; class Magnoliopsida; order Poales; family Poaceae; genus Triticum; species Triticum dicoccoides. The sequence continues at coordinate 424,904,966 of NC_041389.1, forward strand.
CGTCCCAGCATCCTCCACCTCAGACACCTCCGCGATCGTAGCTCGGACCATTGCGCTCGGGGCATCGACCGAGGCGCCTGTCATGGAGAGCCCTGAGCTCCTGGCAGTCACCGGTGTTGTGGCTGTAGACGTTGTGGAAGGCGCAGAATGACCGCTTGCCCTTGGACGACTCGGGGTGGTCACAGCAATGCTTGGTCTCTGGCTCGGCCGCAAGCACGGCTGGCCACTTGCGCTTTGTGTCCTTGGCCTTGGTCTTCTTGTCTTCTAGATCAGCATCAAGGAGCTCGAGGAGGGAAAGGCGTCCCTCCTCAGCCCTTGCACACTTGTTCGCCATGTTGAACATCTCCAGAGCAGTGTAGAGGTCCTCATGGATGCCTAGCTCCTCCTTCGTCTTGACATCACGGACGCCATGGGTGAACGCGGAGATGATGGCCTCGTCAGAAACCTTGGGAATCTTAAGGCAAACGTTGTTGAAGCGCTGGATATACTTATGCAGGGTCTCTCCAGGCTGTTGCTTGACGCGATGCAGGTCGCCCGCGGCCGGCGAACGGTCGCGAGTGGCCTGGAAGTTGGCGATGAAGCTGTTGCGCATCTCCTCCCAGGAAGAAACCGACCCCTCGGTCAGTTTCAGGAGCTAAGAACATGCGCCATCCATGAGGGCCATCGGGAACCAGTTTGCCATGATCTTCTCGTCACAGTTGGCCGCCTCGATCCTTAGCTCGTAGAGCTGTAGGAACTTGGCGGGGTCTGCAGTGCCGTCGTAGCGTGGAGGCAGGTCAGGCTTGAACTTCCTCGGCCAGACGACGTTGCGGAGCTCCGCAGTGAACGCGCGGCACCCTGCCGTGGCCACCGGAGGTCGTCGAGGGGGTGGAACTTGGTCCTGGTGCACGCGCACCACCACCTCCTGTGGCGGCTCGCGAGCTTGGTGCTGGGGTGCTGCAAGCACACGCGCTTCTCCTTGGGGACGTTGCACCACCTGGCAGCTCACGTCATCTCGAGCCGGCGCAGGGCGCTGTGGGTCGTGCTGTGGAGCCATGCGCCTTGGCTCGATGATGGCGCCCCGGGTCAGAGCTTGAGGAGGAGCCCCGTGCGTGATGTCGCTCGCTGCAGGTGGTTGCTGAAGCAGCAAGCGAGCCGGCCCGTTGGAGCCCTAGTGCGCGACACTGATGAGCTCAGTGATCCGCTTGAGCCACTCCTCATAGAGGTCACCCACCGAACGGTAGCAAAGAAGCTCCCGTGCCATGAGCAGAGCGGCCTGGGCGTCCACCTAGCCGGGGCGCACGTGGGATGACAAAGCTGCTGGGATCACTTACGGAGTAGCGGCGTGGACGTCACGGCGCACTGAAGGGTGCAGCGATGAAGCTTGCTGCTCGTGGCCGGCAGGGCCCATGGCGGCGTTGGCCATTGGAGAGGGAGCGCGGCGGGTGCAGCCGTCACCCACCGGAGTCGTCTGAGCGACACGGGCGGCGACATCAGCCCGACGCTCGGCACGAGCCCTGCGCGCATTGGCCATGGAGATGTCCGAGCGGTGGCGGATCAAACGATGAAAGAGAGGATCTGACGCACCCCTACCTAGCGCGCCAAATGTCGGATTTAGGGATCCAGGAACCCTTGAGAGGTTTGAACTCTGGGGTGAGTGGGGAGGTCTCAACCTGCCTAGCCTATCTACTCGTGATCCTCCTAGCCTAGCGCGACGAGCTCAAAGAGACACAAAGACACATAGATTTATACTGGTTCGGGCCACCGTGGTGGTGTAACACCCTAATCCAGTGTGGTGTGGCAGATTGCCTCGAGGGTCTATGGATGAACTAGTACAAAGGATGAACAAGCCTCAGGAGGTGAGGTGTTCTTGAGCTGGTGTGGTGCTCTACTTGTTCTGATTTCGGTCCCCTTCCTATGGTGGTGGCTAAGTCCTATATATAGTGGCCTTCGTCCTCTTCCGAAATATGAGCGGGAAGGGGACAAGTAGTACAGTCTATGCTGACAAAAGTAGTCTTCGCCTGCGAAAAGCCTCTGGTCGTGACGCTGTGGTGGGCTCGGGGATGACCTCCGTCCTACCGTCCTGGCGGTCTTGGTCTTGTTCCACCAGAATGGAAACCTTTGGCTGATTCCTCGGGACTCTGCGCCTATGGCTTGCCTCCCTTGCACCGAAGAGGAAACTTGTGCTCTGCGCCTACCTGGCATTGGTCGTCATGGCTTACGTCAAACCGAGCCTCATGAGATATCTTGCAGAGAACTCTCCGCCCCTCATGAGCCCTCCTAAGGAGGCCACTTCCTTCGGGGGTCTTGGCATCATCCGCCTCAAGAGGCTTGGCCCCTCATGAGGGTCTTGTGGTGTTGGTGCTGAAGCTGGGCCGTACCAGGCCGTCGATGAAGCCACATGGTGGGCTGCAGGCAGGCAGGACTAGATACCCCCAAGTCCAGGACGCCGACAAAGATGATCCTCGGGTTTATAACTCCCAAGGGAAAGGTTTAGATTGTTAGGCAAATGGAAAACTAAGGTTGGGCCTTGCTGGAGGAGTTTTATTCAAAGCAAACTGTCAAGGGGGTCCCATAACCCCAACCGCGTAAGGAACACAAAATCACGGAACATAACACCGGTATGATGGAAACTAAGGTGGCAAGAGTGGAACAAAACACCAGGCATAAGGCCGAGCCTTCCACCCTTTACTATATATATAGATGCATTAAAATAAGAGATATTGTGATATCCCAACATAATCATGTTCCAACATGGAGCAATCTTCAACTTCACCTGCAACTAACAACGCTATAAGAGGGGCTGAGCAAAAGCGGTAACATAGCCAAACAACGGTTTTCTAGGAAGGTGGTTTAGAGGCTTGACATGGCTATGGGAGGCATGATAAGACAAGTGGTAGGTAGCGCGATGTAGCGATAGAACGATCAACTAGCCAGTATAGACAGAAGTGATATCGAGGGTAACGGTCATCTTGCCTGAAATCCTGCTAGGAAGAATAACGAGTCCATGAAGAAGACGAACGGACGAAGTGGAACCAAGCGTAGTCGAACGAATCCTCACGATCGCAACGAAATAGGAACTATCGAGAAGAAGCACAACCGGAAAGAAACAAACAACATGGTAAACACACAACACATAAACATGGCATGATGATCAACCAAGTATGATGCATGACAAGGCTATATGATTCTACTGATGGCAAGAGATGATGCATACAAGAACATTACATTAAAGCAAGTTTAAATGAGGCCGAAAACAACATATAACAAATCTAGTAAGTCCTCATATGCAAATTTTGAAATTGGTCCAGATCTGAATAAACCTTATGTTCAAGTAGTTAAACAGCAAGTTAAGATGCACCATGATGATCTACATGAAATTTTAGTCAAGTTACATATAAAGTTCATTTAATTTGGAGCTACGGCCTAGAAGATATGAGCAACGCAAGTTAAACATAGCATTGATGCAAAATGCATTCAAACATGAAGCACATGCTCCAAACAAGAATGCAACAAGATAATATTAAACTACATGTAATTCTAAACAAGTTTCATATAGAGCATGCTCAAAACGTAGCATCGGTTCAACACATACACCCAAAACAAGATATAACAACAATCTGCCCAAAACAGCAACTAGGCACTTTGCAACCATCAAAACAACATGCTACAGGAACTATATGAGCACAAACTTGACATTCACTTCTTTTACATATAACAAACTTCAAATTTTACTAAGGTTCGGGTTCATAGGCACCAAGATTAAACCAATATGATCAATGCAAAAAGCAACTTTATAAGACAAGAGCATATACATGAGCAGAGTTAATATGATGACATGTTGGAGGCATCAAACAAAGATTATACAGAAACTATACATAGCAAACAAGGGCATGGTGTCGAAGTACACATAACAAAGAGAAAATAATATCATGGCATCATATACATACAGCTCATGGATTAGTAGGAACCAACAAGACAAGGTTGAATGTTGAAACAGTTTTAGCAAGTGTAAAACAGCAACATCATAATAGAATGTTTGCAAGCATGGAACAAAGGCATATGAAGTCCAAAATTAACAACCATGGCATGTGAAAAAATTACTCATAGTATGATTCAAAACATGTAATTGGAGCATCTCCATAATAGGCATGGATCAATTAATAACAAGCTCACAACAAGGCATCACGAAGTTAATAGAAAACTGGAACAACATATAGGCATATTCATGGCAATTAAAACATATGCTAGAGGACATATATAGGGCATAAAAAGCGAATAACATGGAAATCAAAACATGTCAACTAAGAATCTCCATATTACGCATGGGTTAATTAGTAGCATCAAGCAAACATAGCAACATGATATGACAGAAACAGACTTGATAGCACATTAACAACAAGTAGCCCACTTCACAAGCTTGATGCATTCACTACAGAGTATATCAAAATATATGGATTGCACCACCGTAAATATGGAATAATTATGCTCCTAAAACATGTAGACATGATGCTCAAAAGAAAATCACACAAAAATATATAAAAATGACAAATAGGCAAGTTACATCAGTTTTCAGAAGTTAACAACAACATGCACTTTTGTAACAGGGATTAATATGTCAATATGCACCCTAACATGAATTCAGCGGCATCCAAAATGAAGATCATGAAGAGTAGAACACGTTCATATTAAGATCATCATCATAGGATCAACAGAGACAAAGTTACACCACTCACAAGACACCTAAATGATGTTAACATGCAGCAGTTTACAGCAGTTTATATCACTTAGCAGTTTTGCAACGAAGATTAAGGCATCAAGATGAACAGTAACATGAATGAAAATGCAGCCATCATGTAGAGCATGAAGAGACAAACATTTCGATATATCATATGCACAAAACGGAGCTATATGCATGGAGATATGACGGGGATGTACCGGTGATGTACCAAGATCACTCGTTAACTCTCGGCCCATTCCAAGAACGTTATTCTGTGGCTCACAAAACAAGATCTATGAGGTGCGACAAGCGCGTGCAAGTGTGGTTGGGCTCAGAATGAACAACGGAGAGAACTGGGAGTACCCGAACGGATGCAGGTTTTGAAAAACATGCAGATGAAATGCAGATGATGACATGGCAAGATGCAACACCCAAGCAAATGACATGGTAAGAATGGCGTATAACTGGAAGATATCTGGCACGTCGTTCTCGGGGCGTTACAACTAACTCATGACTAACCCTAGACTAACTCTAGCCAAAGAGGTGTTTGGATGACAGGGTTAGATTGACAATAAATGCACTTGATGGAGAGAGAAAAGTGATTTTTCAGTGGGCCCCACGAGAACTAGCTCCAATTAGCACCACTTGGCTGGTGAGATAGATGGAGAAAAGTATTTTTTCAGTGGGTCCAATGAGAACTAGCTCCAATTAGCACCTCTTGGGTGGGATAGTTTTTTTTGGTGGGTTAGGCAGAACTTGCTCCAATCTAACCCTCATGTTTGGATACTTTAGGGCTATTTGAGCCCCAACTAGCTCAAACTAACTCTAACCCATGGATCCAAACAGGGCCAAAGTTAGTCTTGGAAAACGCATTAAGCCCTATAGACATGGACAGACAGAGTACATGGTACTAGCAAACGCTCACCATTAGTAGTAGTTCATTGGTTGGTTTTGATTTTTGAATTGAGTAGTGCTAGTACACTTCGTTGTGCTGCTACCGTCCAATATTCGCATGTGGTGGTTTCTAGAATAAAAAAGGAGGTAGTACTTACTGTGGGAAAGGTGAAGTGATGGTTGCTTCGCCCGAGCAACTTATTACCCTAGGAATATTGGAATACCAGCGGATTCAGCGAAGAGAGAAATGATGGTTCCTTCGTCTGAGAAACTTACTATGGCGAAGGTGGGGCTCTGTGATTTGACTACTCACTATTCATTATTACTGTGGCGCAACGACCGAGGTGAATCTCCCCTGCAGTTGTGCACTCAATATTGTTGCATGGCAGGTGGAGCCAGATGAAGGATGTGAAGGAAATATGCCCTAGAGGCAATAATAAAGTTATTATTTATTTCCTTAACTCATGATAAATGTTTATTATTCATGCTAGAATTGTATTAACCAGAAACTTAGTACATGTGTGAATACATAGACAAAACTTATAGTCCCTAGTATGCTCTACTTGACTAGCTTGTTAATCAAAGATGGTTATGTTTCCTAACCATAGACATGTGTTGTCATTTGATGAACGGGATCACATCATTAGGAGAATGATGTGATGGACATGACCCATCCGTTAGCTTAGCATTATGATCGTGTCAGTTTCATTGCTACTCCTTTCTTCATGACTTATACATGTTCCTCAGACTATGAGATTATGCAACTCCCGAATACCGGAGGAACACTTTGTGTGCTACAAAAACGTCACAACATAAATGGGTGATTATAAAGGTGCTCTACAGGTGTCTCCTAAGGTGTTAGTTGGGTTGGCATATATCGAGATTAGGATTTGTCACTCCGTGTTTTCGGAGAGGTATCTCTGGGCCCTCTCGGTAAAACTCATCACTATAAGCCTTGGAAGCATTGTGACTAATGAGTTAGTTGAGGGATGAAGTATTACGGAACGAGTAAAGAGACTTTCTGGTAACGAGATTGAGCTAGGTATGATGATACCGACGATCGAATCTCGGGCAAGTAACATACCAATGACAAAGGGAACAACGTATGTTGTTATGCGGTTTGACCGATAAAGATCTTCGTAGAATATGTAGGAACCAATATTAGCATCCAGGTTCCGCTATTGGTTATTGATCGGAGACGTGTCTCGGTCATGTCTACATAGTTCTCGAACCCGTAGGGTCCGCACGCTTAACGTTCGATGACGATTGGTATTATGAGTTTATGTGATGTGATGTACCGAAGATTGTTCGGAGTCCCAGATGTGATCGCGGACATGACGAGGAGCCTTGAAATGGTTGAGACATAAAGATTGATATATTGGATGGCTATATTCAGACACCAGAAGTGTTCCGGAGAAGTTTCGGATAAAGAGTGCCGGAGGGTTACCGGAACCCCCTTGGGGGAACTAACGGGCCTAGATGGGCCTTAGTGGGAGAAGAGGAAGGGCCAGGAGGGGCTGCCCCCCTGAGTCCGAATAGGACAATGGAAGGGGGCGGTGCCCCCTCCTTTCCTTCCCTTCCCCCTCTTCATTCCTTCCCCCTCTCTCCCTTTAGGTGGAAACCTACTAGGACTTGGAGTCCTAATAGGATTCCTCTCTTTGGGGCGCGCCCAAGGAGGGTCGGTCAGCCTCCCCTCTCCTCCTTTATATATGGGTGCAGGGGCGCCCTAGAACACACAAGTTGACAATTGTTTTAGCCGTGTGTGGTGCCCCCTCCATAGATTTTCACCTCGGTCATATCGTCATAGTGCTTAGGCAAAGCCCTGCGTCGGTAACTTCATCATCAACGTCACCACGCCGTCGTGCTGACGAAAATCTCCCTCAACCAGGATCTAGAGATCGTGGGAGGTCACCGAGCTGAATGTGTGCAGATCGCGGAGGTGTCGTACCTTCGGTGCTAGGATTGGTCGGATCGTGAAGACGTACGACTACATCAACCGCATTGTCATAATGCTTCCGCTTTCGGTCTACGAGGGTACATGGACAGACTCTCCCCTCTCGTTGCTATGCATCATCTAGATAGATCTTGCGTGATCATAGGAATTTTTTTTGAAATTACTGCGTTCCCCAACAGGATGTCCCACATGTCAGCAAAACGAAGTTGAATTGTTTCTGGCATTACTATCAATATTTCAGGATTTGTTTATATGTACGCATAATTTTCTAGCATAATGAAATTGTACTATAATGCTACGAAGGTTTCAACTTTGGTTCCCACAGAAAAAAGGTTTCAACATGGATTCATGTGTCCTCTTGCCACAAGATTCTCTCGTTACAACATTCCATCAAATACAAATGAAACTACCATGGCTGCTAATGCATCTCACACTACAAAAAAAAGACACATCCGTGACATTTTGGGCCGAACGAAAAAAATATCTATCATACTTATGACACTTCTATGGCGATAATTGTGACAAAACCCGATATCATCGTAGATGTGGTGGGTTCCTACTTCTATAACAAAAAATCATGACAGAAAATGGGCTTTTTGTCCTGGGCGGGACGGAGACGCAGCTGCATGACATTCTTTGAGCCGTCCATGACGGAAAAAACCATGGTAGAAGCGAGGGCAAGGAAAATTTCGGGGAGTTCCCGGTTACGGTGGGTGGTCGGGGGCTGAGCGATGCGCGTTTCTCTCGTACACGTACGCGCGTGTGTGCAGGTGTTGGCTCTAACTGAACCCAAGCGAGGCGTTGGGCTCTAACTGAACCCGAGCGATTGCATTGCAGGCTACGCTTTACTAAACCCGAGCGATCGATTGATGGTTTTTTTGACACTTGAAACAGTAGGAGAGGCTCTTATTGTATGTATTAAATAAAGTGACAAAAAGTCTTACAAAGTCATAACCTTATATCCATTGCCATGGAGCAACTTTTGGGGTGGGGTGAACACAAGAAAGAAGGAACTAAAGAGGTGTGAAAACAATGAAAAAGTTAAAGACTGTCTACAAAAGAGGACAAAAAGGGTTTAAGTTTATCTCCCAATCTATAGCGAAGAAGGGAGAGGTCTTCTCTCAACCTAGCCAGCCAGGACGATTTCGAAGGTGATATCCCTCTGAAGTGTTTGTTGTTTCTCTCTTTCCAAATGCTCCAAGCAGCCTGTAGAAAAATATCCATGAACATCGGGCTATTCCACGTAGATTTTGCATGCTCAATCCATTGAAGCCTTGTACCATGTGTTATCCAGTTGATATTAAGATGTGACCAGCACTCTCGGCTAAATGGAGAGGTGAAGAAAAGGTGCTCCAAAGTTTCTTCAATAGGTGAATTACACAGTAGACAAGTGTGATTGCCACCAATGTTGTAATGTCTCCTCTTGAGCATGTTTCGTGTGTTTAGTCTATCTGAGAGGAGTAGCCATCCGAACACTTTAATTTTCATGGTGACTTTAGATTTCCATAGCCAATTATATGTTTGGTGAGCTTTTATTTCTCTGAAGTAATAGGAGTAATATTGGCTCGCAGTGTAGTCTCCTTTATCCCAAATGCATGTCCATTTGTCCTCTCCGTGGGCCAAGGTAATCGGTGTCAACAGTTGTTGTAGATCCATCAATTCTGCATGTGCCTGTGCAGATAGAGGAAGTTGGAAGGTTTCCCCCAACGAGCCAGCCGTTAATAGAGCATGGACAGAGATATCTTCATTTCTGGTGAACGAGAAGGCCCTGGGATGGCTAGAGGCCAAGATATCATCCATCTAAAGATCTTTCCAAAGCAAAGTGGTGCGGACATCCTGAATTGTGACTTTGGTGCTGCCTCTATAGACGGCATGAGCTTTGTGATATCTCTCCATCAGAATGAACCACATGCATCCGTTGCATGTGGGATTTTCGAGGTGTAATAGGTGTTCCAGATTAGTTCCACCCACGGTAGATCCCAGTGATTATAGAACTTGTGCAGATATTTAAGCAACAGGGCATCACTTTGTATTCTGAGGTCTAATATACCCATTCCACCACATTCCTTTGGTTTGCAAATCATGCTCCAAGCAGCCAGAGAATTACATGATTCCCCCTGCTCCATCTTTTTAGTTCAAAGACATTTCCTTCTCATCATGTCTAATAGCTCAATAATGGAAATGGGAAGCTTGAGTGTACATAGAGCAAAGATTGTGAGAGAAGTGATCACTGAGTTCAGTAAAGAAAGCTTTGCTCCATACGAAATCATGTTGAGAGTAGTTGTGAGGCGGCGCTCCACTTTGCAAACCAAAGGCATTAAATCCTGAAAAGATGGTCGTGTGGACCCCAAAGGCAGCCCTAGGTAAGTGAATGGCATGTTGCTAGTCATGCAGCCGAAGATTTGGGCAATGTTGATACTGAGAGACTCATCACAGTTGATTGGGATGAGAGTGGATTTTTGGAAGTTTATTTTGAGGCCAATGGAAGTAGCATAATCAGACAAAATCTGCTTGATCGTGGCAGCTTGGGTTTCACAAGACGGGAGAACCAGAATTGTGTCATCAGCGTATTGAATAACCGGGTATTCTTTTTGGGTTGCACATGGAAAAGGAAGCTGAATATGACCATCATTAATGACAGCTTGAAGGAGGTTGGCGGCCAGCACGAAAATCAAAGGAGATAATGGGTCTCCTTGTCGTACCCCACTTTTGCAATGGAATTGTCTCTCCGGTACGCCGTTTAGTAGGACCGAAGATTTGCCTGAGGCCAGAATAGCTTTGATCCAGTTTAGCCATTTATCGTTGAATCCCATGTGATGCATAATCTCCAACATTGCTTCATGCTCAATCGTGTCAAATGCCTTAGCGAAATCAAGTTTAAGGAGGACAATTGTTTTTTTTGAGGTTTGGCATTGATAAATGTACTCGAACGCCCATGCCAGGCAATCTTGTATAGATCTTCCCTTCAAAAAAACATATTGATTTCGATGCACTATTTTTAAGATGATCTTTTGTAGACGGTTGGCAAGAAGTTTCATGATGATCTTAAGACAGCAATTGAATAGCGTGATTGGCCTATAATCATTGACTGAAGCAGGTACATTTATTTTTGGGATCAGAGTAATGATACTCTCATTAATGCTCTCCAGGTTTAAGTTGCCCTCATGGAATTGATTGCAAAGAAGGTAGAAGTCTTCCTTAATCACGTGCCAACAAGATTTGAGAAAGTGACCACTGAAACCATCTGGTCCCGGAGCTCTATCCGCAGGCATGAATTTAATCACATCATGTCGGGGGAAACTGATCCACGAACACCTATGGGACCGGCGGACCGAGCCCCTTTCGGTTCGACGGGGGGCAGAGGTCGCACGAAGAGTGGATCGAGGCGAAGCACACGAGCAGTTTACCTAGCTTCGGAGCTCTCTGGAGAGATAATACTCCTACTGCTGCTTGTATGATTGTATTGTGTTCTTGCTCGAGAGAGCTAAGTGTTTTTCTGGCTTCCGAATGATCCGACCCCCCTCTACGTTGTGCATGGGCCTCCTTTTATATGCTCAAGGGGTCACCGACAGGTGGCAACGCAGAGAAGGGTAAAAATGTAAAAAGAGAGGTGGTTGGTACAGTTACTTGTACAGTGTTTCCTACCTAACCCTGACGGCAGGGGACAAGGGCATTAAATGCCTGTCTGTGTAGCCCAAACAGTGCAGAAAAGGACCGTCAGGGGAGCCACCGCTCGCCACGATGGTGATCTTGTCAGCTTCGCATGCCACTGCGCACCGCTGGCTGCACAGCCTCCCGCCACGCGCGCCTGGAAAGGCCCCCAGAGCGACACGTTGGTGGATGCGCTGGAGCGTGGGCACAGAGTGGCCGCCTGCCGCGGCAAGCGCCTTGCCCTGGCCGTTATCTTGTCGGGCCTGGAAGATTGTCGCTCACCGGGCCTTGCCGGGACGCGCGGCGCGTCGCGGCAAGTTCCTTGAGATGCCTTGGTTGGCCTTCCCGGCAAGCTCCTCTTGCCGGGGCCTTGTCTCCTGGGCTTAAATACTTTGTTCTTGAATGGCTCCAAAGGAACCACGGAGGATCTTGGCAGTCGCCCCGCAAGCCTTGCCGCGGGGTGCTGCAATTGCCCGTGCACAAGTTCGGGGTACTAGGGTACCCCTATTCTAATACACCGACAGGAGCCCCCGGGCCTGGGCCATACACGGTGCCGAGCGCTGTTGGGCCAGGCCCAAAACAGGGCACGGGCACATGCGGCCTGGATTACGCCGAATCTTACTCCGTATCCACCGCGCCCTCCCCAACGGCACGCGTCGAATGCGGCGTCGTGGGAGAGATCGTGGGTGGATTCTTTATTCGGAAGGGCGAAACGTCCGCCCCCTCCCTCTTTATAAGCAGGGGAAACAGGGGCAGTTCGTCCCCCCCCCCGCTGGTTGCTACTACTCCATCTTCGTAAACCTCCGCCGCTCCCCCCTTCTTCTCGAAGCCGAGAGAGAGCAGCGCTCCGCCCCCCATTGCCACCAGCATCACCAACACCGTCGACCTCCCCCACCACCTCCGCCATGGCTCCGAAAGCCGACAAGGGGAAGAGCGTGAAGTCGGCCGAGGTGCAGCGGCTCGCGGCGCTGCGGAAGGAGTGGGCGATCTTCTCCCCTCAGCTCGGTGCGTAGGAGCTGAGGGAGTACTACTACCTCTTCTGGTCGACAGAGACGCGAGCGCATCCGCGCACGAGGGTACTCCCGCCGCCGCTTTGGAACTGGCTCCAAACGGGTACCCATTCTTCGCGCTGTTCTTCTATTGTGGGCTCTGCCCGCCCTTCTCGGAGTTCTTCTGCGACATAATGAACACCTACGGGCTCCGCCTCCTTGATTTCACCCCCAATGCTGTTCTGACCATGGCAGTTTTTGCACATTTGTGCGAAAACTTTGTCGGAGTCCACCCTAATGTAGCCCTTTTCCGCCACTTCTTGATGCCTCTTGTTGAGAGAGGAGAGCCACTTGCCGGGGGGATCGCCTGGATCTCGAGAGTCGGCAAGAAGGAAGCGTATCTGGAGGGTGAGCTTCGCAGCAAATGGGAGGAGTGGAGAGCGGAGTGGTGCTGGATCGTCGAGGAGGACCCATAGCCGTTCACTGCCCTGCGCCAAGCCCCAATCGTGCATGGCAACGATTGGAGCAACGTGGCCCCGGAAGACGATAGATTGAAGATCGCCGTCACCCGGATCCTTCGCCTCAGGATTGCCGGGCTCACCGTAGGCGCAGTTGGCGCAGACTTCCTTCGCCGCCGCATCGCCCCCCTGCAGGAGAGGGGAAGACCCGCCTGGGAGTTCAAGAACTCGACGGATATAATGCGGCTACGTCCGGGTCTCAACTTCAACTTCACCGTCCTGGAGTTGGATGCAATGCTTCTGGAGCTGTTCAAATGCGACCCCCAGCACCCATTTGTTTTGCCGAGGAGCGTCATTCCATTGTGCAATAATTCATCGCTTGACCGGATCCGCGCCATGATGCCGTTGTGCGATTCCCACGGAATCGTTCCAACTTGGCAAGAACCTGCGGATGACGTTGTGCAGGCGTTCTTCGATGACTTGGTAGAAGTGCCGGTCCGCGCTGACGAACAGAAGAGCCTCACCCGCAACACTAACGATGCGGAGCTGCAGCGCATCGCCACTAGGGCGGAAGAGGCTGCGGCAGCAGCTGCCGCGGGCGCGTTCGGGTTCACCATAGAGGAGGCAGAGGCAGCAGAGGCGGCAAGCCTTGCCGAGCGCGAGGAGTTTGCCGGTGAGGAAGATCTTGCCGGCCCTGAAGCTGAGCCGAGCGAGGCCGGCGAGGAAGAGCCCGAGCCTTCAGACAGCTTGCCGCAGGCGGAGCCCCCGGCCCCGCCAAGGAGGCGTGTCCGCAGGGCCGGGGACGTAGCGGGGCGGCAAACGAGCCAACAGCCGCCAAGCCATGCGACATGCTCTACCGCGGCAAGCAATGTTGCCGCGGGAGCGCCTCACGCTGCTGCGGCAACTGGAGCGGGATCTTCCCAGTCCACCGCCACCGCCCCTGCCAAGCGGGCAAGGGATCCTACCCCTCCGCCTCGCCGCACCGGAGGGGAGCCGGACTTCGATCTCTCCGCGCTCAGCTCCGACGAGGAGGAAGAAGAGTAAGTTTCTTTGGTTCTCTTGTAGTTCTTCAATTCTTGTTGCTTTTATCTTGTCTCTGACTTGCTTCAATCTGAACCCATTCTTTTTCAGGACACTGGCCTAGAGAGCTGCGAAGAGAGCCAAGGCCTCGGTTATTGTCATCGAAGATGATCCCACCGTGTCAGCAGGGGGTGTGTCTGAGACCACCTTGACGGACCCTACAGCCACTCCCCAAAGCAGCCCCCAGTGCAGCCCCCAGCGTAAGTTTGTGGTTTTACTTCCTACTGTCGGGCGCGCATGGGTGCTCTTTTCTCTACTGATATCTTGCTTGTTGATTTGTGTAGGAGCAGAACAGCCTCACCAGGAGGGCCCGGAAGCCGCCCCCGAAGCGCCATCTGCTTCGACTACGCCGCCAAGGGAGGAGTCCCCGGCAAGGGAGCGCTCTCCGGCAAGGGAGAACGCCCTGGCAAGGGACAGTTCTCCGGCAAGGGACGGCACCAGTGATCCTCCGGCGGTTGAGACCGCGACTGCAGATCCTAGTACAGGTAATCTTCTTGCCTGGAATCTTCCCTTGGGCCCTTCTTCTTCTTCTGAATTTCCTTTCTTGGATTTTGTTTGATTTTTCTCCCTTCTTCGTTCTTCAGATCCATCTGCTGCGGAGCCAATGGAGACTGAGGACGCAGGCGAGGAAGGCGTGCGTGGCAGTAACGACGACGCCACCGCCAACGAAGAAGGGGCCGGTGCTGATGAGCCCGCCGGCGAAGAGGCTGCCAAGGTTGCCGCTGCAGAAGCTGGCGAGGGGTCGGGCGATCGCACTGACGGCCCTGAGGCCGCAGGAGCGCCAGGCGCTGCGTCGACCGCCGATCCCTCCGTCGCTGCCGCGGAGCCAGGCTCCGAAGAGCCCCAGCCCGACGCCTACTTGAAGGCCGGCGACGGTATCTTCATCAAGCTTCCCTGGGTGTCGAGCTCCAGGGCGCCGGTCGAAGGAGAAACTTTCGATGAGGAGCTGCTCGCCTCCGCCGGGCTGTCGTTGGTCGATGCGCCAAGCAGCAGCAGTGGCGAGCCTGAGGAGGAGCAGCCGCTGCGGAAGCTGCTGTCACTCTACCGCGCACGACAAGCCAAGCTGGCTTCCCGGGAAGCGCTTGTCGCGAGGGCGGGAGTCAATATGGAGAAACGCGCGGAGGAGCTCCGGGGCCTCAATCAAGAGGCCCTCTGGTCCCTGGCACAGGAGCGGGAGCGACTCGCCGAGGAGCGTACAACCTTCCTTCTCGAGAAGGCCGAAGCTGAGGAGGAACAAAGGCTTGCTGCCGAGAAGCAGTCCGCGCGAGAAGGCGAGTTGGTGCAGCGGAAGGCCAACCTTGACAGCTACGAGGAGGAGCTTCTCGCGCACGAGGAAACACTTGGCGGGGCTCTCAAGGAAGCAAGGGATGCTGCCGCAACTGCAGAGGCCGCCAAGAAGGAGCTGGAGACGAGGGTGACGCAGTTGGAGGCCAACCTCAAGACGAGTGGCGAGGAGCTTGCTATGCTCAAGTGCGAGCGCGAGAAGGATGCTGCTGCTCATGGTGAGCTGCAGGGTCTTCTCACTGAAAGGAGCAAGGAGCTCAGCGCCGCCAAGGACTCCAACGCGGATCTCGAGTTGAAGCTGGCTACGCTGACTCAGACGCTGGACGCTGCCAAGGAGCGAGAGGTGACCTTGTCGGAGAAGATCAAGGCCGACAAGGCGCTGCTGGCGAGCATCGCTGTTACCCAGAACTCATTTAGGGAGACGGTGGAGCATTGGACTGAGGGTCTGGTGAATATCGCCGCAGTCATCAACGGGGAGCTGGCGTAGCTGGGGATGGAGGACTTTGGGTATCCTTCCGACGAGCATCTCCAACCCAGCGCCAAGCTCAGCCTGTTCTTCAAGGGCATGCCGACGGCACTTCAGCGACTCCGGAAGAGGATCCCAAAGCAGCTGGCCGACGAGTCGCGCAGCATTTGCGCGGGGGCTCTCCAGAAGGTGCTGATGAAGGTGGCCTTCCGCAACCCAGGCCTCAACCTCACCAACGTCCTCAGGTCCTTGCCGCCTGACGCCGATCTGGATGCGCTCAAGGCCCTTGTCGCACCCATTGTGGACAAGGTGAGCGAGATCAAGAGGGTTGAGGGCGATCGCGTAGACTAGGTCGCCCGTTTTCTCTTTCTCCTTGTCACTGCTAGCCATATTATAAGATCAATCTGTTAGAGTTGCGACAAGTTATTTTGTAATATAACTCTATTTCTGTTATCAATTGCTACGTTATTTCCTTTACTAGATTCCTTCCTTTGTATGTTTTTACCCTACGCTTTTAGGGAACTTGTCGGCGCAGGCACCCGAGCCGCGAGCGCTGAGTGCGGGACGTCAGTAGCCTGCTGGCGGTGCCGCTTCCGACAAGAAACCTTGTCGTGACTAGTTGCAGCACACTTAAGTTGTTGAGCGAACTCGAAACAAAGTAAGGGCGCAACTAGCTACGAGTTGGTTCCTCCGCGCACAGGTTTTCCATACAAAGCACGGTCGTTCAAGGAAGATAACTTAAAATTTTAAAACTAATTGCTCAAACTTTGGCAACTTAGCTTTTCTGTTGTTTGCTTCCCGGCAAGGTGAAAAACTTCCTTAAACGACGCCTGGTCCATACCATTATCTTCTCCTTTCCCCCCGGGAAACTTGTGTGCGAGGGTACCTTCCTTTCCTTTGTTGAGAAAAAGAAAGAAGAGAAAATAAAGATATGGAGCCTTCCGGCTCGTTATTGCTTACCGGGGGTAGGTGCTGCACAAAGTGTCAGATAACGCATGCAAGAAAGAATATAATGCATGAAATTGACAAGATGTGCGGAGCACATGAGCTTTACTTATGCACGGGATCTGCGCCCGGCTTTGTACAAAGGATTACATGCAACATCAGCAAGACTCGTACAAAAGCTGGTTGCTGGAATGGGTTCCGGCAACCGCGCCCTACGGGTAAAACTTATGAAGATGCTCAATGTTCCAGGAGTTGCTCACCGGAGTGCCATCTTCGGTCTCAAGGCGGACAGCGCCAGGCCTAGTGACTCGTTTCACCCGGTAAGGGCCTTCCCACTTCGGCGTCAACTAGTTGGAATTCTTGGCGGACTGAACGCGCCGAAGAACAAGGTCACCTTCCTCGAAGCTTCTGGCATTAACTTTGCGGCTATGGTAGCGGCGCAAAGCTTGCTGGTATCGAGCAGCTCGTACAGCAGCCAGAAGACGATCCTCCTCAAGGAGCAGCGCGTCATCTTGTCGCAGCTGCTCTTGCTCAAGCTCATCATAAGCGAGCACTCGAGGTGATCCGTATACGGGTTCCGTGGGGAGAACTGCCTCTGCTCCATAGACTAGAGCGAAAGGTGTCTGGCCAGTGGCTCGATTTGGCGTCGTTCTGATCGACCAAAGAACCACTGGCAGCTCCTCGATCCAGTTTCTTCCGCACTTGTGCAGCCTGTCGAAAGTTCTGGTCTTGAGCCCGCGCAGCACTTCAGCATTTGCCCTCTCCGCTTGACCGTTGCTTCTCGGATGAGCAACAGAAGCGAAGCAGATCTTGGCACCGAGATCTTGGACGTACGGCATGAAGGTACGGCTCGTGAATTGCATGGCGTTGTCGGTGATGATCCTGTTAGGGATCCCGAAACGGCAAACAATCGACCTGAAGAACTTGACTGCTGACTGTGCTGTCACCTTCCTCACTGGTTCCACTTCCGGCCACCTTGTGAACTTGTCGGTTGCAACGTACAAGTACTCAAAACCCCCGACAGCTCGGGGAAAGGGGCCGAGGATGTCGAGCCCCCAGACCGAAAATGGCCAGGATAAAGGGATCGTCTGGAGAGCTTGAGCTGGCTGGTGTATCTGTTTGGAATGGAACTGGCACGCTTCACACTTGGTTACTTGTGCAGTTGCATCCTGGAGGGCTGTCACCCAAAAGAAACCTTGCCGGAACGCTTTGCCGGCAAGTGCTCTTGCGCCAATGTGGTGACCACATATGCCTCCATGTATCTCTGCCAACAGCTTTTCTCCGTCTTCCCGGCAAATACACTTCAATTTCACACCATTGAGTCTTCTTCTGTACAGTGTGCTGCCAACAAACTGGTACATACTTGACTACCGGGCTACTTTTTCCGCTTCTCCTTGCTCTTCGGGAAGTTCTCCTGTCTGAAGGAAATGGACAATCTGTTGTGCCCATGCTAGAGCTTGTGGCTCGAAAACAAGGACTAAAGGCACATCTACTGCTGCGGGAACATCCGCTTCCACGGCGAGAACCTGCGGCTCAGCCGGAGCTTGATGTTCCCCGGCAAGCTTGCCAGAGCAAAGCTTGTCGGGAGCGTCTGCTACTACGGAACAAACCATAAGGCTTGCCGGAGCAGACTGCTCCTCAGCACCCTTGGTGTTGATCTTGGGGACTTTCTTGGCGGCGGCTTCAGGAAGCTCTGCCGGAAAATAGTCACCAGAAATCAACTTCCTCTTCTTGTTCTGTCCAGTTGATGGCGTTACGGACGGTTGAGTCAGCTTGAGCACAAAGATCCCTGGTTCCACAGGCAACTTTAGTGCGGCGCACTTCGACAGGCCATCAGCAATGTCATTCTGAGCTCTCGGAACATGCTCCATCTGTAGGCCGTCAAAGTGCTCTTCCAGCTTTATCACTTCATCAACATATGCTTCCATCAACGGACTCTGATAATTCTTGTTCACTTGGCGGACGACAAGCTGTGAGTCACCCCTGACAATGAGCTTCTTGATCCCAAGGTCTGCCGCGATCCTGATACCGGCAAGCAATCCTTCATACTCTGCAGTATTGTTGGTTGCTTGCTCCTTGGGAAAGTGCATATGGACTATGTATTTGAGGTGCTCTCCGTTGGGTGCGACAAGCAGCACGCCCGCACCGGCGCCTTGCAGCGAGAAGGCACCATCAAAGTACATCAGCCACTCTTTGCTCGCTTCCTTGACGGGGATGCTCGTCTCTGGAATTTCTTCATCTGGCGTTGGCGTCCACTCTGCTACGAATTCTGCGAATGCTCTGCTTTGGATAGTTGAAGTACTTTCAAACTTGAGGCCAAAGCTTGACAGTTCCATCGCCCACTCTACAAGCCTTCCTGTTGCTTTGGGATTTTGCAGTATCCTCTTCAGCGGAAAACGAGTGACGACTGTGATCTCATGTGCTTGGAAGTAATGGCGCAGCTTTCTCGAGGCCATGAGAAGGCCGAAAAGCAATTTCTGCACACCAGAGTACCTTGACCTAGCCCCCTGCAGAAGGGAACTGACAAAGTAAACTGGGCGCTGCACCATTCTCTTCTGCATCTTATCATGCTCCTGCGCAGATCCATCCTTGTCGGGACCAGAGCTTGATGGACCAGAGCTTGTCGGCGAAGCCCCCTACTTGTCGCTGGATGCATCTGCCGTGGTTGCTGGCTCATCATCTGCCTCCCTCTCCGCCACTAACGCAGCACTAACCACTTGATTGGTTGCCGCTATATACAGCAGCAACTTCTCTTGCGGCCTAGGTGCGACAAGTGTTGGAGTGGAGGACAGTTACCTCTTTAAGTCCTGCAGCGCAGCCTCCGCCTCCGGAGTCCATTTCATTGGACCTGCCTTTTTCAATATTTTGAAAAATGGCAGGGCGCGCTCAGCAGTTCGAGAGACAAACCTGCTGAGAGCAGCCACGCAACCGGCAAGCCTTCGTACATCCTTGACGCGCTTTGGTGCTTCAATCTGCTCAATGGCCTTGATCTTGTCAGGATTGGCTTCAATTCCCCGCTGAGACACGAAGAACCCGAGAAGCTTGCCAGAATGGACTCCAAACACGCACTTCTCAGGGTTAAGCTTGAGGTTGATCTTGCGCAGATTTGCAAATGTCTTGTCTAAATCTTGAATCAGGGTCGCCCTGTCCTTGCTCTTGACCACTATATCATCCATGTAGGCTTCCACATTTCTGTGCATTTGTGGCTCAAAAGCGTGGTGGACTACCCTTGTAAATGTTGAACCAGCATGCTTCAAACCGAAAGGCATCTGTGGAAACAGTACGTGCCCCACGGGGTGATGAATGCGGTCTTCTCCTCATCCTCTTCCGCCATGAAGATCTGATGGTATCCTGAGTATGCATCAAGAAATGAAAGCTAATCACATCCGGCCGTGGAGTCAACAATCTAGTCGATGCGCGACAAAGGAAATGGGTCTTTGGGACAAGCTTTATTGACATCGGTAAAGTCGATACAAAGCCTCCATTTCCCCTTAGCCTTGCGCACGACAACAGGATTGGCCAACCACATGGGATGGAGCACTCCTCTGACAAGACCTGCTGCTTCCAACTTCTTGATTTCTTCTGCGATGAACTCTTGGCGCTCCACTGCCTGTTTCCTGACTTTCTGCTTGACGGGCCGCACATGAGGATAGACGGCAAGGTGGTGCTCAATTACTTTCCTGGGAACACCGGGGATGTCAGACGGTTGCCACGCAAACACGTCGACGTTCGCCCGCAGGAAAGCAATGAGCGCGCTTTCCTATTTAGGGTCGAGAGTGGCACTGATGGTGAAGGTACCACCAGTGCCGTCCTCCTTGGCGGACACCTTCTTGGTTTCAGGTGGAGCTGCCATTGCCTTCTTACACTTGCCGGTGGAGCTCGATGGTGCGTCCTCGACGGTAGTGTAGCACTCCGAAGAGGTGCGCTTGCCGGAGTGGGCATCAGAACTCTTACCGGACTTGGTCTTCTTCTTCCCCCCGGGAGCTTCAGCGGCAAGTGACTTGCGATCTGTTGCGGCTGTTTCTTCCCGGTAAATCTTGTCGGCACAGATAAGAGCATCTTTCTTGTCGCCAGGGACAGAGATGACACTTATCGGGCCTGGCATCTTCAGCATGTTGTAGGCATAGTGAGAGGCTGCCATGAACTTGGCAAGTGCTGGACGACCAAGGATTCCATTGTAAGGCAATGGAAAGTCGGCAACATCAAACGTAACCCTCTCAGTCCTGAAGTTAGACTCGCTGCCAAATGTTACCGGCAACGTGATCTTTCCCTTTGGCTTGCTCCTTCCCGGATTGATTCCTTGGAACGTACCAGTTTCTTCGAGCTCGCTGTCAGGGATCTGGAGTTTCTGGAGCACCGCGGAGGAGATCAGGTTCAAGCCGGCCCCGCCGTCAACTAACATCTTAGTGACCTTGAGGTTGCGGATAGTTGGTGAAACCAACATCGGCAAGCACCCGACAGCAGTTATGCGATCAGGGTGGTCCTCAATATCAAAGATGATAGGCGTGCTGGACCATTTCAGAGGTTTGCATGACTCGACGGGTGGTTCTGCTGCATTAACTTCCCGCACCCACTGCTTGAGCTGGTGGTGCGATGTATGCAGAGAAGTGCCTCCGTCAACGCACAGGACCTCTGTGGCTTTCTGGAACTCCTGCTCATGAGTCTCCTCATCATCCATGTCTTCATCGTCGTCGTCATTTCCATCCTTGTCGCGGCTGCGAGGAGGTCTGTCTCCTTGCCGCTGCTTGGCCTTGCCGCTGCGTCCTCCTCGGCCGGGACGTTTCTTGCCGGATCCTCCAGCACCTTCCTGGGCTTTCTCCTTGTCGCGCCGCTCGTATTCAGCTTTCTGTTGCTCAACAAGCTGCTCGACTTTCTTGCAGCTCTGGAGATCGTGGCCCTTGGTGCGGTGGATCTTGCAATACTGTTTGTTGGTGCCGTCCTGCTTGTTAGCGACCGCCATAGCCTCTGCGGTAATCTCCTTGCCGGAGTCTCCAGCTTTGGCTTTCTTGGCGCCACCACCGTTGCCGGACTGCTCGACGACTAGCATCTCTTTTCCTTTCTTCCTCCTGTTGTTTCGCCGACGGTTTTTCCTTGCCGGGGCTGCATCATCGCTGTCAGATCCTCCTGCTCCTATGTTCTCTCCGGGGAGTCTCCTCCCTTCCTCAGCACGCGCACACTTGTCGGCCAGGGCATATAGCTCACTGACGTCTCTGATCTTTTACATCACCATCTCCTCCCGCATCCTGCGGTTTCGCACATTCTGATGGAATGCGCTGATCACCGCGGCAGGGTGGACGTCTGGGATGTTGTGCTGTACTTTGCTGAATCTCTGAATGTACTTGCGCAGGGGCTCTCCTTCCTTCTGGGCGAGCAGGTGAAGGTCACTCTCTTGGCCATGAGGCTTGTGGCCGCCTGTGAAGGCGCCGACAAACTGATGGCATAGATCGGCCCAAGAGGATATGGAGTTGTCCGGCAAGTGCATGAGCCAGGATCTGACGTTGGGCTTGAGCACCAGCGGGAAGTAGTTGGCAAGGATCTTGTCGTCCCGTCCCCCGGCAGCCTGCACCGCAATGGTCTAGATGCTGAGGAACTCCGACGGATGCGTCTTGCCGTCATACTTCTCCGGTACGTCTGGCTTGAAGTTCTTCGTGCTGGGCCACTGGACTTGCCGCAGCTCACGAGTGAACGCAGGGAAACCTACCGCGTATGGCAAGTCGCCTGGTTACCCTGGCGCATGCATGTCGACAGAGGGCCCAGCGCGCTTGTCGGATTGACGTCGCGCTTCTCTTTGGCACTCGATGCGAGTACGAGCGTCTTCTTGCTGTCGATCGCGAAGAACTTGGCGCTCATCGCGACGAGCTCGTGGATCCGACGATGCGGTGGAGTCGCTATCGAGGTGGATCCGGCGAGTCAGCGATCTTGGCCTTCGGGGTGGTGATTGCATGGTGGTTGCACCTCCACCAGTTTCGTCGCCACTGGCTCGCGCCTGGCAACCCTGCCGCGGTAGTGACGCGCTCGGCTGCCGCGGAGTGTCGCCGTTGGCGTAGCCGATGAGACTGTGAATGGTGGCCCTCCATTCTTCCATCTTGTCCGACGTCGGAGGGTAATCCAGGAGCAGTTGAGCTCGCGCTATAGCTTCTGCCGGAGTGGTGGGTGGCAGTGGCAGACGGCGCGAGGAGCGGGATGTGCTCGGACTTCTAACTATGTTAGAAGGAGCATTATCCCGTCCGGGCGACCGTGTCTCGCTCGTGCTGGTACGCTAGCGTGCATGCTGGTCTTGAGCGCCCCGGGATCCACCAGCTTGATCTTGGCCCAACAAACGTATGGTACTGCGAGTACCATGACGTTGTCGGTCCTGCGCCTCCTGAGATGGGCGCAGAACAAGCATGGACGTCGAGGTCTGTGCCGCCTTGCCCTTGGACCTGGCAGCGTCGTGAGCTTCCTCGTCGATGTCCGTCCTTCCGCCGACGTCTACCCCACCACCCGTTTGCTCCGGTGGCGGTGGGATCGACGTGGACGGAACAGCTGCCTCCAAAGCCTTCTTCTTCGGTGGCATGTTGATGAAGAAAATGAAGATCTAGCTCGTGTGGACGCCGGATCAGGTTCACACAGCCTCGACGCCCCCTACCTGGCGTGCCAAAGATGTCGGGGGAAACTGATCCACGAACACCTATGGGACCGGCGGACCGAGCCCCGTTCGGTTCGGCGGGGGGTGGAGGTCGCACGAAGAGCGGATCGAGGCGAAGCACACGAGCAGTTTACCCAGCTTCGGAGCTCTCTGAAGAGATAATACTCCTACTGCTACTTGTCTGATTGTATTGTGTTCTTGCTCGAGAGAGCTAAGTGTTTTTCTGGCTTCCGAATGATCCGAACCCCCTCTACATTGCGCATGGGCATCCTTTTATATGCTCAAGGGGTCACCGACAGGTGGCAACGCAGAGAAGGGTAAAAATGTAAAAAGAGAGGTGGTTGGTACAGTTACTTGTATAGTGTTTACTACCTAACTCTGACGGCAGGGGACAAGGGCATTAAATGCCCATATGTGTAGCCCAAACAGTGCAGAAAAGGACCGTCAGGGGAGCCACCGCTCGCCACGATGGCGATCTTGTCAGCTTCGCATGCCACCGTGCACCGCTGGCTGCACAACCTCCCGCCACGCGCGCCTGGAAAGGCCCCCAGAGCGACACGTTGGTGGATGCGCTGGAGCGTGGGCACAGAGTGGCCTCCTGCCGCGGCAAGCGCCTTGCCGCGGCCGTTGTCTTGTCGGGCCTAGAAGCTTGTCGCTCACCAGGCCTTGCCGGGACACGCGGCGCGTCGCGGCAAGTTCCTTGAAATGCCTTGGTTGGCCTTCCCGGCAAGCTCCTCTTGTCGGGGCCTTGTCTCCTGGGCTTAAATACTTTGTTCTTGAATGGCTCCAAAGGAACCACGGAGGATCTTGGCGGTCGCCCAGCAAGCCTTGCCGTGGGGTGCTGCAACTGCCCATGCACAAGTTCGGGGTACTAGGGTACCCCTATTCTAGTACACCGACACATCATCAATTTCTTGGTGAGTGAATGGCATAGTTAGTTGGTCCAAATCTTCAACCTTCTTGATAAGTCTGGCTAAACCAAACTTCATTTGATGTTGCCCCGAAGACCCAAGTCGTTTTTTGAAAGCTTGAAAGATAACAGATTCTTTGCCCGCATGATCTTCTACACAGTATCCATCATTAGTGTTAAGTGAAGCAATTTCATTTCTCCTATATCGTTATGAGGCCATTGCTTGAAAAAAATTTGGTTGCTCATCGCCAAACTTTACCCATCTTATAGTACATCTCTTCCTCCAATATTCTTTCTGATAATTAAGAAGCCTCAGAATATGGTGTTTGAGTATGCGTCGAAAATTTGATTCTGGAGTAGTGAGATGCCTTTTATTTTCAAGTTCATCAAGTTCAAAGAGAGCCCTGTTGGAATTTTCAATGGCAATAGACAACTTAGAAATACCTTTACTCCATCTTTTCAGATCACGCCTCATGAATTTAAACTTTCGGGAGATAACAGTAGCCATGTTGGTCGAGGGAATTGGTTTGGACCAAGAATTAGAAACCGTGTCCATAAACCCAGGATGATGCAACCAATACGATTCGAACCTGAAAATCTTGGATCGAGGAATGGTTGTCTCAATGCAAACCACACAAGGGATGTGATCAGAAACTGGCCGGCCTAGAGGCCTTACTAGGGTTTTAGGGTATGCAGTAGTCCAGTTGGTGCTCGTAAAAAACCAGTCAATTTGCTCTAATAGGGGGTCCACCTGCATATTAGTCCAGGTGTAAGCTCGACCTTTGATAGGCAGTTCCACTAGATTTTGGCTTCTGATAAAATCATTGAAGGTGATCATGTCCCCAAAATTTCTGCCTGGGTTATTATGGTTGTCTGGGCCATGAATGAAATTAAAATCCCCTAAAAGGAGCCAATCTTCATTGTGTGGGATATTGAGGTCTAGCAGCCACTGTATGAAGTCCCTATGTTCATCACCCTGACAGGGGCCGTACACATTCACTAGGGTCCAATATTGTGCTGATTGAGTGGATTGGAAACAGATCACTAAGGCAAAGTCCCTGGAGGCCACAATGGTGGCAGAGAAAATTGAACTGTTCCAAATTGTTGCGATTCCACCCGAAGCACCACAGGCCGGAATAAATTCAAATTTATCAAAACATCATGGGCAGCAAGACTTAATAAAGTTATTATCAAAAGAGTGCTTCTTAGTTTCCTGCAGACATATCACAACACAACCACTGGCCGTAATGGCATTAAACAGAGCAAGTTGCTTAGGTTCAGAATTTAAACCACAGACGTTCCAACAAAGAACATTCCAGTTAACCAAAAGTACCATGGATAAAAGAGAAAAGATTAAGCACTGGATGAGGATGAAATAGCATCCTCATTAACTTCATTGAGCACCTCTTCAGAGAGCTCGACAACAGGAATAGCACATTTGAGAGTGCCAACAAGTTGCAGCGCGGCAATCGGAGTGGGCGGTGGAACAGCAGAACTGTCTTCTTCTTCAGAACGAGTCATGGACTGTAGAGCCGACGGATTGATCCTTAGCTTGACCTTAGAAGATCTTGGTTTGCTATCAGTAATGGCAGGAACCTTGAAACCATCGTATTTGTTGGACCTAGTGCTACGACGAAGAAAACCAGATGACATGGGTATGGCAAGCTTCCCTTTGCGAATTGTGTCAGCCGAATCTGGCCCTGTTCCTCCAAGAGTACTAGCAGAGCGGTGTTCAGCATTAACCAAGAAACCAGCATTTGGGACATCAGAGGTCACATTCCAGAGATCTAGAAATTTTCCACAGGAGTCTCATCTCCGAAGCTGTGATCAGATTCCACAATTGGACCAACAGATGAAGCCATTTGAGCCACATGGTCAGCACTCAGGGGAAGTACAGGTTGCACATGTTGAGTAGGAACAAAAATCTCCTAAGATTGGTAGGCCACCACTAGATTCTGCAAGTAAACATGGTCTGGACTGACAACTTTGTTTAAGTCAGGTGTGTCCTGGAGCTCTTCAATTTGCAGAGAGGAAGAAGCAAACTCCCTTGTCTGTTTTGTTGTTGTCTGTTTTGCGATCGATTAATGGTTGTTAACTCAACCCGATCGAACGATTCCTTAGCTACTACTGCTAACTGAAGCCGATCGATGTTGCGTCTGGATGAACAATGAGCGTTGCGGGTGGGTGGGGGGGTGGATGAATAGTGAGCGGTCGGGGTTGATGAAAAGGACACCGTGGCGTTGCCTCTGGATGAACAGGACCCTGATCGATCGAGCCGGTTGAGGCTGGATGAAGAGGACCCCGTGGAGGGCTGGATGAACAGGATGACCCCATGGAGGGCTAGATGAACAGTAGACGGTGGAGGGGTGGTTGAACAGTAGCCGATGGAGTAGCGCGCGGTGGAGGCTGGATGGACAGGAGCCCGTGGAGGCTGGAGGAGGTCGACGATAGCCCGTGGAGGCTGGAGGAGGTCGACGGTGGAGATGAATAGTATCCCGTGGAGTCCCGTTTTGCGGTACGCCACACCCCTCCCGATGAACAGGAGCCCCGTTTCGACCATAGTGCTCCAACACAAGTCCGTTGCGTCCGTTTTGTGGTACGCCACACCCCTCCCGATCAACAGGACCCCCATTTCGATCGTAGGAGGTCCGTTTCCTCTGTTTTGCGGTACGCCAGACCCCTCCCGATGAACAGGATCCCATTTCGAACGTGGCTGATCAAACACAATGCCATTTCCTCCATTCCACGGTACACTAGGCCTTGTTTCCATCGCCTGTTCCGTCCAAGCCCCCCCGATGAACACGATGATGCATTCCGTTCCGACCCTGCCGGTTGGCTCCCCATGAACACGACGATGATGCTGTTTCTCCGTTCCGACCCAGCCATGTACACGAGTCCTGGCCGTACGTATGCGCGAGTAGGCGTTCGAGACCCCGCCCGTATGTACACATACGTGGTCGTATTTTCTTTCTTGCACACTAGCCGTTGTACGTACGTGTACATGCTACGTGCGCGCCTTTACTACGACACGTGCACGCCTCTACATCGACCAGTATATATGTACATACATGTTCGCGACCAGAATGACAATGCTACATACGCTTCGACCAGGTGGGTCCCGACTGTCAGGCACTTCCTTGCGTGCGAAGATATAGCTGGCGGGTCCGAGCTGTCTGCGGCGGTAAAGTTTTTTTCACGAAATACAGAGGCCCTTTCAGTGGGTCCCAGATGTCAGGTGGAGGATTCATTATTTTGCGCGTAATAAGGAGGCATTTCCTTGCGTGCGGCCGTGGACCTAGCTGTCAGCCTCTCCACGTACAGTCCACCTCAGATGCATGTCGGTCGTTGACCACGTTGACCACGCCACACCGAGAGCACCAGGGCGGTGGACGACAGCGAGGCCTAGGAAGGGTACGACACGGAGCCAGGGAAGACTCGGCAGTTGTTTCCCACGCGGAGGGGAGTACGACTGTACAAGGGTTTACTGGTTCGTCTGCCGTCGCCGGAGAATAACAGCAGGTGTGGGTGAGTAGAGGGATGGCTAGGGCAGCGATGGGAGTATGGTGGGGCGGTGAGGCCTGCGCGACAGCACAGCCAGCCGCAGGGAGGAGGGAGCTGGCAGTCCCACCGGCGCTTGTTTGAGTGGCTGGAGCAGGAAGAGTAGAGATTGAAGAAGCACGACGACAGTTGGATTGACATCCAACAGTCACAGATTGTGTGTCAACCTTTTTGTAGGAAAGCCTAAAATCTGTGGAAAACAGCATACATGCCATCTGCCATTATTTCTAATAATTTACAGCCCATTTGCTAATTCTTACGGTTTTTTTGGAGCCCATATTCTTTTTGTTAGCATTACAGCCCATATTGTGGCCACGGTTAAAAAATTATACAAAATTTTGCATATGTCCGTGCAGTCTGAACTGTTTGTAATCCCAAAATTTCGAGTCACATTCAGACTGATTTTCAAAATAAATGCATATCAATATAAAATCCAATAAATTGTCCATGCATAAAAATCAATGCAATTGTTGGTGGATAGCCGGTTTGATGTGTTCTAAAAATGTACAACCCATTTCTCATTACTGATAGGCCATTTTCTCGGCCAGCTGAATGAAGCTCTCCTCGTCTTGAAAGATTTGCAGCCCAACAGGCCTGATAAAGCGACTTACTTGACAAATAACAAAAAAACTAGGCTAGCCATTTTCAGAAAGAAAAAAACTACTGGGCTGGTCTGTGGTAAACATAAAAGAAAATGTTGTCTAGACAGGCTAGAGTGTCCCGCACAGCCCAGTTGACACCCTGCTTCCGTCTCAAAAACAAATTAGGTAAATGCCACTCCAATTATGGCAATTCATAAAAATGCCACTGCAATTTCCAAACTTTGAAAAATGCCACTGCAAATTTTGAAAAACGCCACTGCAGTTTGCAAACTTTGAAAAACGCCACTCCAGACTTCAAAAAATGCCACTAGAAATGGCATGAAATGGCATTTTTAAAAGTTTGGAAATTGCAGTGGCATTTGTCGGAAACACCAGATTTGGAGTGGCATTTATCAAATTAACCCAAAACAAAAATAACTGGGCGAGCTGCTGGGTCCCTGGTTTAAGCCGCTCATTGTGCAATTCTCTCGTTTATTAACTACGTTGACAATGGCATGGGACCCAGATGTCAAAAATCCACTAGGAGGAGCCATTTTTTTACTGGCTTGAAATAAGGAGGCACTTGCTTGCGTACTGCCGTGACCTTGGAGGGTCCCTGCTGTCATCCTTTCCACGTACAATCATCTCCTGATTGTGTACGCGTCAACTTGGTAGGCCCACAAGTCAGCCTCTAAACCCGTGGAGGACAAATACAACCATTTAAAAAAATAACAGCCCATTCCATACGTTCAAATGGAAAGTTCAAGATTCAGATCAAAGTAACAGGTCTGATCCACATATAGAGTACTGAACTTGCACGTTGACAACCATCATAGCCAAGTTAACTATCTACTCCCACTAATACTCTAGTAGCGTACAAGTACTAACTTACTCTTAGCTAACTAGACGATGCCGGCCGCCATCTGCGGTACATCCTAAAAACCGGCACTGGCATCCTGCGCCTCACCTCAGACTTGCAAGAGGTGCGATAGGGCGCGTTGCTCGCGCGCGTTGGCCCTTTCCATGCCGGCGTGGTCCACCGAAGCTTTGGCTTCCAAGCGGGAAACCCACTTGACGAGCTGGTAGTAAAAATCGGCGTCGCAAATGCGTGCGTGCCCGAAAGCCTCCAGGGCTATTTGCCGGACGCCCGCCTCCACGTAGTCGGCCCAGTTGCTTCCGCTCTGCTCGCGACTCAGAGCACCGGTGCGCTGCTGCTCCATGTCCCGCTGGTGGCGCAAATCAATGATACGCTGCTCCTCCGCCAGGCGGTCGCGCTCTAACAACTCCTGCTCCTCCACCAGGCGGTCGCGCTCCAACAACTCCTCGATCTCCGCATTGCCATCTAAAGACAGATAGAATGCCTCCTCCCTCCGTCTGCCTTCGGTCAAAAACCGAACACTAGTTCCGGCGGTGACCGCCTCCAACGTCGCCTACCGTGGACGGGCGGGGGCATGGCGGACATGGCGAGCAACGTTGGGCCGGTGGGGGCTTATGATGATATGGCGAGTTGGGTCACGGTGCTACCGGAGAAGGCCGGGAAGTAGTACTTATAGGCGGAAGGTAGCACGACGGTCATCGGAATTCAATGGATAAGCAGGCATGGCTTAGCGCGCCAGCTTGCCGTGGAAAACTAGAGAAACTGAAATTATGACTATGCCGTCCCATCCCGTCTGGGTTGCACGCCGGCATGGCGGTCAAACGAGTGCACTCGAATCATCTCCCTCCTTGTCAATAATGATTCCACGGATTTAAAAGCCCGCAACAATTAAAGCACATCTTTTTTCGCATCAGTTAGCTACCTTAATTATGGCTGGCTGCATGCAGGCACTCAGAATCGCTCGCATCCAGTACGCGGAGCAGCATGCAACGATTCGCAGCCGAGGGCATGCATGCAGCCACTTAAATCACTAGAATTAATTAGGCTTAAACTTATGCATGCCGTTAATTATTGCCATGCCTTGGTCTTGCTGCTTTGCTCACGGGACAAATAAACCCGGACGGAGGGAGTACCTTGGTTGGTGAGAGGTTTGAATTAAGCCCTGCAAACCGAAAAGGAGGTACTAGTACGTGCATGATCCGCTATTTATTCGTGTAGGATTGAGTAGCTCGTTTCTTGAATTGAGCTATGCAAACCGGAAAGGAGGTAGTACGTGCGTGATCCACTATTTATCCGTGTAGGATCGAGTAGGTAGGATAGTGTAGCTTGTCAGTTTCATTAGAGGTAGGCATTTTATTCAAAAAACTACCACTTCGGATCTTGCGTCGCAAATAAAACTGCCAGGAGCGCATTAGTAGGCTAGCTAGTGATCGATCAGTAACTTGTAAACACTGAGCGAACATAAATAAGTAACTGTTAATGCATCTCAATGATTCACAGATCATATACAAATATGTAGCTCCAAAAGCAAAGACCAGCCACTTCGGATCTTGCATCGCAATAAAACAAACTAGTACGATTCCCATACATAAGATAAACATGTTAATGCATCTCAATGACTCACAGATCATATACAAATATGTAGCTCAAAAAGCAAAGATCTAGAAAAAACATCTGTTCTTCCTACTAACATGGATGCTTCTCTTGGCCAACATTTAGTACAGACTGAAAGACAAATTTGTTTGTGAAGTCTACAATTCCTCTTGCAAACGTAAGTGGTTTCACCAACAGCTGGAACCATGAGAATGAACCACACATGATGAAGGAACATCCACTGCAATATGATTTGGTTTTCTCTCGATCACATCGCGAGACTATTTTCGGAATACAAACTTTAACTTTGGCAAAATGATGCCCATTGTGTAATCAGACTAAAGAAATGAAGCACCTAGTGTTGGCCAATAAATAGTACAGTACTACTTTTCTGCAGTCCATGAAGTGACTATCCAATCTTTCTGTGTCCATTTTCAAATGGCACTGCATGCGGTGACTATACTATTCTCTTGTGCAGTTCAACCAAATTTGCGGACATTTTGTTTGTTTGCCAAATAGCAACGGGCAGACATCTCTGTCTGCACAAATATCAAGCAGCTAGTAAACATATACCACACCTTGTATTTTCGGTTTAAACATGCCTCTTCTGCTTAGCATCTATCATGTTCTGCACTGGACAATCTGATACAGTTATGTTTTGCCCTGGACAATTTCATACTGAATTGATTTGCTGGTTTAGAGCAGAAATATAGCGCCTATTCTTAATCAGGCCAAGGATATCCATGTTTGTGGTGATGGAAGAGGTGAAATCGATACAACCAAAATTGAGCATCCAATCATTGAATCATGTCCTGCACCTCCAATGTAGGTCCACCCTGCCAATAAATTCACATGCAAACCACTAGTATTACTATCTAATGACAGTACAAAAAGAGTAGAAAGATAGTAGCAAACCATGTACCTTCGTAATGAACAACTCATAGTGCCACCAATTGGATATAAAGGTTGGGAAAAAACATGCTCCTAATGTTCAACCACTTGGACTTTTTGTGCAGTTCCACTAAAATCGAGCATCCCTGTTTGCATAGATATTGAAAGTGTGATTACTGTAAAAACGACACTAATTGAAGCATAGACTCACAAATATAAGAAGTCCAATTTCATAATGGAAAAGGTAGCAAGATCGTTTCTAACCACCTGTTTGAAGGAATAAATAAGGCAACAACGGCTGATGTCAGAAAGGCATATATAGTTCTTTTTGAAAGAATGATCGACTCCTAATCTTTCCTCTTCTTTTAAGCATGTTTTGTGCAGTTCAACTAAAATGAAATGCCATCACCGCCTTGACAATTCAGTGACACTGTACAAAAAGAAATGACTTAACATTACATCATGATGACAGGTATGTAGTCGACAGGCATTAGAGACAAACATACAGACCTCCTCCGTTAACATAATGAACATTAATTTTAACAAAGGTGTGACTAGATTTACCGGGATAATTTGAGTGAACTCTACACCCTCTCTTCCTTAATATAAGAAGTTTTCGCGGTTCAATTTAAAGTACCCAAACGTCTAGTATTTCGAAAAACAGGTAGTAGTTTTCTTGAGCACATATCTGGGAAAGCTTGCCACACTTTATTTATGTCCATACGCTAATGCAACACCATTCGAATACTACAAATATACACTAATCCAGTGGCTAGTGCAATGGTAGAGTAGTTAGTTTATTATCGGGTACAGTACAATGGTTTTACTGAACAGATTTCAATAAACTCTAGCACTGGAAGATTTCTATAAGAATTAACAATACACAATGTAAAGGTAATAAGTTTCAGCATTGGTATACTAGATGTGCATGAGCATTAAACCAAATACAAAAGTCTAAAGGTAACTAGCATTATTAACTAATGACAGTATAAAAAAATTGCAAACCATGTACCTCCAAGGTAAATATCATTTCGAACTCGGGGGGACCTTAAAAATTGCTGTCCCAATCTTGATAATCGATCAAACATAAAAACTTGATCGAACAAATCAAGAGAGCAGCCGGTGGAGGACGTGCCCACTCTTGACCTTTCCTATTGTCTTCATATTTTTTTGTGTAGTTTAACCAAAATAAAATAACATCAGCGCCTTGGCATTTTGGTGACACTGTACAAAAAAATTAACTTATCTCATGAAAGTGAGGTATGTAATCTATAAGCATTAACAGTGCAAAAATCTGAAGGTAGTAACAAGTTTCATCGTTGATATACTGGCTGTGCAACAACATTAGAATGCCTTAGCTGAAAAATCTTTAATACATCCACAATCAACAGCTAACCCTGAAATAATCTAGTGACATTAAATGGCATTGCTTAAATTTATCGGTGGCATTAGACTGAGAGCGGCATTACTTAAATGTGGCATCACTTTAGCAGTAGCATTGCTTTACTTGACTGCTGGCGTTATACTAACATCAAAAAAGTGGCAATAACAGCATGGGAGGCCCATTTGGCCAGTGCGCGTACCAGTACGATGTACCTCCATGGACGCAGAGTGGTGAGGGAGGTATGGTTGCCCATAGCAACAAATATCCAGGCAGCATATGTGGATTACGTCCCATTTTTGTTCTCTTTAGTCACCTTTTTCCTATGTGAGGACAACAAACCGATCGAACTGGTCATTCTCTATTGCGTTGTCATGCCTTTCTACCCTTCTACAACCAAGAGACACGATACTCGTTCCTTAGCTACTGATTTTCCCCTTTTGAACCTAGATGCGGGTTCGATGCCTACTCTCTTGAAAAGTATAGTCTCCCTTCCTTTCCTTATTCAACCCAGACATGGATTAGTCTACATGAAGTTGGGTTTCCTTTAATAGTGCAAATTATGGTTTTCTTCTGTGTGGCCAGCAGAGTAGAGGATAGCAAATTGGGAAGATGGTGGAGTGGAAAAAGATCCACATGCAACGACGTGGCAGATGGGGCAATAGAACAAGGGTATGGTTCGAAAAGAGGTAGCATACCTGAGGGTCGGTGGGAAGTGGCTTCACTTGTCGTCGTCGTCCTCCGCACACACTACAGAAGCAAGCTTGGGGACGGAGGCCATCCCGTGCGGGCGCAAGGTTTGAGAGGACGGCCTTGTCATTAGTGCGGGACCTCGCTCGCCGACGACGAGTGCGTCAACGCTGCACGTCCTTTTCTTCCCCGGCGGATCTGTGACCACTGGTGAGGAGGGAGAGAGAGGCCGTATTTTTTAGATCTGGAGAGAGGGTGATAGTGTAGAAGCAAGTGGGCAGCCCTTAGCAAGAAAGCACTGAAGCTCCAGCCTATATATCTTTTTTGTACTACTAGTACTGGAGGTGGAGTACTGGTAGAGTAGTTTGTATTTTCTCTGCGTACAGTACCAATTAGTCGTGCTTCAAAACTGAACTGCACGCCATTAAAAGATAAAGGTCAATAACTAATGCGGCACCTCGGGCCAACGCGGCCAGATCACATTTTGCACGAGAAATTACACACCATGTTTCATTGACATGTGGTCCCGTTCCAACATATCAGTGAGACGACCACTACTAGGAAAAGGGCAATAGCTAATATGGACACTAATGGCACACCATGTGTAGGTACGCCATTAGTGTCCATATCACTAATGGCGCACCACACCAACGGTGCGCCACTACTAACAATTTTTTATATATATTTTTCCAAAACTAGTAATGGCGCACCACACACTCTTTGCGCCACTACTGACAAATTTTTTCTACTTTTTTATAAACTAGTAATGGCGCACCAGGGTATAGTGCGCCATTACTAGTTCAAACTAGTAATGGCGCACCCCAACCACGGTGCGCCACTACTAACAATTATTTTTTTTATTTTTTTTGCAAAACTAGTAATGGCACACCACATAACAGGTGCGCCATTAGTAACCAGGGTTACTAATGGCGCATTTTAAGGTGGTGCGCCAATGGTACCTGAGAGCAGCTAGATATTTTGGACAACCACCTACCACACTCACTTTCCCCACTTCATTCTCTCCACCTCCTCCTCCAAGCTTGTCTCGGGTGCCTCCTCCTCCTCACCTCATTTGCACCATAGATTCACCCAAATTAAGTGGTTAAATATCCTTTTTTGGATAGGTAAGTAAGGGGAAAGCTTTCTTTATGTTGTAGATCTACTTTTTTCTCCCTCCAACAACGTGCACATGCACTTTTTATGGCCTAGATCTACGTATATTTGTGGTGTTGCATATGTTTGTGGTATTGCATATGTTTGTATTTGCAGGTACCGGTATTTGAAATGTGATAGTTGCCAATATTTTGCCAGAATGTTGATTCATTTCCGTTTCGGCGAGAATTTGACACTACGCATTCTTTTTGGTCCTATTTTTAGGCAAAGTCATGCCAATTTTTTTTGGTTCTAAAATACCATTTTGCTCTACCCCGCAGGAGACCATGGTCCGCACGATGACTGAAGGCATCATGAATAGGTTTTTGAGCTCCGCAAAGGCCGAGAGGCTTCAAGAGAACGAGACGGAGAAAAGATGTCCGTGTCGAAGATGCAAGCTGAAGAGCCTTATGGACCCGGATTTCGTACAGGTGCGGGACCACCTGCTCTTGTGTAGTTTCATGGATGGCTATCGGTGGCAAGGTGATGAAGATGATTATGAAGTCATCCATGGGGGCCGGGCAAGAAATGAGGAAGGGCAGCACGACAACCACGGCGAGGGCGGGCGAGAAGACGAAGAATCTCCAGCAAATGATCATGAAGTAGATGCAGTACACAGTCATCATGTAGAAGATGCCGGACATGATGATGAGGAAGATGCTAGAGCAGACGAAGGGTATGATCATGAAAATGAAGATGCCGGAGCAGACGACGATGGACCATCGTTGGGCTGGGTGCAGGACCCTCATATTCAAGAGCTGCTTGTCAAGCAGATGGATAACACAAGAGCTTCCGCCCGAGAGAAAGCCAAGCTGGATCAACTGGAGATAGACACAGTTACTCCATTGTATGAAGGATGCAGGATACCTGCCTGAAAGTAACGCTCATGGCTCTGGAGATGAAGGTAAAACACAAAATGACCGACGCATGCTTCGACAAGAACATGTCATTCTGGCACGATAGTCTTCCCAAGGGGAACAAGTTCCCGACCAGTTTCGAGGAGGCGAAGAAAATCATGTGTCCTCTGGATTTTCCGCACATGAAATACCATGTGTGCAAGAACAATTGCATCATTTATTGGGACAAGCACGGGGAGTCTACCATATGTCCAGTGTGCGGCGTCACTCGATACAAGAAGAGGAAGAAAGCTCCTCGAAAAGTGGTGTGGTACCTTCCGATCACTCCTCGTCTGCAGCGGTATTTCATGGACCCTAAGGTAGCAAAGCTCCTGCGTTGGCACGCGGATAGGGAGGAGAAGAAGCGAGAAGATGACGGAAATGATCCAGAGATAAATAAAAAAGACAAGATGCTGAGTCACCCTAAGGATGCGAGCCAGTGGCAAGCGTTGAACTTCGAACACCCTGAATTTGGGGATGATCCAAGGAACATCATGCTGGGCGCGAGCACCGATGGAGTCAATCCGTTTGGCAGCCAGAGAAGCACACATAGCACCTGGCATGTGTTTGTGTGGATGTACAACCTTCCTCCCTGGTTGTGCATGAAGAGGAAGTACATTCACATGAGTATGCTAATTGATGGGCCGAAACAACCAGGGAATGACATCAATCTGTATCTGGGGCTGCTGAAAGTGGAGCTAGACACGCTGTGGAAAATGCCAGCCAATATGTGGGACGCCGCAGAGAACAAATATTTCCCTATGAGAGCCGCACTGCTCATGATGGTGCACGACTATCTCGGTTACGGATAGGTCGCAGGGCAGGTGGTCCACGGATTTTCTGGATGCGTCAATTGCATGGATGACAAAATGTATCGCCAACTAAATAGAGATCCTGGGTCTTCGAAAACTGTATTCATGGGACATCGAAGGTGGCTTCGCGACGATGACTCATGGAGAAAACACAAGGATCTGTTCAATGGTGAAACCGAACCCCGATGACGCCCGCGTACGAGGAGCGGCGAGGAAATAGACGAGCTATTGAAAAATTGGAAAGAGTGCCCACCGCCGGGAAAGGCGCCAGAGCCGGGAAAGAAGATAAAGGCGCTAGAGCCGCTGCTGAAGGTATGGAAAATGAGGTCTGTTTTCTGGGACTTGCCGTACTGGAAGATCCTCCGTGTGCCTCACAGCCTTGATGTCATGCATATCACGAAGAACGTGTGTGAGAGTGTGCTTGGTACCCAGCTCAACATGCCAGAGAGGACCAAAGATGGGCCGAAAGCAAGGGCAGACTTGAAATCAATGGGCATTAGGGAGGAGCTTCACGCTAATGATGATGATGATGAGGCAAAGGACACGGAAAGTCATCGCAAAGGCAAAAAGGCCAAGAAGATCAAAAATGACTTCCCTCCCGCGTGCTTCACTCTAAGTCAAGAGGAGATCGAGCAGTTTTTCACCTGCCTCGTAGGAGTAAAACTTCCTTACGGTTACGCGAGGAAGATAAGCAGATACCTAGACTCAGTGAACTAGAAGTTCAGCAGGACGAAGTCTCACGACTGTCATGTGCTGATGACTCAGATACTTCCAGTTGTAATCCGTGGGATCATGGACGCGCACGTCCATGAAATGCTTTTTGACCTATGCAACTTTTTCAACGTCATCTCTTGGAAGTCGGTTGGCGTGAGGCAACTCAGAAGGCTGCAGGAAGAAATCGTGGTGATATTATGCGAGCTTGAGATGTACTTCCTGCCCGCATTCTTTGATGTTATGGTGCATCTGCTGGTCCATATCGTGGAGGATATCATCCAACTCGGGCTGACATTCCTGCACAGCATGATGTCGTTCGAAAGGATGAATGGTGTCATCAAAAGATACGTTCGCAACATGTCACGTCCAGAGGGAAGCATAGACAGGGGCTTTCTAACCGAAGAGTGCATCTCCTACTGCATGAATTATCTAGGCATCGAGAACCCCATTGGTGTGCCCGTCAACAGGCACCTCGGCAGGCTCGCTGGATGGGGTCACCGCGAGGGTCGCCTTGAAATGCATGTCGACTTTGAGGGTCGACTCGCCGACTTTGAAAGAGCAAACCTAGTCGCGCTACAACACATAGACGTGGTCGATCCTTGGGTGGTAGAGCACAAAACCTTTACTGAGAATATGTACAATGACCGAGGCCAACAGAGTATGAACGGAGATATAATCAAAGAGCACGACTCATGTTTCACGCGTTGGTTCAAGGAGAGGCTTCTGTCGTACCTTTACATGAGGATTCTTCCGCAGAAGAAAAACTCATATTCGCCTTGTCACCGGGCGCCAAGCACAACCTGATGACCTATGAGGCGTACGATATCAACGGCTGCATATTCTACACCGAGGAAAAGGACATGAAGAGCGATGGTTATCAGAACTCAGGGGTAACAATGGAATCCTACACTGGTAACGACAAGGATAGATACTACGGAAGGATCGAGGAGATCAGGGAGCTGAGCTACGCTCGAGAGAAGGTCCCGATGTTCCGTGTCAGATGGGCCAAGAGCGTCCTAAAAGAAGACCGGTATTTCACCACCATGGTTATACCCGAAGCCAAATACAAGACCGCGGCCGCAAACGTCACCGTGAAAAATGAGCCATGGGTACTAGCTTCCCAAGTGGACCAATGCTTCTTCATTACCGACCCGTCAAAGCCCAGTCGTGTTGTCGTGAGGAGAGGCAAAACGAAGATCATCAGAATGGATGGGGTCGCCAATGAGCAATACTTCGACAAGTACGACGACCCGAAGATGGAACATGACGACGACGATGAAGTGCCATACACCACAAGAAGAAGCAGGACCACCCTACATAAAGGATGCCTGTTCAAGAGAAGAACTCCATTTGCGAAAAAGAAGGGCAAGAAGATTGTGAAAAGATAGCTAGCTAAGATCGATTGTATTTAAATTGTAGTCTTCATTTCTCGATTGTATTTCGACATATTGAAATGATATTTCTTCTG
Source organism: Triticum dicoccoides (assembly GCF_002162155.2). Lineage (NCBI taxonomy): Eukaryota > Viridiplantae > Streptophyta > Magnoliopsida > Poales > Poaceae > Triticum > Triticum dicoccoides. The sequence goes on from NC_041389.1 coordinate 424,943,537, forward strand.
TTCTAGTCCTCATGAATATTTATTTATGTTTATTCTGGTATACCAATTTTTATTTGATGATATTTTTTGAACTCATGAATATTTCTAAATTTCATGGGCACGTTTTGAATTCATGAATATATTTTCAAATTTGATGATATTTTTTCATATTCATAAATGTTTTACCAATTCACAAATGAATGTAATTAAAAATAAAAAAAATTTGATGATATTTTCAAATAACAAATTTGATGATATTTTTTCATATTCATATATATTTTCAAATAACAAATTTGATGATATTTTTTCAAATTCATAAATGTTTTCAAATTTGATCGTCATTTTCTAAAAAAATATTACATGCAACTAAAAATAAATAAAAAAGTTAGTAATGGCGCACCAGGAGAAGGTGCGCCATTGCTATCAAGGTACTTATGGCGCACCCCTAGGAGGTGCGCCATTGGTGTACCATTTTTTATGATATTTTTTCAAATTTTTTCGAATAACAAATGTGATGATATTCTCAAATAACAAATTTGATGATATTTTTTCATATTCATAAATATTTTCAAATAACAAATTTGATGATATTTTTCACATTCATAAATGTTTTCAAATTTGATCGTCATTTTCTAAAAAAATATTAGATGCAAATAAAAATAAAAAATTATTAATGGCGCACCAGGGAAAGGTGTGCCATTGTTATCACTGTGTTTATGGTGCACCCCTAGATGGTGCGCCATTGCTAACCTTCCCACCTCTATGTAGGTGTGTTATGTCCATCTCGCTGTCCCTCCCTCGCCAGATCCCCATCGCCCTCCGTGCCCGCTCCACCGTCACCGACGCCCCCCCGCACCTGACGACCCCCGCGCCCGCTTCACCGCCGGAGTCGCCGCCGGAGCACTAGGAGGAGGAGGCCCGCGTCCACCAGGAGAGGAGGCCCGAGCACCTCGCGACCTCCCCGCAGTCTATCCCCGCCTCCCCCAAGCTCGCCGTCTCCGCTCTCCGTCGTCTCTGCTCCGGCCACCACCTCATCATGGTCAGGTAATCTTCATTGCCCTCCTCCATCTGCATCTCTTCTCCTCTCCCCCCGGCCATGCCCTCTTCTTCTTTCTTTTGCTTGGTTTAGGTCAAATCCCTCTCGAATTTAGGTCAAATTAGGTTCAAAAAAATTGCTAATTTTGGTCAAATTAGCAAGTGTCCATCTTCCTGTGTAGGCATGGCGATGATTTTTTTTAGAATGGGGATTAATTTAGGAAGCAAAACTTGGTCAGATGGGCCTCCTAATCATGTTAAATGCAAAGTTGCTAAATACAATCTTTTCAAAGCTTATAAGCCACAACTAACATTCGCCAATGCACATAGTTTATCGATATATGTCAGGTTGAAGATAATCCAATTCTATGCAATTTAGTTCAAATAGTACACTGATGATAAAGAGATTCAGAGTCATATTGCATCTACTCCCCTTGACATTGTTCTGCGACTTTGGTGGAGCAAAACATCATTCTCGGTTCAGATATGACTGGTCCACCTGGGCTGAACTGATAAACACACCACCTTGACTAAACTGATAAACACCCCACCTTGACTGAACTGATACAAGAAAAAAAGAGTCCCACTCTTGCTAGAATTTGCCCGGACTGAACTTTTATTTTGAATAGGGAATATCAATTTTGTTGGCTCACAAACAAACGTGTTATATGTGGAGCACCAGGGGAGCAGTCCTTGGATTACGCTCTAATCCTTCTGAATAATTATTTACAGTACACAGTAAGCATTGCTTCCATCAAAATTGTGTCATATAAAAACATCACTGTGAAAAGAGTCGTACTGTAGGAAACTGAAGAATCATTCATCAGTTTGGCATCATGTGCGTACCCTGTTTTGTTTACTTTTTTGGTTTGTTTTCTTCTATAAGCTGATCCTTTAGCATCATGTACCCTGTTTCTTTTGCAATTTCCTATTTACGTTGAATTGGTGGCATGTATTTCATATGTTCTATAGCATTAAGGCTACATAGCATGCCATTTTTGTTCCTTGTATTAATTGCTTTCCCTACATGTTTGCAGGTTTAAGTGAAAAAAGAGGAATAAAGGAGAATCAGGGTAGGGTTTCATGGCGAGAAGACATATATATTGCTGGGTTTTGTCTCCGACCATTGTGTCGTTATGATATTGGAGGGTTTTGTCTCCGACCATCATGTCGTGATGATATTGTGGGGTGTTGTGGGGTTGCAGCAGGGTGGGGGTGGGATAATGATTTTTCAGGTACCCCGAGAGGCCCTTGAGTTTGTCGGAATGTCGATTAACTTCGATTCCGGCAAATTCGCGTACTCCATATGTCCTATTTTCAGCAAAGGTCATGCTGAAATTTTCCGTGAATTTTAGCATGACTTTGCTAAAAATAGGACATATGGGGTACTTGCGACTAATGCATGCGTCGGTGTATCTTAGTACTTAATTAAGTAGGATCAACTGTTTTTTGTCCATCACTCGATAAACTACATGTATGTGTATTTAGCATGACTTTTTTAGGCAACACAGTGGGTGATCTTCCAACTGCATTTTTTCAAAGAAGATGCAAATGAATGAAATTGGCTCACTGTGCCAAGGGAAATCAAGATCAATGTAGGACAGATGCAGTTGATTTGCTATTCTTATGGAATAAATAATAGATGATTAAGTGGAACCATTTACTATAGGACTTGCAAGCAGCTGTGCTTGCAAGCAGTAGCCCTTCTCTCTTCTTCTCATTTCTTTCATCTCCACACAAAATTAAAACTACTCCACACAAAATTTTCAAAGCTTTTCAAAGCTGTGCTTGCAACTTTATTTAATTAAAACTACTTCACACAAAATTAAGTGAAACTTTTCAAACAAAAATGATTATATATATATGGAGTAAAGTTTCAGTATAGTTCCAAGCACAGTAAAGTTTCAGTAATGTTATGGAGTACTGAATGTTGCAATTTTGGTTCTCTGTAATTTTGCAATATTGCTTGCAGTCAGTATTGCTTTAATCTGTGAAAATTGGAGTAGCATTATTGCTTGCTCTGTAGTGCATTTTTGCTAGGGACCTGATACTTCATAGTGGTGCATTTTTACTACAACCTAAACTGGAGTAAACTAGAGTAGGACCTGATACATTTAAGCCATTTACTAGCACTTCTTGACTAAGACAATTCCTAACAATTTCTGTAGATTTCCAAAATTCAATTTTGTACCGCACACCAAAGCCCCAAGAAAGAAAACTGCAATCTGAAACAGATGATCATTTTTTAGCCCTTGGATTAGTTTAGTATTTTTTCACACACTCAGACACCCTTGCTTGCCATGTCTGTGAGAGAGATAGTGAGCGGATACAAGAAGAAGGGGGTTAGGAAGGGACTTGGACCTTAGCAACAACACACTAACAGGTTCCGTCCCAAAACACCTATGCAATATCACAAACATCTCTCAATTGTTCCTTGACAATAACCAACTTTTTGGTGACATTCCTCGAGAATTGGGTTATTTGGTCAACTTAGAGATCATGTTCCTTGACAATAACCAAATTTTTTACCAAAATTTTTTCCTATTTAGAGCGAACATGGCCCACAACGATGAGGCTGGCAGTTCGGGCAAGCAATTCTGGGAGCTGTCCCAGGAGATGGAGGAAGAACCTCACCGTTATGAGGACACCGCGGAAGACACTGATCCCGACTACACAACCCCTAGTGGCGTCGGGGATGACACCACTGATGGTGCCGCTGAGGATGCCACCACTGATGATCGCAGCGCACGCACAGATGGCAGCCAACCGAAGAGGCAAGGGAAGGACCGGCGCCCGAACATGCTCGGCACCGTCAAGCAGGAATTTACCAAAGTGTCCTCCAGTGGGCATCCAACGGCACCCAAAGAATTAGTCAGTGGGTACTCGGGACAACTCAGGTGCATTCTCCGGAGCACCTTCTCGATCAACACTGAGAAACCAAGGCATCATGATTGAGGGAATTTGCGCAACCTCCTCTTCACAAAGCTGCATGAACGATACAAGTTCCCCGGTGACGTCGCAAACACACGCCTCTCAGAGAATAAAGTGAACAATGCTGCCCTCACGAAGATGAGCACGGCCCTGACTACTTGGAGAGTCGCGGTGAGGAGAAGGATTCTAAGAGGTGATAGTTATGAGAAGATCAAGGAGACAAATCCTTCAATCAGCGAAGCTGACTACAAGGAGTTCAAGATCAAGTGCGAGAGCAACGCAACCGCGGAATCAAGTCAGTGGAGGAAAGATATGCGGGACTTGAACTTAGGGGTCCACAAACTCGGTCCCGGCGGTTATAGAGTGGCGGAACCTATATGGGACAATGAGGACGCGGAGCGTGCCGAGCAAGGCCTACCGCCCCTCTTCGATAAATACCGTGACAAGCAGACCAGGAACTATGTCAGGGCCCGGTACAAGGTGGACCCAGTAACGAAGGAGCTTACCACGGATCTGAAGACCAAGGCGCTTGAGCTTGTTCTGGTAAGGAATGCACCCCCGCTAATTAGCTCCATATGGTTGCATTCTAATTAATGAAGCCAAATTTCTAAATGGTTCACGTTCCTTCCGTAGGACACTGAAAGCAATAGCGCGGGGTCGCCTCAGAGCTCCCCTTGGGACAACACTTTAAATAGGGCGTTGAATGTAATGAAAAACTAGGATAAGTTCAGTAAGCCGTCTTCAGCTGGTCGTGTGGCCGGCAAGGCTTGTCCAGAAAATGGTCAGAATACTATAACGCTGGGCAAAAGGAGAGAAAGACCAGCTGTCGGTGTCAAAACCGGCGGATCTTGGGTAGGGGGTCCCGAACTGTGCGTCTAGGCGGATGGTAACAGGAGACAAGGGACACGATGTTTTTACCTAGGTTCGGGCCCTCTCGATGGAGGTAAAACCCTACTGCTTGATTAATATTGATGATATGGGTAGTAGAAGAGTAGATCTACCACGAGATCAGAGAGGCTAAACCCTAGAAGCTAGCCTATGGTATGATTGCTGTTCGTCCTACGGACTAAAACCCTCCAGTTTATATAGACACCGGAGAGGGCTAGGGTTACACAGAGTCGGTTACAATGGGAGGAGATCTACATATCCGTATCGCCAAGCTTGCCTTCCACGCCAAGGAAAGTCCCATCCGGACACGGGACAAAGTCTTCAATCTTGTATCTTCATAGTCCAGGAGTCCGGCCAAAGGCTATAGTCCGGCTATCCGGACACCCCCTAATCCGGGACTCCCTCAGTAGCCACTGAACCAGGCTTCAATGACTACGAGTCCGGCGCGCAGATTGTCTTCGCCATTGCAAGGCGGGTTCCTCCTCCGAATACTTCATAGAAGATTTTGAACACAAGCATAGTGTCCGGCTCTGCAAAACAAGTTCCACATACCATCGTAGAGAGAATAATATTTGCACAAATCTAATCTGCTGACGTATTCCGCAGCGTGACATCACGCCACGGCCAAGCCTTTATTCGAATCGTTTTACTGTCCCACCTCAGCGCGTTTAGCGAGGTGGTTTCCTTGGCACGTCTTGTCGAAGCAGAGATCGTGTCCCCTTATTCCGGGATTCTCATCAATACGGGCGTGGGTAACCCAACCGTGCCATTAATTACGGCGCTTGGGAGATAAGCGAGTTTTACCAGGCTGGTGGGGGCACATAGTTTCGTCCGCCCATATAAGGGGATAAGGACCCACCTTTTTCATCTACGCCTTCTTCCTCCTTCGCTTATCCATTTCCGCGTACTCGAGCTCCAGCGCCCAAGTCCGCACTTCCCACCTCGACCTTCTCCAGCCATGTCTAGAGTGGGAGGCAGGTGGATGGCCTCCTCCGTCACGGAGGGGCACATCAAAAAGTTGAGGAAAGCCGGATACTTGTCCAACGACATTGCGCACTGATTCCCTGATGAGGGGCAGCTCGTCCCCACCGCCAGGCCCCATGAGAGGGTGGTGTTCCTCCCCCATTTCCTCCGCGGACTGGGCTTCCCACTCCACCCATTTGTCCGGGGGCTCATGTTCTACTACGGCCTGGATTTCCACGATCTGGCCCAGAACTTCATCCTCAACATCTCGGCGTTTATCGTCGCGTGCGAGGCCTTCCTCCGCATCAAGCCCCACTTCGGCTTATGGCTGAAGACCTTCAATGTCAATCCGAAGGTAGTGGGCAGCCAGCAAGCGGAGTGCGGAGGCGCCATGGTGGGCAAGATGTCCAACGTTATATGGCTTGAGGGCTCCTTCGTGGAAACCATCAAGGGGTTCTACATCACTAAGCCGCGTGACCCTGAATGGGCAGCGGCCCCCGAATTCCAATCTGGCATCCCCACACGGCTCACCTCCTGGAAAGAGAAGGGCCTGACATGGGGTAATTTGGAAGAGCAAACCGGACTCCAAACTTGCGTCCAAAACCTGGTGGACAAGAAGGTTAAACTTGTCAACGTAGTCCAGGTCATGCTCATCCGCCGGATCCTCCCGTGTCAACGACGGGCTTTCAACTTGTCGGAGTTCGACCCGGCCCAGCACCAAACTTTGACCAGGCTCTTTGACACAATGCACGAGGATGCCTTGAGGGTGCTATTCAAGGGCGCCGAGGTTCCCCCTCCCATTACCGAGGATCGCGGATTCTGCGCGAAGCGCCAAGCCAGTGTAGTAAGCTTGTTTTACCCTTTACGGGATACTTGTTTTTCATAGTCTGACTCTATGCGCGATCTAAGCTCCCGTTCCTTTGACAGGACTGGCAGAAGACGGCCGGACAGATAGACTGTCCGCCTCCTTTGCCCGAAGGCCCAGCCGATGCCCGCCTGGCGAAGCTGCTGGTCCCGGCATCTTACGTGGTGCCGGAGAAGAAGGCCAGGAACAAGGCCACGGGAACTCGAAAGAGTTCCCGGTGCCCGATGGTTTCAGATTCTTCGTCCGATGACTCCGAAGCGCACTCCTCCCACGAAGACGAGGAGGAGGAAGAAGAGGCCTCTCCCCCTCTAGCGGGGGGAGGAAAGAAAAGGAAGGCCACCCCAACTAGGGGGGCCAGAGGGTCCAAGAAGGGAAGGACCCTTCCTCCGGACTACTCCACCAACGACGACAACAACGACGAGGAGTGGCCATCCAGGGCCAAGCCCCTGGCAGAATCGTAAGTATCCGGATACCAGAATAACTCATGGCATTCCTTTATTGCACAGTATCCTCTGATGTCGAATATAATCGTGCAGTCCGCCCAAGGCCCGGCTCGACGCTTTGTCGAGCGGCTCCCTGGATTCGTCGGATGTGAATAGTCTTTTACTCCCGACTGCTACCTCCCCTCGCCCTGCGTACGATGCCGAGGTGGAGTCCCAAAAGGGGCCAAGCCATGAGGAGGTGGTCCTGGAGGCGCCGCAAGGCGACCTCCCGGACTCCAGGCGCAAAGGGGATAAAACCCCAAAGGGCTCTAAGTCCGGCCCTGGGCCGGACACCGCACCGGAACCTTCAGTGGTTCCGGAGTCCGGCAGGCGGCCCCCTAGTAAGAAGGGCAAGCCTATGATGCCGGTGATCTCCGTCCAACCGGAGGCACCGGATAATTTGCTAGAGGTGCTTAACGGTGCCTCCATCGACGAGGAGCACCGCACTATTATGAGTGCGGTGATCCAGAAGGTTCAGTCCGCAAAGAGCGGGCTGACGAAAGCCTGTGCCAGCCTTCTAACAGGCTTTGAGGTATGTATTTAAGATATGTAAAAATATGACCGCATAGACAGTAGCCCTTGATGCTCAGTTTGGTGTTCGGAAAGAAAAGCCGAACTGAGGATCTAAAAAGATATATGCACGAGTCTAACATAAGTATGTCAATATGGGAATGCAGGCTGCGCTGCTGACTGCGGAGGTTGGTGCATTGAAGCAGAGCCTTGAGCGGTCCAAGAACGAGCTCGGCCTTGCCAAGAAGCAGCTCGAGGACAAGGAAGGTAAGTAGTACCTTATGTAAGTATATAAAAAGATCTGGTTGCAAATAATGATAGGACCAACGTGAGTATTATAGGGGCCACAACCGAGGTGACGACCCTGAAGGAAGCGATGTCCAAGGCTGAAGACAATGCGTCCATGGAGCGCACCAAGCGATAAAAGCAGGAGGCGCGGGTGGCGGAGGTGCAGCAAGAGATCCACGCTCTTGTGAAAAACATGAGAGTTTGGAGCTTGACTCAAAGACTTGAGAGTCCGAGCTTGCCTCGGGCCTTGAGAGTGCCAAATCTGCCAAGGCCGAAGCCTAAAAAGCCCTCCAGGAAATTGAGGCGATGAAGAAGATAGCGGCAGGTAAGGCATTCTTTATGCAAAGCAAGCACGTGAAAGTGAATTACTTGTTACTTACCCGAGTCCGGAGGTCTCCAAGAGCATTCGTAGATTTTCCCCGCAGTGTGTCTGACGCTGCCGCATTCTACCGAGCCGAGGGAGGGAGCTCGACGGAGAAGGTGTTCTGGTCCCAGTATGTTGAGGCCGGACACCCGGTGCCCTTGAGCGACCAGCTGAAGCAGTTGGTCAAGCTCCATAAGGTAGACGAACAGGCCATGAAGGGCCTTATAGTCCGGTTATGGCCTGGGGAGGTCATGCCTGGGAGCTACTTTGGGCTGGTGAGGCGGCTGGCGGATTCCTGTCCACGGCTTGAAGCATCAAGCGCTCCGTATGCATCGAAGGCGCCCGTAGGGCCCTTGCCCATGTTAAAGTACACTGGGGCAAGATGGATGCTGAGAAGCTGGTGACAGATGGGCCACCGGAGGGGAAGGAGCATCGCAAGCCCGAGATGTATTATGAGGGCGTCCTGAAGGGTGCCTGCCTTGTGGCGGATGAGTGTTCCAAGGATGTAATTTATGAGTAAACTCGCTCGTGTTATCCTGTGCACGGAAAACTTGTTCATATGCGCTAAGCAACACTTTTTGAATTTAAAATATTACCTTCAATGCGGCCGTTTATTATATCTGAGAGATGGCGAGTCGTCGGCTTCTACCCCCATGCCATGAGTGCTGGTGTGTTCGGGATAAACCTGAGCGCTCTTGTTCCCATTCTTGGGTCCTTCGAGGGAGGCGCTCAACACAACGAACAAGGCAATCGGACTATAATGCTTTATCACTCTCACTTAGCCATAGAATTCTATAATTTTAAATTTTGGCGAAGCCCCTAGTATTCGGAAGACCAAGTTCGGGGCGCTATCCACGCCCATGCCGGACAAATCCAGCTCCTTGCTCTAAGCGGCATAAGTCTTTAGGGACTCGAAACCTCTCGAACAGCAACCGGCTCTCGCCCTATCATGACGGTCAGTTTGAGCTTTCTCTACTGAGGTGCTTAATCCAACTCAACCGAGGCACAATCGCAGTAGTTCTCCCAGCGCTACCTTAACCGATATAATGTAACGTGAGGTACCAAAACATGGGAGCCGGGCAAACCCAACTATTGACCCAAGACATGATTCAGAGCCGATGCATATAATGCTATAAGTTCAGGGTGCCGCACTCGTGAGAGTGTTCGGACTTCTCTCACCATATTCTGGGGTACTTGAGCCCCTGGTGTATTGGCCGTACCAAAGTGTACGGCTGCATAATGTCATAACTGAACATATGTACACAAAAAATGAATGCAATAATAGACAAGAGCTATGTATTGTTTATTAAAAGGCTGCTGTGAAAGCAGAACGATATAAAGTGCGATAAGCAAGAGATGGGATTATTTTAGATGTCCCCCCTCCAGGGGCAAGCTGCAAGACTTTATGTAAGACAGGTATTTAGCTCGTTATAGAGACCACCTAGACATTCGACGTAGCTTGCTGCCTCCCTAGCTATTGCATCGTGTGTTCAGCGATTGTACTGCCGTACAGGCCTTCTGGAGAGTGGAGTCCTAAAAGTAAGAAAAAGAAATGACAAAATCGGGAGCCCCTAGTGCGGTTGAGCCACCTTTTGGGCGTGTCGTGGTTGTGCCCCCCCCTTATTCCCATGGTATTTCCAGAGTGTAATTATGTACGTGTAGTACTTGTTTCGCAATTTCGCGAGGGCTGGGGTTCTGGCCACACTGCTACGCTTGCTCGGAATGTGCCAGGCGGTCCTGTTGTAGGTTACTCCGGGCGCGCTTGACGGTGTCCGGACGTTGAATAGCCGGACTGGAGAATTGCCTTGAGAGGCTACTTTGTACTTCCACCGCGAGGGCCGCCGTATGCTCCTCCGTTCGGAGAGAGCGTTCGGTGTTTCCATTAATCGTAGTGACTCCTCGAGGGCCTGGCATCTTGAGCTTGAGGTATGCGTAATGCGGCACTGCATTGAACTTTGCAAATGCGGTTCGTCCGAGCAGTTCATGATAGCCACTGCGGAATGGGACTATGTCGAAGATTAACTCCTCACTTCGGAAATTATCCGGGGATCCAAAAACCACTTCGAGTGTAACTGAGCCTGTACAGTTGGCCTCTAGACCTGGTATGACGCCTTTAAAGGTCGTCTTTGTGGGTTTAATCCTTGAGGGATCTATGCCCATTTTTTGCACTGTATCCTGATAAAGCAGGTTCAGGCTGCTGCTGCCGTCCATAAGGACTCTAGGGAGGTGAAATCCGTCAATGATTGGGTCTAGAACCAATGTGGCGAATCCGCCGTGGCGGATGCTAGTGGTGTGGTCCCTTCGATCAAAAGTGATCGGGCAGGAGGACCACGGGTTGAACTTCAGGGCGACTGGCTCCAACGCATATACGTCCCTGGGTGCACGCTTCTGCTCCCTTTGGGGATGTGGGTTGCGTATACGATGTTCACCGTCCGCAATTGTGGGGGAAAGCCCTTCTGTCCCCTATTGCTCGGCGACCGGGGTTCCTCCTCCTCATCGCTATGCAGCCCCTTGTCTTTGTTTTCGGCACTTAACTTGCCTGCCTGCTTGAACACCCAACAATCCATGTTGGTGTGATTGGCTGGTTTTTCAGGGGTGCCGTGTATCTGGCACGAGCGATCGAGTATTCGGTCCAAACTGGACGGGCCAGAGTATTTCTTTTGAATGGCTTTTTCCGCTGACCAGGTTTAGAGCCTCTAAATCCGGCATTAACTGCCGTATCCTCAGCATTGTCGCTGTTAATGCGGCACTTGTGCTTGTTGCGACGCGACCTGCCATTGCTATCCTTGGTATCCGAATTACCAGGGCTCTTGGTCATGTTATTACTACAAGCTAGCCAGCTGTCTTCTCCCGCACAAAAGCGGGTCATGAGTGTTGTGAGGGCTGCCATGGATTTTGGATTTTCCTGTCCTAGGTGCCGGGCAAGCCATTCGTCATGGATGTTATGTTTGAAGGCTGCGAGGGCCTCTGCGTCCGGACAGTCGACTATTTGATTTTTCTTGGTTAGGAACCGTGTCCAGAATTGTCTGGTTGATTCCTCTGGCTGCTGAATTATCTGGCTTAGGTCATCGGCGTCTGGTGGTCGCACATAGGTGCCCTGGAAATTGTCGAGGAATGTGGCTTCAAGGTCTTCCCAGCAACCAATTGACTCTGCTGGTAAGCTGTTAAACCAATGCCGAGCTGGTCCTTTAAGCATGAGTGGGAGGTATTTGATAGCGTGTAGATCATCACCGCGGGCCATATGGATATGAAGGAGATAATCCTCGATCCATACCGCAGGATCTGTTGTGCCATCGTATGATTCGATGTTTACGGGCTTAAAACCCTCGGCGATTTGATGATCCATTACTTCATCTGTGAAGCATAGTGGGTGTGCGGCGCCTCTGTACTGGGCTATATCACGCGTAGCTCAAATGAGCTTTGTCTGCTGTGTTCGGCCTGGCCGTATTGGCCATATTGTAACGCCCCGGATTCGTTGCGCCAGGTGTCCGCCAGTTATTCGCCGTCGTTGCCATGTCATTTGCTTGCGTGTTGCATTTTGCCATGTCATCATGTGCATTTCATTTTGCATACGTGTTTGTCTCATGCATCCGAGCATTTTCCCCGTTGTCCGTTTTGCAATTCGACACTCCTATGTCCTTCGGTGTCCCCATTTTGTCTCTTGTTGTGAGTGGGTGTTAAAATTTCTTGGAATGTCCCGAGGTTTGCCAAGCGGCCTTGGTATAGCACCGGTAGACCGCCTGTCAAGTTTCGTGCCATTTGGAGGTCGTTTGATACTCCAACGGTTAACCGGGTAACCGTAAAAGCCTCTTTGTGTTGCAGCCCAACACCCCTCCAAAGTGGCACAAAACCCATCCAAACCCCTCCATGCTCTCGGTCGTTCGATCACGATCGTGTGGGAGAAAACCGCACCTCATTTGGAGTCTCCTAGCTCCCTCTACCTATAAAAATGCGTCCCCCTCCGAAATTCTGGGTCCAAACCCTAAAACTTCCCCCGCCGCCACCGGACATGTCCGCCGCCTGATGGACGTCCCGCGCCGCCGCCCCGGACCAATGAGACGCCGCCACCTCTCCCGCGGGTCAGCCGCGCCC
>NC_041389.1:424956121-424962953 GCF_002162155.2 Triticum dicoccoides
TCCTGGCAACCTCCACCCGTGCCGCCGCCGTACCCACCAGCGACCGCCGTCGCCACCCCGTCGAACCGCCTCCGCGCCCCGGACCTCGCCCGCGCAGCCCCGGCCGCCGCGCCTCCTCCCCGCCGACCGCGTCCCCGCGCCACACCTCGCCGGGATCCGGCCGGATCCGGCGAGATCCGGCCTGGATCCACCTCCCCGGCACCTTCCCCGTCCAATTCCGGCGAGTTCTCCGGCCATCCTCGATTTCTGTGCAACCCGAAGGTTGACCTCGATTTTTCCCCAAGTCCCTGTTTTTTGACATTATCATGCCCTGTTCAACGCATCATAACTCTGCATTTGTAGCTTCGTTTCATGCGGGTAATATGTCAAATTGTTCGCCTCGACGAGTACTTCATTTAATTCCATTGCATCATGTTCATTTGAGTCAATCTTGATGCCTGAATCATCGTTGCAAGAGTGCTATATAATGTTGTCTGCTGTCTGTTAACAGAACATGCTCATTTTTCATTTTTGCCATGTTTGATGTGTGCATCCTATGAGGTTGATGTCTACATGTGTTTTGATATATGTCATGCCATCTTTCCATAGGTGCTATCCTTGTATTTTTGTGAGTCTTGTACTGAGTGCATCAAGCTTGCTAAGTTGGGTACTTACTGTTGCTGTTTTGCTAGGCTGAATCTGTTATTTCGTGATGCTATGTAAACCTGCTGCTACTAGTCATTCTATGCATAATCTGGAGATGTTCACTAAGGATAATTTGTTATACATGTCATGCTCTATCCATCCATGCCCCTGGTTGCATTTATAGATTGCTTTAGCTTGTTGTTATCTTGCTCCAAAGTTGCTAAATAATGTTGCTGTCAGCCTGTTAACATTAAGTTCAATGTTGCCATGATTGTTGTTAGTTATCCATGCACTCTATGAACTTGTTTCTGCCATTCTTAGCTTCATAAACATGTATTCTTTCTGTTGGTTGTCTTGCCATGCCATGTATTGCTCTTTGGTGAGTGGTTCAAGCTCACCAACATGCCTACTTATTGTTGTTCCTGCCATGTATGAATCTGTCATATAACTTGCCATGTTTACATGGGTGCCATCATATTTGTTGTTCCCTTTTGGCTCTTGGTCAGCAAGGGTCTTTTGTTCTATGCAATTAGTAGTAGCGTGCCATGCCTCTAGTTTCCATGATAAGTTTCTGTAACATGTTGTTTGATAGCTCTAAACATTGCAACCTGATGTTATTTCTGCTAAGCATGTAAACTGTTAATATATGCAATCTTGCCATGTGTTTTTGAGGATGTTCTAGTGATTTCTGGACATAGCTCGGTGTTCAGGTTTTGTTATGCTTTACCTGTACTTCATGCCCATGCCTTTTGTTCATATGTTGGGGTGTTGTATCTTATTGTTTTGATGCTTGCCATATGCCTAGTTGCTGTTTGGACAGATTGTTGCTATATCATGTTTGGATTGTATGTGTTCAACCGTTGATCCGTTTTGAGTGTGCTCTATATGAAACTTGCTTGATTTTGCATGTAGCTTCATATTATCATGTTGCATCCTTGTTTTGGTGTGTTTGCTTGATGTTTGTTTGCATTTTTCATCAATCCCATGTTTAACTTGTTTTGCTCATATCTTCTAGGCTGTAGCTCCAAATTAAATGAACTTTATATGTAACTTGACTAGAATTTCGTGTAGATCATCTTGGTGCATCTTAACTTTCTGTTTAACAACTTGAACATGAGGTTTATTCAGTTCTGGACAAATTTCTAAATTTGCATATGAGGACTTGCCGAAATTGTTATATGTTGTTTCCGGCCTCATTTAAACTTGCCTTGATGTGTTGTTCTTGTTTGCATCATCTCTGGCCATGAGTAGCCTCATATAGTTTTGTCATAAATCATACTTGGTTGAGCATCATGCCTTTTTCATTTGTGGTGTGTTTACCATGTTGTGTGATTCTTCTCGATAGTTCCTGCTTCGTTGCGATCGTGAGGATTCGTTCGCCTATGCTTGGTTCGTCTTCGTGGCTTCATCTTCTTCATGGACTCGTTCTTCTTCCTAGCGGGATTTCAGGCAAGATGACCGCTACCCTGGATCTCACTACTATCATTGCTATGCTAGTTGCTTCGTTCTATCGCTGTGCTGCGTTACCTATCATTTGCTCTTCAAGCCTCCCAAATTGCCATGAACCTCTAACCTTTGACACCCTTCCTAGCAAACCGTTTCTTGGCTATGTTACCGCTTTGCTCAGCCCCTTTTATAGCATTGTTAGTTGCAGGTGAAGTTGAAGATTACTCCATGGTGGACAGGATTTTGTTGGGATATCACAGTATCTCTTATTTAATTAATGCATATATATACTTGGTATAGGGTGGAAGACTCGGCCTTATGCCTGGTGTTTTGTTCCACTCTTGCCGCCCTAGTTTCCGTCATACCGGTGTTATGTTCCCGGATTTTGCGTTCCTTACGCGGTTGGGTGATTTACGGGACCCCCTTGACAGTTCGGTTTGAATAAAACTCCTCCAGCAAGGCCCAACCTTGGTTTTACCATTTGCCTCACCACCACCTATACTTTCCCCTTGGGAGTTGCTCTCTCAAGGGTCATCTTTATTTTAGCCCCCCCGGGCCAGTGTTTGTCTAAGTGTTGGTCCGAACCGAGCCGCCTGCGGGGCCCCCTCGGGGAAACTCGAGGTTTGGTTTTCCTCGTAGCCTGTCTCATCCGGTGTTGCCCTGAGAACGAGATATGTGCAGCTCCTATTGGGATTGTCGGCCCATCGGGCGGTCTTGCTGGTCTTTATTTACCATTGTCGAAATGTCTTGTAAACCGGGATTCCGAGTCTGATCGGGTCTTCCTGGGAGAAGGTATATCCTTTGTTGATCGCGAGAGCTTATCATGGGCTAAGTTGGGACACCCCTGCAGGGTATAAACTTTCGAAAGCCGTGCCCGCGGTTATGTGGCAGATGGGAATTTGTTAATGTCCGGTTGTAGATAACTTGACACCAGATCCAAATTAAAACGCATCAACCGCGTGTGTAGCCATGATGGTCTCTTCTCGGCGGAGTCCGGGAAGTGAACACGGTTTCTGGGTTATGTTTGACGTTAGTAGGAGTTCAGGATCACTTCTTGATCATTTCTAGCTTCACGACCGTTCCACTTGCTCTCTTCTCGCTGTTATTTGCGTATATTAGCCACCATATATGCTTAGCCGCTGCTGCAATCTCACCACTTTACCCCTTCCTTTCCCATTAAGCTTTGCTAGTCTTGATACCCATGGTAATGGGATTGCTGAGTCCTCGTGGCTCACAGATTACTACAACAACAGTTGTAGGTACAGGTTTATCCGATGATCATGATGCGAGAGCGATATTTGCTTGTTTTGGAGTTCTTCTTCTGCTTCTTCTTTGATCAGGGGATAGGTTCCAGGTCGGCAGCCTGGGCTAGCAGGGTGGATGTCGTTTGAGTTTCTGTTTGTGTTTCATCCATAGTCGGATGGTGCTCTTATGTAAGATGATGTTGTATTCGTGTGGCATTGTATGCCTTATGTATGTATCCCCATCTATTATGTAATGTGGATGTAATGATATCCACCTTGCAAAAGCGTTTCAATATGTGGTTCTATCCTTGGTGGGACCTTCGAGTCTCTTTAGGATAGTATCGCATATTGGGCGTGACAAGTTGGTATCATAGCCTCGACTGACCTTAGGAGCCCCCTTGATTGATCGTGTAGTTTGGCCGATGTTGAGTCTAGAATAAAACTGTTTTCGGAGTCTAGTTATATCGGAGAGTAGGAATTCTTTTTACTCCTCAGCCCACTTCGTCGCTCTGGTGAGAAATCTTGATGTAGGTGTTTTAAATTACTTCTCTTCCCTTTCAAATTCTTCTTTAGGATCACGCCGTTGGTTTTCCGATCATTGGTTCTCAGCTCTTTCCATCCAGTGCATTTCTCGTCAAGTTGACTCGAGCCTCTTCTTCTTCGCCAAGTTCAATCCTCAGTTGTTTTCTTTTCCCACCCGCCCACCCTTCTTCCTCTCAGAACTGGAGTCTGTAATCCAGTATCCATCCTACTTGTGCGAAGTCTTTGCTTTCTTTCCTCAATTATTTCAACCGGTGTTTTCTCTTCAAGATATTCGTCGATTCCCCCTTCCAGTTGCCTGTGTTTTTCCCGCCCTCCCACCCCTTTTCTTCCCGGAGTCTGAGCATCTATTCGAGAAGCTATTTCATTCGTGCGGAGCCTCTTCAGGTTTTCCCTCAATTATTTCAACCGGTGGATTCTCGTCTCATTCGCCATTCCTCATCCCTTTCTTTTCCGGTGCACTCAATTCAAGTTTTTCGGTAGTGATTATATTCTTTCCCTCATCTCAAGTGTTTTCCCTACTCGTTCGTCTCTCGCCAGTTTATCCTTACGGAGTGTTCAAGTCATCTCAGGAGATTCGTCTGTATTCCATTTAATTCGTGGTTGTCACCTCATTCAAATATTTCAATTGTTCCGGTGCTTCTTCTATCTGTTCAACATCCCTTTTCGAACGGTGTTCTATTTTAGTGGGCCCTAACCCATAGGTCTTTTCCCAGGATCTTACCTAACTCTTCTAATTCTCCCGGAGTTAATCTCAAATTCTTTTCAAGTGTGACGTAAGAATGGATCCCATCAGTCACATGCCTTCTCCAAGATCGCTTTCAAAATCTTTTCATTGTTGGATCAACCTCTTCGCCTTTCATTTCCTCGGAGTGCCTCAACAAATTTTGATGGTGTTCCTCATTGTCCTTCTCAACGTTTGAAGACCAAAGAAGAGTTTTTCCTCTAAATCTTGTCTCTTCTCCCGAAGATTCGTGGTTCCAACTTCATGTTATCCTTTTCTCACCTATCCAGAGTATTTCAGGAGTTGATTTCTGTTTCTTTTCACTGAAGGCCATCATTCCAAAAGAATTCTTTGACTTCACATTCCAGCTATCGCTATCCATTTATTCTGGCACTTCGTTCAACTGTTCTTTAATCAGCTCATGATCTCTTTCTTCTTTTGCATCTAAATCCCCTCTAGCATATTTGTTCTTCTAATTCTTGCCGGTGATTCATTCTCTTTCGTCAGTCATTTCCGAATTCTTATGGTGGTTCGTACAACATTCTTTTTCCTTGATTATCATTCAATCCATTCGTTCTTTCCAATCCTACCGGTGGTTCATGAAGACCTTCTTAAGTTTGCGATATGTCACTTCTCAATCCTTTTCAAGAAGAATAAGCAGTATGCAAAATCCATTGCTCATCATCAGTTTAATTTGATGAAGGATACGCATACAATAAATCTTATTCTTATTTCTTCCAAATGAGTAATCCCTTCCTTCGGAGTTTGTTCTTGATGAATAAATTCTAGTTTCAAGTGTTTTCATCTTTTCTTTTCCGGAGTTCAAATTTCCTCGGCCATTTCGTTGGAACCTCCATCTAAATCATTGGAAGCGTTAATCTTATTCTTTCATCCTTCAATTTTATCTCGTCGTCCGTTTGTTACCGGAGTTCTTCATGGTGGTTCTTCATGATTTAATTCATTCTTCAAGTGTTCATCAAGATTTTTGTTGGTGGAGCTCAAGTATCTTTCTTCATGCATATCAAAGTGCAATTAATTCTCCGAATTCTTTTGAAGTGGAGTTTTGCATTTCTTCGTTCTTCTAAGCTATCTGATCATTTCCGTTTGTGGCCAGTTAATACCTTATGATCTTGAGACGTTACCTAAAAGACCACAACAAGCTTATTCTTTTGTTGTTGATTTTCTCAACAACTCCGTTCAACCTTTTCCTTCTAAGTTCTTGTCATTCCATTCTTTCAATTCTCCCGGAGGCATTGCATGGTTATCTCGTCAGTGTCATTCCATCTTGTGAAGTTCATGTTCTATTCTTTCCATGTTCAGTCAGAGTTCTGCCTAAATCCTTTTCAGTCTTATTCGTTTCTTATCTCATTCTAACCGAAGTTGTTTGATAGTCTATCTGATTCAGTGAGCTTTGGATTCTCGTCATTCTCGTCGTTCCTCTCTTCTTCTCGAGTGCTCTCGATTCTTTGCTTCTTCTTTTGAGTTCTTGTTTCACCTCATCGCATTTCCCTTCCGTCTCGGTCCTAAGATCTCGGGACGAGATCTCTTGTTAGTGGAGGAGTGTTGTAACGCCCCGGATTCGTTGCACCAGGTGTCCGCCAGTTATTCGCCGTCATTGCCATGCCATTTGCTTGCGTGTTGCATTTTGCCATGTCATCATGTGCATTTCATTTTGCATACATGTTCGTCTCATGCATCCGAGCATTTCCCCGTAATCCGTTTTGCAATCCGACACTCCTATGTCCTTTGGCGTCCCCCTTTTTTCTCTTGTTGTGAGTGGGTGTTAAACTTTCTCGGAATGGCCCGAGGTTTGCCAAGCGGCCTTGGTATAGCACCGGTAGACCGTCTGTCAAGTTTCGTGCCATTTGGAGGTCGTTTGATACTCCAACGGTTAACCGGGTAACCGTAAAAGCCTCTTTGTGTTATAGCCCAACACCCCTCCAAAGTGGCCCAAAACCCATCCAAACCCCCTCCATGCTCTCGGTCATTCGATCATGATCGTGTGAGCGAAAACCGTACCTCATTTGGAGTCTCCTAGCTCCCTCTACCTATAAAAATGCCTCCCCCTCCGAAATTCCGGGTCCAAACCCTAAAACTTCCCCCACCGCCACCGGACATGTCCGTCGCCTGACAGACATCCCGCGCCGCCGCCCCGGACTAGTGAGACGCCGCCACCTGTCCCGCAGGTCAGCCGCGCCCACGCGGCCCGCCAGGCCCGCCGCTGGCCCCGCGGCCCATCTCCGCGCCCCACCGC
>NC_041389.1:424963530-424966438 GCF_002162155.2 Triticum dicoccoides
GCTGCCCCGGCGCGCCTCCTCGCCGTCCTGCCGCATCCGCCTCCCTCTGCGCCGCCAGGGACCGGCGCCGCCCATCGCCCGCCTCCCGCCGGTCCTGGAAACCTCCGCCCGCGCCGCCGCTGTACCCGCCGGCGACCGCCGTCGCCACCCCATCGAACCGCCTCCACGCCCCGGACCTCGCCGGCGCAGCCCCGGCCGCCGCGCCTCCTCCCTGCCGACCGCGTCCCCGCGCCACACCTCGCCGGGATCCGGCCGGATCCGGCGAGATCCGGCCCGGATCCGCATCCCCGGCACCTTCCCCGTCCAACTCCGGCGAGTTCTCCGGCTGTCAGGACCCCGACTCGATGCCACATCGATCTAGCATGTAACACCTCATATCACTTTGCGGCCTCACGCACGGTATCCCAACGGGTGTCGCCTTACCTTTGCCCGGGACCGTTTACGCATTTTGGCACACGTATATGATGGTGTCGCTAGCATCCATATGATAAAGAGCCCGGGCTGACATGGCTAGTCGTAAAGCCAAAGTGGCACTAACTTACAGGGACAGGTATCCATGACCCAGCATCGAACGTGTCGGTCATCAGCGAGTGAATCCAGGCTGTAGCACTGGGCTAGCAGGACTCCGGTGAACCGGGCTGTAGCGGGCTAGCAGGACTCCGGTATTCATCGCGTGACATTTCCCCGAAGGGACAGACACATGATCGAAGAAGGACACATGCCGGCCTGCCTAAGTGTTCCGGAGCAGTAGCAAGCTACCAGGGCTCAGTGGAAGCACTAGGAGACATTTCCCGGTAAGAGAGGCTACTAAGAATAAGCAACTAGATGGTCAGATCCCACACATAGCAATACACATTACACGTACGCATAACATGCAAGTATGTGCTGTACAACATGGCATCACAGCATAACTCAACAACTCATATAGATAAAGGCTCAGAAGAGCCGTCATAGCATATATTGCAAACAGGGGTCACAAAACCCAACATACAGAGCATACAAGCAACAAGCGGAAGCATTACATGTCTGGGTACAGACATCTACAAATGAAAAAGACTGAAGAGCCTGACTATCTACAACATCCGATCAAGATCGTAGCTGAGGTACTAGCTACTAGTCGAAGTCCACGAGAACACTAGTAAGACCGAAGTCTCAGCTGCAAAAACATAAATAAAGCAACATGAGTACAAAGGTACTCAGCAAGACTTACATCAGATCCTATCGTACATGCATTTGTATCAAGAGGGTAATGTGGGGTTTAGTTGCAGCAAGCCAGCTTTGACTCTGTGGCTATCCTATTCTACGACTACCAGAAACTCTGGAGGTGAAACAACGTACACGAGTCCACTAATCACCACACAATACACTACTATGGATTCATCCCCGTCTCCCTACGAGAAGGCCATCCATAGCACTCACACTTGTCTTGAGCATTTTATAGTATCCACTTCAAGTTGTCTATGTACCATGTAAGCATCCAAGAAGTTCATAACCGCGGACCCGGCTATTCGAATAGATCATGTAAACCCTGCAGGGGTGTACTTCTTCACACATGCTCTCGCCACTTACCGCCATGTACACGTCATGTATCTCGGCAACCTTCAAGCGGAAGCCTGGCGAGGGTGTCGGCCACGACCTGACTAACCACACAAGACTCTAATCCAGGTTTATCGCCTATTCGGGTTTCATCCGCAAGGAGATCCGGCCGGGGTGTCGCTCACGGCCCCAAACGATGTGAGCAGGGTTCCCGAGCCCACCATCCGGGTGCCACTCGGTACACCAGGCCACGTGTGCCTAGTCTGTCCCAAGCCCACCCTGCCGGGTGCCACTTGGTAGAAAAATAGCACTACCTACAAACACCAGAAACTAGTTGCGACTCCTGGACAGAGACCAAGTTGATTAATAAGTCGAGAGGGGCACTTAAGCATTCCAATGTGTGGTAGTATCGAGTCATTGGACAACATACATAGAACTCAGTGCTTAAGGACGGTTCCAGTGAGACAACCCACCATGTACTCCTACATGGCCTCTCACCGCTACCTTTACCAAAACGTGTTCACACACACTTCACTCTCAGCATCAGAACATATCGTAACACTCCAATTCATTCCCAATGAACCAGACCTGACACAACTCTAAGCAATAGCAGGCATAGCATGGTAGGAACACATCAGTGGCTTCAATCAACTCCTACACATGCTAGTGGGTTTCAACTATTTACTGTGGCAATGACAGGTCATGCAGAGGAATGGGTTCAACTACCGCAGCACAAAGTAGCAGATGAACCGTTGTTGTCTTAATGCAATAACTGAGAGCAGGAGCGAGAGAGTAGGGTTTTATCGAAATGAACAAGGGGGTTTGCTTGCCTGGTAAAACAACAAGGGAGGCACTGCTTCACAGACAGGTACTCTGGAACGTCTCCGGAGCAGGACCTATCGAGAAGGAACGGTGCCGGCAATCAATACACAATCATATGCAGCAATATGATGCATGAACATGGCATGTAGATGTGATGCTGTTGAGCTAATGCATCTAGTAAACATTTGGTTTGAAGTCCATTTGAACCAAAGGTTCAAATGCATTTCTAAATTAAGTCTCTTATATATGCCCTAATGTGTTTTCCCATATTCAGCATGTATAAGTTGGTTTTTCTTGCATGAAACTAGTACAGATGGAAAGGTTGCATTTTTCTGATAATTTTTCATATATAAATTATTTCAATCTGAGCTACGGTTGAATTTCTATGAATTTTTGAAGTTTAAATCATTTTCTGGATTTTCTGAATTATTTTAATTCCAGAAAATATATAATTGCGTCAGCATGACGTCATCACTACATCAGCGGGTCAACGCGGCTGTCCAAGTCAAATCTGACGTGTGGGACCCACACGTCAGTGACAGGGGGGTTA
>NC_041389.1:424966960-424991979 GCF_002162155.2 Triticum dicoccoides
GGCGAGGCCGAGCGCGGCGGAGGGGCTCGGGATCGCCGTTCCGGCGACCATTCGGGCGGCGGAGACCACCCACGCGAAGCCCGCGCTCACGCGCATCCAGTGGAACACGCGGAAGGCTGAGGGGGCGGCGGAGCTCGCCGGAGCAGAGCTCAGGGTGGCGGCCGGAGTTCGGGCGCGAGCGGGATCGGGTTGCGGGGCACGGGGAGGCCACCTGAGGGGCCCGGCGGCACCCTCGTGGCACCAGGAGCGCGAAGGGAGGCTTGGTTTGGGCGGAGGCGGGCCGAGACGGCGGCGGCGACATGGACGGCGGCGAGAGGCTTCGGCCGTGGTGGGGAACGGTGCTACGGCGCGCGGGCAGTTAAACGGGGAGGGGGAAGCGGTGGCGGAGCTCACCGCGGTTGCAGCGACGGTCGAAGTGGGCTCGGGGACGCACTGAAGCGGCCGGAGCGTTGATGGGGATCCACGGCGGCCGGCGATGGAAAAGACGACGGCGGCGGCTCTACGGGGCGTCCGGAGGGGCACGGCTTGACGGGGAGCTTCAGGGCGGAGGAGCGGAGCTCCTGCGCGTGTCGGGGAGGCGAGGGGAGACCGGTGGCCACGGCAACGGCGAGCGGCGGCAGCAATGGCGCTCGGGTGTGCAAGGGGGGAGAGAACCAGGGAGGAGGGAGAGCAAGAGGGAGGGGAAAAGGACCGGGGCGGCTGCGTGGCGACGTTCCGGACGTCCAGGCGTCGAGGGGGAGGACAGGCAGGCAGGTGCCGTGGCGGCACGACGGTGCGCACGCGCCGGCCACACGCCCCTGGCCTCCTGGCGCGAGGAGGGGGACGACTGGCGTCGGCCAGTCAGCTGGGCCGAGCTGCTGGGCCGATCGGGTAAGTGGCCCAGGTAAGTCTCTCTCCCCTTTTCTGTTTTCTTTTCTAATTTTCTGACATTTGTTTGATTTAATAAATATATTAAATCATTTAATTTTATTATGCCAATTTTTGTAGGGGCTAACGGTATTATTCCAGAGCTCTTTTATAATTGGCATAATTTTTGGACCATATTTCATATATATAGAAATATATTTCCAATGCAAATATTTATCGAATTAATCCAAATGGCCAAGATAAATGTCCATGAGCTCCTAAAAATATTGTTTTGATTTTTATCTCTGTCCAATAATTTTAGAGGGCATCATGAGCATTTTCTTGGACCCTTTTGGAGAAATTTTTATTTGGGTCATTTTCAAAAATGATTCTGAGGGTTCCACCAATCCTCATTTCAAATTTAAGTGAAATTAAATATGATGCACAAATGGCTAGCTAGTCTAGGTCATACCAGACTAGGGATGTGACAACTCGCCCCCACTTGAAAGAATCTCGTCTCGAGATTCAGGGGTCGACGGAAAGAAAGCGGGGTACTCCAGTCGAAGACGATCTTCTCGCTCCCAAGTAGCTTCTCTCTCGGAATGATGAGACCACTGAACTTTAAGAAACTTGATGTTCTGACGTCGAGTGACACGCTCTGCTTGATCAAGAATGCGAACCGGGTACTCTCGGTATGTGAGGTTATCTTGGAGATCAAGCGTTTCGTGGTCCACTCCGCGGATGGGATCCGAGAAGCAACGCCTGAGTTGAGAGACGTGGAAGACATCATGAACTCGAGAAAGATGTGGAGGTAGTTCCAATTGGTAGGCAACCTCTCCTCGTTTAGCGAGAATACGAAAAGGACCAATGTAACGAGGAGCCAACTTGCCCTTGATACCGAAACGATGGGTACCCTTCAAAGGAGTAACCCGAAGGTAAGCTTGGTCCCCAATTTCATAAGTCATATCCTTATGATGATGATCGTACTGACTTTTCTGACGAGACTGGGCTGTTTTCAAATTCTCACGAATGATGCGAACTTGCTCTTCTGCCTCCTGGATCATATCCGGTCCAAAGAATTGTCTTTCACCGGTTTCTGACCAGTTCAAAGGTGTTCGACATCTTCGTCCATAGAGAACCTCAAAAGGAGCTTTCTTGAGGCTGGATTGGTAGCTATTGTTATAAGCAAACTCGGCGAAAGGAAGACATTTCTCCCAATCCATACCGAATGAGATAACGCAAGCTCTTAGCATGTCTTCGAGAATTTGATTGACCCGTTCCACCTGACCACTCGACTGAGGGTGGAAAGCGGTACTGAAGGAAAGATGGGTTCCCATGGCAGTTTGGAAACTCTCCCAGAGATGAGAAGTGAAAAGGCTGCCACGGTCTGAAATGATCTCTAGTGGAACACCATGGAGTGACACTATTCGAGAAATATATAAGTCAGCAAGCTGACTAGCAGTGATATTTTCCCGAACAGGGAGGAAGTGAGCCACTTTGGAAAGACGATCAACGACTACGAAGATAGCGTTATTCCCTCTCTTGGTCCTGGGAAAGCAGGTGATGAAGTCCATACTAACTTTATCCCATTTTCATTCAGGAATAGCTAAAGGCTGAAGGGTGCCAGCAGGTCTTTGATGCTCTGCCTTAACGCGACGACATACGTCACATTTAGCAATGAACTCAGCGATTTCTCTCTTCATCCTAGTCCACCAGAACCTCTGACGTAGGTCCTGATACATCTTAGTACTACCGGGATGAATCGTGAGAGGGGATTCATGCGCCTCCTTAAGAATCAATTGTCGCAGATGTTGATTCTTGGGAACCACCAAGCGATTCTCAAAGAAAACAACACCACGATCATCCATAGAGAAACATCCACCAACTCCCTTCTTAATGTTTCTCTTAATGCGAATAACCCCCCTATCAAACTTCTGGTCAGAGATGATCTGATCCTCAAGGGTAGGTTTCGCCACCAAGGTAGAAAGGAATCCGCGAGGAGCAATGTGAAGGTTAAGCTTACAGAATTCCTCATGGAGAAGTGGTTGGCCTTGCTGCAACATGAGATTGTTGCAATAGGATTTACGGCTTAGAGCATCAGCCATGACATTGGCTTTGCCTGGGGTGTAGGTAATCCCTAGATCATAATCTGTGATCAACTCCAACCAACGTCTTTGCCTAAGGTTCAGATCCGGTTGGGTGAAGATATACTTGAGACTCTGGTGATCGGTGTAGATCTCGCAACGTTTACCAAGGAGGTAATGTCGCCAGGTCTTGAGTGCATAGACTACGGCTGCAAGCTCTAGATCATGTGTAGTATAATTCTCCTCATGTGGATGTAACTGTCGAGATGCATAGGCAATCACATGACGATCCTACATAAGAATGCAACCTAGTCCCTGTCGTGAGGCGTCGCAGTAGATAATAAAGTCTTTAGTGAAATCCGGTGGCACAAGTATGGGAGCAGAAGTCAGGCGTCTTTTCAGTTCCTGAAAACTGTACTCACACTGTGGGGACCACTCGAACTTTTTATCTTTCTTGAGAAGTTCCGTGAGGGGTTTGGCTACTTTGGAGAAGTTTTCAACAAAGCGGCGACAATAGCTGGCTAGACCAAGGAAGCTCCTAACTTGTTTCACGGTCTCAGGTGGAGTCCAATCGAGAACGGCTTGAACTCTCTCGGGATTGACAGCAATGCCCTTACCAGAGATTACGTGGCCTAGGTAGGTCACTTCTGGCAACCAAAATTCACACTTGGAGAACTTGGCATAAAGGCGGTGCTCTCTGAGTTTTTCTAACACAAGTCTAAGATGTTCGACATGCTCTTCCTCATTCTTCGAGTAAATAAGAATATCATCGAGGTAAACCACGACGAACTTATCTAAGTACTCCATGAAGATCGAGTTCATCAAGCGGGAGAATGTGGCTGGGGCGTTGGTTAGGCCAAAGGACATGACGGTGTACTCGTACTGGCCATAACGAGTGACAAAAGCTGTCTTGGGAATGTCCCCGTTTCTGATCTTGATTTGATGGTAGCCTAACCTTAAATCCATCTTGGAGAAGACTGAGGATCCAGCGAGCTGATCATACAGGTCGTTGATCCTGGGAAGCGGATACTTGTTCTTTATCGTGACCAAATTAACGGGATGATAATCTACAACCATCCGGTCCGTACCATCCTTCTTCTTGACGAAGAGGACGGGGCAAGCCCAAGGAGAAGAGCTAGGACGGATGAAACCCTTTTGTAAGGACTCATCGAGTTGTTTCTTAAGCTCGGCTAGTTCTAAGGGTGCCATCTTGTAAGGTCTCCGGGAGATTGGAGCTGTTCCTGGGATAAGATCTATGACAAACTCTACATCTCTGTCAGGTGGAACACCTGGCAGTTCCTCTGGAAAGACATCCGGAAAGTCACGGACTACCGGGATATCTTCAAGGTCTGGAAGGGGGCTGGCATTAAGAGAATAGAGCTGACGCTTTGCAACTCTAGTGGAGACGGTGACTATCTTGCCAGATGGGTGTGTAAGCTGAACAGATCTGGTGTAACAATCAATCTTGGCATGATGAGCTGTCATCCAGTCCATACCCAAGATGATGTTAATATCTGAAGACTTGATGGCTACAAGTGATGCAAGGAATACAAGTCTATCAACAAGGATTTCATTACCATGGCTGATTCTGGTGGTCTGCCATCTAGACCCTGGGGTTTGGATTTCAAGCGGAGTTGGCATATCACAAAATGACATGTCGTGCAAACGAGCATAGCCTTCAGAAATGAAGGAGTGAGATGCCCCAGTATCAAATAGAACTGATGCTGGGTGACAATTGACAAGGAGTGTACCAAGAACGACATCTGGATCATCATGAGCGTCTTTAGCTGAGACGTGATGCACACGCCCACGTTCAGTGGGGGCTGACTTGACACTGATCATCTTGCGTGATGGCTTAACACAGCCAACAGTCTTCTCGGGCTGGGGTGGAGCATAACTAGTCTGAGAGCAGTCACGTGCATAGTGTCCTGGCTTCCCGCATGTGAAGCAAGTCCCTGAGGTTGGACGGGGACCCGCACTAACAAGTGGTCTACCAGTAGGCCTGGGTGGAACATATGACTGAGCTGGGGAAGGCACCACATGAGATGACCTCGGTGTATAACCGGAAGGAAGAGCGGAGTTTGGAACCCAAATCCGGCGTTTCAGGGAACTAGAGCCAGAGGAAGATCCCAAATCACGGGTGTGCTTACGAGACTCCTCGTAAGTGAGTTGAGCTGTCTCTGCATTGATGGCCTTGTTCACAAGGGCTTGGAATGTATCACAATGATGCAGGTGGAGATCACGACGCAACTTGGGGTTGAGACCCTTCCGGAACCTAGCCTGCTTCTTAGCATCCGTGGACACTTCTTCTGTGGCATAACGGGCGAGGTTCTCGAACTCTCTGCTATAAGCATCAACAGCCATCTTACTCTGGGTGAAACTGCAGAACTCTTCTCTCTTGCGATCAAGGAGGGCTTGGGGAATGTGATGCTCGCGAAAAGCCTCAGTGAAATCCTTCCAGGTAGGAATCTGGCCGGCTGGAAGCAACGTCTCATAGTTCTGCCACCAAAGACTAGCAGGACCTTCCAGGTGGTATGTGGCAAAGGTGACCTTGTCATCTTCAGCTACGCTCGCGGAACGCAGCTTATGGGTGATGCTACGGAGCCAGTCATCTGCATCGAGTGGCTCAATGGAATGATGAAAGGTGGGTGGGTGCAAGCGGATGAAGTCATGAATGGTCACAGATCCTTTGAACTGATGTGCGGTGTTCTTCTCGATACGTGCCAACAAGCGGTTGGACTCACGCTTGTTCCTATCCATCTCTAACATGAACTCTGTCAACGAAGGCTGATCAGAAGGATCCTCATTCCTACCATCTCCGTGGTTCTGGCTACGAACAATAGAACTTCGCTTAGCTGATGACATCCTGAGAACGAAACCAAGGACGGAATCAGCATCAACTATGGACTGAAGAATGTAGGACAAGAAGTTAGTATCTATCGAACTCCTAGGGAAATTTCGGCAGCATAACGACAGTAAAATGCCCAGAATGAGACATCCTACTAAAATGGGGTGGTAACATACTCATCAGCATTACTCAAGGTTCTGGGATAGTACTAAACAGACTACACCGGAAGTACTCGAAACTGGGGTATGACTCTGATCAACCAGTCCTATGGAACTACGGAGTAGTAACACGTGACCCTGATAGACGGAAGAGAAGTCTAGTTCCTTAACCCCATCGGAAAGATAGGACGACTCAGATCAGAAGGTCACGAGGTAAAGGAGTAAAAGAGCCTTACGTTCCTTCCCACAATCAATTCCCTTACATAACTAAAGAATTTCTAGACTCAACTTCGACCAGTTTGGCTTGGTAAACCTACAGGCAGTCAGGCTCTGATACCAACGCTGTCAGGACCCCGACTCGATGCCACATCGATCTAGCATGTAACACCTCATATCACTTTGCGGCCTCACGCACGGTATCCCCACGGGTGTCGCCTTACTTTTGCCCGGGACCGTTTGCGCATTTTGGCACACATATATGATGGTGTCGCTAGCATCCATATGATAAAGAGCCCGGGCTGACATGGCTAGTCGTAAACCCAAAGTGGCACTAACTTACAGGGACAGGCATCCATGACCCAGCATCGAACGTGTCGGTCATCAGCGAGTGAATCCAGGCTGTAGCACTGGGCTAGCAGGACTCCGGTGAACCGGGCTGTAGCGGGCTAGCAGGACTCCGGTATTCATCGCGTGACATTTCCCCGAAGGGACAGACACAGGATCGAAGAAGGACACATGCCGGCCTGCCTAAGTGTTTCGGAGCAGTAGCAAGCTACCAGGGCTCAGTGGAAGCACTAGGAGACATTTCCCGGTAAGAGAGGCTACTAAGAATAAACAACTAGATAGTCAGATCCCACACATAGCAATACACATTACACGTACGCATAACATGCAAGTATGTGCTGTACAACATGGCATCACAGCATAACTCAACAACTCATATAGATAAAGGCTCAGAAGAGCCATCATAGCATATATTGCAAACAGGGGTCACAAAACCCAACATACAGAGCATACAAGCAACAAGCGGAAGCATTACATGTCTGGGTACAGACATCTACAAATGAAAAAGGCTGAAGAGCCTGACTATCTACAACATCCGATCAAGATCGTAGCTGAGGTACTAGCTACTAGTCGAAGTCCACGAGAACACTAGTAAGACTGAAGTCTCAGCTGCAAAAACATAAATAAAGCAACATGAGTACAAAGGTACTCAGCAAGACTTACATCAGATCCTATCGTACATGCATTTGTATCAAGAGGGTAATGTGGGGTTTAGTTGCAGCAAGCCAGCTTTGACTCTGTGGCTATCCTATTCTACGACTACCAGAAACTCTGGAGGTGAAACAACGTACACGAGTCCACTAATCACCACACAATACACTACTATGGATTCATCCCCGTCTCCCTACGAGAAGGCCATCCATAGAACTCACACTTGTCTTGAGCATTTTATAGTATCCACTTCAAGTTGTCTATGTACCATGTAAGCATCCAAGAAGTCCATAACCGCGGACCCGGCTATTCGAATAGATCATGTTAACCCTGCAGGGGTGTACTTCTTCACACACGCTCTCGCCACTTACCGCCATGTACACGTCATGTATCTCGGCAACCTTCAAGCGGAAGCCTGGCGAGGGTGTCGGCCACGACCTGACTAACCACACAAGACTCTAATCCAGGTTTATCGCCTATTCGGGTTTCATCCGCAAGGAGATCCGGCCGGGGTGTCGCTCACGGCCCCAAACGATGTGAGCAGGGTTCCCGAGCCCACCATCCGGGTGCCACTCGGTACACCAGGCCACGTGTGCCTAGTCTGTCCCAAGCCCACCCTGCCGGGTGCCACTTGGTAGAAAAATAGCACTACCTACAAACACCAGAAACTAGTTGCGACTCCTGGACAGAGACCAAGTTGATTAATAAGTCGAGAGGGGCACTTAAGCATTCCAATGTGTGGTAGTATCGATTCATTGGACAACATACATAGAACTCAGTGCTTAAGGACGGTTCCAGTGAGACAACCCACAATGTACTCCTACATGGCCTCTCACCGCTACCTTTACCAAAACGTGTTCACACACACTTCACTCTCAGCATCAGAACATATCGTAACACTCCAATTCATTCCCAATGAACCAGACCTGACACAACTCTAAGCAATAGCAGGCATAGCATGGTAGGAACACATCAGTGGCTTCAATCAACTCCTACACATGCTAGTGGGTTTCAACTATTTACTGTGGCAATGACAGGTCATGCAGAGGAATGGGTTCAACTACCGCAGCACAAAGTAGCAGATGAACCGTTGTTGTCTTAATGCAATAACTGAGAGCAGGAGCGAGAGAGTAGGGTTTTATCGAAATGAACAAGGGGGTTTGCTTGCCTGGTAAAACAACAAGGGAGGCACTGCTTCACAGACAGGTACTCTGGAACGTCTCCGGAGCAGGACCTATCGAGAAGGAACGGTGTCGGCAATCAATACACAATCATATGCAGCAATATGATGCATGAACATGGCATGTAGATGTGATGCTGTTGAGCTAATGCATCTAGTAAACATTTGGTTTGAAGTCCATTTGAACCAAAGGTTCAAATGCATTTCTTAATTAAGTCTCTTATATATGCCCTAATGTGTTTTCCCATATTCAGCATGTATAAGTTGGTTTTTCTTGCATGAAACTAGTACAGATGGAAAGGTTGCATTTTTCTGATAATTTTTCATATATAAATTATTTCAATCTGAGCTACGGTTGAATTTCTATGAATTTTTGAAGTTTAAATCATTTTCTGGATTTTCTGAATTATTTTAATTCCAGAAAATATATAATTGCGTCAGCATGACGTCATCACTACATCAGCGGGTCAACGCGGCTGTCCAAGTCAAATCTGACGTGTGGGACCCACACGTCAGTGACAGGGGGGTTAACAGGGGTTAATTAGTTTAATTAAAAGGTTAGGGGGGGTCGGGCCCACTGGTCAGCGACCCTGGGGGTCAAACCCGGTCAACTCGCCGGCGTTTAGCCGCCAGCGAGGCCGAGCGCGGCGGAGGGGCTCGGGATCGCCGTTCCGGCGACCATTCGGGCGGCGGAGACCACCCACGTGAAGCCCGCGCTCACGCGCATCCAGTGGAACACGCGGAAGTCTGCGGGGGCGGCGGAGCTCGCCGGAGCAGAGCTCAGGGCAGCGGCCGGAGTTCGGGCGCGAGCGGGATCGGGTTGCGGGGCACGGGGAGGCCACCTGAGGGGCCCGGCGGCACCCTCGTGGCACCAGGAGCGCGAAGGGAGGCTTGGTTTGGGCGGAGGCGGGCCGAGACGGCGGCGGCGACATGGACGGCGGCGAGAGGCTTCGGCCGTGGTGGGGAACGGTGCTACGGCGCGCGGGCAGTTAAACTGGGAGGGGGAACCGGTGGCGGAGCTCACCGCGGTTGCAGCGACGGTCGAAGTGGGCTCGGGGACGCACTGAAGCGGCCGGAGCGTTGATGGGGATCCACGGCGGCCGGTGATGGAAAAGACGACGGCTTCGGCTCTACGGGGCGTCCGGAGGGGCACGGCTTGACGGGGAGCTTCAGGGCGGAGGAGCGGAGCTCCAGCGCGTGTCGGGAAGGCGAGGGGAGACCGGTGGCCACGGCAACGGCGAGCGGCGGCAGCGATGGCGCTCGGGTGTGCGAGGGGGGAGAGAACCAGGGAGGAGGGAGAGCGAGAGGGAGGGGAAAAGGACCGGGGCGGCTGCGTGGCGACGTTCCGGACGTCCAGGCGTCGAGGGGGAGGATAGGCAGGCAGGTGCCGTGGCGGCACGACGGTGCGCACGCGCCGGCCACACGCCCCTGGCCTCCTGGCGCGAGGAGGGGGACGACTGGCGTCGGCCAGTCAGCTGGGCCGAGCTGCTGGGCCGATCGGGTAAGTGGCCCAGGTAAGTCTCTCTCCCCTTTTCTGTTTTCTTTTCTAATTTTCTGACATTTGTTTGATTTAATAAATATATTAAATCATTTAATTTTATTATGCCAATTTTTGTAGGGGCTAATGGTATTATTCCAGAGCTCTTTTATAATTGGCATAATTTTTGGACCATATTTCATATATATAGAAATATATTTCCAATGCAAATATTTATCGAATTAATCCAAATGGCCAAGATAAATGTCCATGAGCTCCGAAAAATATTGTTTTGATTTTTATCTCTGTCCAATAATTTTAGAGGGCATCATGAGCATTTTCTTGGACCCTTTTGGAGAAATTTTTATTTGGGTCATTTTCAAAAATGATTCTGAGGGTTCCACCAATCCTCATTTCAAATTTAAGTGAAATTAAATATGATGCACAAATGGCTAGCTAGTCTAGGTCATACCAGACTAGGGATGTGACACCGGCCATCCTCGATTTCCGTGCAACCAGAAGGTTGACCTCAATTTTCCCCCAAGTCCCTGTTTTTTTTGACATTATCATGCCCTGTTCAACACATCATAACTCTGCATTCGTAACTCCGTTTCATGCGTGTAATAAGTCAAATTGTTCGACTCGACGAGTACTTCATTTCATTCCATTGCATCATGTTCATTTGAGTGCATCTTGATGACTGAATCATTGTTGCAAGAGTGCTATATAATGTTGTCTGCTGTCTGTTAACAGAACATGCTCATTTGTCATTTTTGCCATGTTTGATGTGTGCATCCTATGAGGTTGATGTCTACATGTGTTTTTATCTATGTCATGCCATCTTTCTAGAGGTGCTATCCTTGTATTTTTGTGAGTCTTGTACTGAGTGCATCAAGCTTGCTAAGTAGGGTACTTGCTATTGCTGTTTTGCTAGGGTGAATCTGTTATTTCGTGATGCTATGTAAACCTGCTGCTACTAGTCATTCTATGCATAATCTGGAGATGTTCACTAAGGATAATTTGTTATACATGTCATGCTCTATCCATCCATGCCCCTGGTTGCGTTTATAGCTTGCTTTAGCTTATTGTTATCTTGCTCCAAAGTTGCTAAATAATGTTGCTGTCAGCCTGTTAACATTAAGTTCAATGTTGCCATGATTGTTGTTAGTTATCCATGCACGCTATGAATTTGTTCCTGCCATGTTTAGCTTCATAAACATGTATTCTTTCTGTTGGTTGCCTTGCCATGCCATGTATTGCTCTATGGTGAGTGGTTCAAGCTCACCAACATGCCTACTTATTGTTGTTCCTGCCATGTATGAATCTGTCATAACTTGCCATGTTTACATGTGTGCCATCATATTTTCTGTGCCCTTTTGGCTCTCTGTCAGTAAGTGTCTTTTGTTCTATGCAATAAGCAGTATCATGCCATGCCTCTAGTTGCCATGATAAGTTTCTGTAATATGTTGTTTGATAGCTCTAAACATTGCAACCTGATGTTATTTCTGCTAAGCCTGTAAACTGTTAATATATGCAATCTTGCCATGTTTTTTAGCATGTTCTAGTGATTTCTGGAGATAGCTCAGTGTTCAGGTTTTGTTATGCTTTACCTTTACTTCATGCCCATGCCATTTGTTCATATGTTGGGGTGCTGTATCTTATTGTTTTGATGCTTGCCATATGCCTAGTTGCTGTTTGCACAGATTGTTGCTATATCATGTTTGGAGTGTATGTGTCCAACCGCTGATCCGTTTTGAGTGTGCTCTATATGAAACTTGCTTGATTTTGCATGTAGCTTCATATTATCATGTTGCATCCTTGTTTTGGTGTGTTGGCTTGATGTTTGTTTGCATTTTTCATCAATGCCATGTTTAACTTGTTTTGCTCATATCTTCTAGGCCGTAGCTCCGAATTAAATGAACTTTATATGTAACTTGACTAGAATTTTGTGTAGATCATCTTGGTGCATCTTAACTTGCTATTAAACAACTTGAACATGAGGTTTATTCAGTTCTGGACCAATTTCTAAATTTGCATCTAAGGACTTACCGGAATTGTTATATGTTGTTTCTGGCCTCATTTAAACTTGCCTTGATGTGTTGTTCTTGTTTGCATCATCTCTTGCCATGAGTAGCCTCATATAGTTTTTTCATATATCATACTTGGTTGACCATCATGCCTTGTTCATGTGTGGTGTGTTTACCATGTTGTTTGCTTCTTCTCGATAGTTCCTGTTTTGTTGCGATCGTGAGGATTCGTTCATCTACGCTTGGTTCGTCTTCGTGGCTTCATCTTCTTCATGGACTCGTTCTTCTTCGTTGCGGGATTTCAGGCAAGATGACCACTACCCTGGATCTCACTACTATCATTGATATGCTAGTTGCTTCGTTCTATCGCTATGTTGCGTTACCTATCATTTGCTCTTCAAGCCTCCCAAATTGCCATGAACCTCTAACCTTTGACACCCTTCCTAGAAATCCGTTGCTTGGCTATGTTACTGGTTTGCTCAGCCCCTCTTATAGCGTTGTTAGTTGCAGGTGAAGTTGAAGATTACTCCCTAGTTTCTGTCATACCGGTGTTATGTTCCCGGATTTTGCGTTCCTTACGCGGTTGGGCGATTTATGGGACCCCCTTGACAGTTCGGTTTGAATAAAACTCCTCCAGCAAGGCCCAACCTTGGTTTTACCATTTGCCTCACCACCACCTATACTTTCCCCTTGGGAGTCGCTCTCTCGAGGGTCATCTTTATTTTAGCCCCCCCGGGCCAGTGCTTGCCTAAGTGGTGGTCCGAACCGAGCCGCCTGCGGGGCCCCCTCGAGGAAACTCGAGGTCTGGTTTTACTCGTAGCATGTCTCATCATGTGTTGCCCTGAGAACGAGATATGTGCAGCTCCTATCAGGATTGTTGGTGCATCGGGCGGTCTTGCTGGTCTTGTTTTACCATTGTCGAAATGTCTTATAAACCGGGATTCCGAGTCTGATCGGGTCTTCCTGGGAGAAGGTATATCCTTCGTTGATCGCGAGAGCTTATCATTGGCTAAGTTGGGACACCCCTGCAGGGTATAAACTTTCGAAAGCCGTGCCCGCGGTTATATGGCAGATGGGAATTTGTTAATGTTCGGTTGTAGATAACTTGACACCAGATCCGAATTAAAACGCATCAACCGCGTGTGTAGCCGTGATGGTCTCTTCTCGGCGGAGTCCGGGAAGTGAACACGGTTTCTGGGTTATGTTTGACGTAAGTAGGAGTTCAGGATCACTTCTTGATCATTGCTAGCTTCACGACCGTTCCGCTTGCTCTCTTCTCGCTCTTATTTGCGTATGTTAGCCACCATATATGCTTAGCCGCTGCTGCAACCTCACCACTTTACCCCTTCCTTTCCCATTAAGCTTTGCTAGTCTTGATACCCATGGTAATGGGATTGCTGAGTCCTCGTGGCTCATAGATTACTACAACAACAGTTGCAGGTATAGGTTTATCCGATGATCATGACGCAAGAGGAATGTTTGCTTGTCTTGGAGTTCTTCTTCTGCTTCTTTTTCGATCAGGGGATAGGTTCCAGGTCGGCAGCCTGGGCTAGCAGGGTGGATGTCGTTTGAGTTTCTGTTTGTGTTTCATCCGTAGTCGGATGGTGCTCTTATGTAAGATGATGTTGTATTCGTGTGGCATTGTATGACTTATGTATGTATCCCCATCTATTATGTAATGTTGATGTAATGATATCCACCTTGCAAAAGCGTTTCAATATGCGCTCCTATCCTTGGTGGGACCTTCGAGTCTCTTTAGGATAGTATCGCATATTGGGCGTGACACATATCCGGCATGACGATTATCGTCACATGTCGTGGGGCGTCCACACGATCCGTAGATCGATCTTGTTTGCCTTGCCTTGTCCTCCAATATGTCTCACAGGTCTGGCGCATTTCCCCGTGCCTTGCTATTTTTTGAGCGACGCCGGGGTGCGGCCTGAGTGGATGGCCGAGAGGCCTCTCTGTCGCGGCCGCGAGGTTGTCGGTCGGCCGCGTCGTGCGCTGGTGATGTAGGTTTAGGTGCTTCCTCCTCTAATCGGGGTAGCAGCCTGCGCTTTGGGTAGCTCTTGGAGGGGCGTTCGAGTTTGTACTCTTCGGCCGCAAGGACTTCAGTCCATCTATCGGCTAGCAAGTCTTGGTCAGCTCTAAGCTGCTGCTGTTATTTCTTGAGGCTGCTCACCGTGGCCATAAGCCTGCGTTTGAAACGCTCTTGTTCGACGGGATCCTCAGGCACGACAAATTCGTCGTCGTCAAGGCTTGCCTCATCTTCGGAGGGAGGCATGTAATTATCGTCCTCTACCTATCTGTCTGCCGCTCTCTCATGAGGGCTGGCTTCTCCATCCTCCTGTGCTGAATCCTGCTGGAGGGGGTTGTCTTCAGCACTGTCCGAGTGTTATTATCTCCCGTGTCAGAATCGCCGTTTTTGCTTTGGCGGGATTTAGAGCGGCGCCGCTGACGTCGGCGCTTAGGCTGCTTCTTGGAGGGGTCATCCTCCGTTGTTCCATCACCATTCCCTTCTTTTGGGGTATCCACCATGTATATGTCGTATGACAAGGTGGCCTTCCAGTGCCCTATAGGCGCTGGTTCTTGGTCGTCTCCTGCATCGGCGTCCATACCGTCGATGTCTTCGGAGTTGAAGTCGAGCATGTCGGTTAAATCATCGACAGTGGCTACGAAGTGGGTGGTGGGTGGGCTTTGAATTTCTTCGTCGTCTGCATCCCAATCTCGCTGACCGTAGTCCGGCCAGGGCTCTCCTGATAAAGAGAGAGACTTTAGTGAATTCAGAATGTCGCCAAAGGGCGAGTGCTGAAAGATGTCCGCGGCGGCGAACTCCATGATCGGTGCCCAATTTGGTTCGATCGGCAGGGGCGTGGAAGGTTCGGAGTCTGAAAAGGAGTCCGGCACCTTGGAGTCACGAGCTTCGCAAAGGACAAGGCTGGTGTTCGGCTCGATCGCCGTAGAGATTGCAGCCCCTGAGGCGGTGTCCAGCCACCCGTCCTCGAGTGGCGCAGTCGGCTCCGAGCTAAGGGTCGGAGCGGACACTGGGGCGGCCTCCTGGGCACTGTTTGGCGGCAGAGCTAGATCATGCCCATCGTGACAGTGGGGCGTGCTCGGCTGTGGCTCGAACCCATCGAAGATCATGTCTCCGCAGATGTCAGCCATGTAGTTCAAACTTCCAAATCTGACCTGATGGCCAGGGGCGTAGCTTTTGATATGCTCTAGATGGCCAA
The DNA here is from genome assembly GCF_002162155.2 of Triticum dicoccoides. Lineage (NCBI taxonomy): Eukaryota > Viridiplantae > Streptophyta > Magnoliopsida > Poales > Poaceae > Triticum > Triticum dicoccoides. The sequence continues at coordinate 424,982,029 of NC_041389.1, forward strand.
GCGAATTGGCCCGTAGTGCAAAGCCGCTGAATACGAAGATCTGTCTGGGGAGAAAAGTCTCACCCTGGACCGCATCGTTGTTGATGATCAGAGGAGCCATCGGGCCTAAAGATGATTACACAGAGGAACTCTCAATGAAAGCACCAATGTCGGTGTGAAAACTGGCGGATCTCGGGTAGGGGGTCCCGAACTGTGCGTCTAGGCGGATGGTCACAGGAGACAAGGGACACGATGTTTTTACCCAGGTTCGGGCCCTCTCGATGGATGTAAAACCCTACTCCTGCTTGATTAATATTGATGATATGGGTACTACAAGAGTAGATCTACCACGAGATCATACAGGCTAAACCCTAGAATCTAGCCTATGGTATGATTGTTGTTCGTCCCACAGACTAAAACCCTCCGGTTTATATAGACACCGGAGAGGGCTAGGGTTACACAGAGTCGGTTACAATGGGAGGAGATCTACATATCCGTATCGCCAAGCTTGCCTTCCACGCCAAGGAAACTCCCATCCGAACACGGGACGAAGTCTTCAATCTTGTATCTTCATAGTCCAGGAGTCCAGCCAAAGGCTATAGTCCGGCTATCCGGACACCCCCTAATCCGGGACTCCCTCACCAGCTCAAAAAGCCAGGAGTGCGAGGTTCAAGAACTCAAGGCACAAGTGGCACGGATTCCGGAGATGGTCAAAGAGCAAGTGCGAGACCAAGTGGGAGCGACGATCACCGCCATTTTGCCTACCTTGATTAAGAGGATGCGGGCGTGGATTGCGGGCGGCCAATAGGGGCGACCCCCGATTCCCAGATTCACGGCCAGCAACTCGCACAACGCGCCGGCGGCACCATTGGTGTCTCCGGCGGAGGCGGTATTGGTGTCTCCAGCACCGGCGCGGGCATTGGAGCTTAATGCACCCGTGTGTGGGAAGAATATGCCGGCCGGCACCTCGGCAGCAAGTGGCCCCTCCGTCACTTGCACGCCCTCCATTGGCGGTGCCTCGACATTAGCCGAGCTTGACGCCATCACGGTAACTAAGCCTCTCGGCCGATGACTTCATCTCCTTGCCTTTGACTGGGCATCCCTGACGCCCTACATGTTTTCGCAGGGCACCACCGACGTTCCATTCACTCTCCTGCAGTTTGGGGGCAGCGAGTTGATCGATGTTGCCGAGGGAACAATCGTTCAAACGGGCAACCCCGTGTTCCACGGTAATCCGATGCCACCCACCGTGTACAGGGTTCAACTGGTTCGGGTGCTGCCAGGCTGCGACAAGTTGTTACCTCTGTTTCGACCTGCTGGGGCCGACGAAGATGATGTGATGACCCTCAGCGCTTGCTTAAGCTGGCCCCTGCTTTGGCCAAAGAGCTAGATTCATTTGGGGGCGGGGGACACCACCCCACAGACAACACTGCCAGTCGTGCCAGCGCCAAGCCATGGCAAGACCGACGCAATGCTACCGGACATGCCGGACATGCATATGGCACAGGATCCACACATACATATGGCACAGGATCCGGACGACGACGACGACGACGGTACATTTACCAACGTCGATAAGTACTTCAACGAACATGGGAACGGTGACGAATTCTTGGGGCCTCCTTCTCAAGAACCCAACCCTGCAAAAGATGATCGCGATCTAGCTGGTACCACGGAGAAACCCAATTGCAACAGCCATTGTCTGGCGTTTAGTTCTCAGGAAATGCCTCTAGCTGCCGCCTTCACCGAGCCTCAGATAGCCGAGGTGCGAAATATTATCAGCCCCAACACACTCAAGAAGGCGGTCTCTAAGCAGAACTCGATCCCATTACAGCAGAAGAAGAAGGGATGGAAAAGAAAGAATAACAAGGGTGCGAGCCAGCCAGCACCGTGTATGATCCGTGCTCAGGACGGGCCACCTTCACCTAAGGATATCTCAAGGAGGGTGCATGTGGTGGGTAGGCGGATGCTATCAACTAATCTACTCAATGCTGCAATCGGTGCTATGCGGAGTCTGCATGACAGTGTTCTTTCTTTGGAGAAGCGGTGTCTCTCCGAGAATGATGTGGCATACCCGGTTTTAGTGGCCAAGGAGCTAGAGGGCAACGGCTTTGTCGATAGCACCATCGGGGGTATGATCGTCCAGCGGTTTGATGACATCTTCGCTATGTTTAACCTTCATCCGCTGCACTACACCTTCATTAGGCTATTTTCTCTAAGTGTGGCGATGCGGATCGTTATAGACAAGACCCCGGACATCGTGATAGTCTACCCCTTCTACATGCGGGCCAAGATCTTGGGCAGCGTTGGGGACCGGCAAGTCGCGAGTTCATACCTCGAAGGCGTCATTCTGGCAAACCCATATAAGGATAACTTCCTCGTGCCTTACTTTCCCGAGTAAGTCATCCCCTCACCGCCCCGTAACATATGATTTCTTAGATTTCGATCATTCTTTTTTTTCCTAACATTCCGTGTATTGTGCAGTGACACACATTGCACACTCATCCTCTTAAGCCCGAAATATTCCATGGTCACGTATTTCGACTCGGACCGTCAGTCGAAGAAAGACTACACGAATATCAAGAACGTTCTTGATGAAGCTCTTCCTGGCTACGCCAGATCTGGAGGCACCTTCAGCAGGCCAATAAGTAGGTATGACAAGCACATGTTCACCCACAATACGACGTTCCCCTACGTCAAGCAGCCGCCTGGCGGTCATAAGGATGCCTACTGCGCCCTCCATCACATGCGGGTGATCGTATGGGACCATAATCACCTTCTTCTACCAAATAATCTCAAAGATTTGGCCGCACGCTTGTCGGTAATCCAGGACGCGGACATCAGACAAGAATTCTTTCGCATCCAGTCGGAGTTTGCAGAAATCATCCATCCAGATGTCCTTCGTACCTCGGGGCAGTTCTACCTCAGATATCAACCGTCCAACAGTGAGGTAGAAACAACGCTACAAATGTAGGCTGACAACGACCGTGTGTTCATGACCATCATGATAGGCGGCGGCTTCATCCATGCTCCGGTCCCTAAGTCGAGTCAAAAGTAGTGATGCTATGTAGTTCTGAAATATCGATTAGCTCATGTTGTAATTAACTTTAATGAACTTGTATATCTCTTTAGTTTGGACAGTCATTCAACTTATATGTAATGGATGCTATTTATTAGTAGGACCATGAATCGTGCTATTAGTGTGTTGCTTTTCTCTTTTGATCCTTTTGTTGCATACTTATATATTGCTTATGTATTGTCTGTGAATTGCTACTAACGTTTTGTTTGTCTAGTGCATAGAGATGCCATCGTATGTCGTGTACAAGGGTAAGGTTCCCGGAGTCTACGACGACTGGGAGGAGTGTCGGAGACAGGTTCACCATTTCAGCGGTAACAGTTACAAAGGGTACACCACTAGGGCGGAGGTGGAAGCTAGATACGCGCGCTATCTAGCGAGAGAGAGGAGGGAGCGTTGGAGGAACCGGATGAAGATCAGTTTCATCGCGATGATGCTCATCGTGATGACCGCATCTCTCTAATATGTGATGGTAGTTTAGATGATCGATATCGACTTGTAATGTGAAGACAAACTCGCTACTCGCGGTCTCGAGACTAGTAATGTTCTAACTTTGTTCGATATTTTGAATTCGGAGACTAATATGATGAATTGTATTCAGAGACTAATCTTCTATTCTATTTGATAAATCTGTTGTTTATATGTTGTGATGTCAATATTCTGTGCAGTAATGTATTTTGTAACCTGTGCAAATATCAAAAAAGAAAAATTCCTAATATTCATAGTAGTGGCGCACCGTATTGGACTTTAGTGGTGCACTGTAATAAACACCCCAGTGGCGCATTATATTAAAGTGTGCCATTAGTAACCCAGAGCACAAGGTAAACATGGCCCCCTGGGAGGCATAGTAATGGCGCACCTGTGGACATAGTAATGGCTCACCATGTGGTGCGCCACTATTATCTGGGATACTAGTGGCGCACTAGAGGTGCGCCATTACTATTTGTTACTAGTGGCGTGTTAATAGTGGCGCACCTGTAGTGCGCCATTAATAGCAAAAACAAGTGCGCTACTAATAGCCCTTTTTCTAGTAGTGGACGGCGAGTCCTTTTCTACTAGTATTTCCGAACGGACGTGTATGCCGGGGCGCCCCTTCGTGAACCGTGGCAAACTGGCAACCGTCCACTGACTCTTCGCCTTTCCCTCTCGATTTGGAACTACTGTCGCACGCTCTTCCTCTCCCTCCTCCATTTTCCTTCAGCCCTTCACCCTTCCTTCTGCCATTGTTCGATCGACTTCTCCATGGATGGAACAGGCCGGAAATGACCCCGTTATTCTTGCCCCGGACTGAAAGATGACGTGGTGGAGGAACTCATTGATCGGTGCGACGACATCACCTCGGCTAGCATGGCAGGTTTGTTCAAGACCATTCTCGACTCAACTGATAACATCATTACAAGGAACCCAAGAGTCAAGGAGCGGTTCGGTCTCCCCTATCTTCTTTGTCGTGACCCTGATGACTGGCGCCGGGACGACGGAGGCCTCGTCTTGTGCAAGTTGATGCCGCTTGATAATGATACGTATGATGTTAAGATGCCATCGCTTGAGGGTAAGGCTTGGGCAGGCGCAAAAGGAGATTGGGTTGTTTACATTGGGTCCAACTATGAGTGGGAACTTGTAAATGTGTACACTCGAGACCGGGTTCCACTTCCAAAAATCTCAGCAGACTGCCCAAAGGTTGAGCACACCGGTATTGTATGCACGTTCAAATACGATCATGGTGACTGTCTTCTATGGAAGATAGCAATTCGTCGAGTTCCCAACCGCTCTTGGAATTACAAGAACTATGAAGTTGTTGCTATCTTCGACAAGCTTGTTGCCGTCCTTCGTGGTCCATCTAGATGGATATTGCTCAAAAATCAGTTTCCGTACACGGATGAGTACTGTGATGCAATTGAATACGAGGGCCTTGTGTTTGCCGCCACCACTGTGGCACTGTTTTTGCATGGAATCCTTATGCTTTCGGTACGTTTGCCTTCCACCGTAATTATAATTGATTCATCCACATGCATGCGGGTTAGCAAGTATCCCTTTACTAATTAACCTTCTTCTTGTGTTTCCAAGGTCCTGCGAACATTCCACCACCTATACTTGAAAATTTTTATAACCAAGGGGGAGATGACAATGGTGATGATCACGAGCATGAGGACGAACAGCGCCCATATACTCTGTGGCGCCTGGCAACTAATTCCGATGGATCATCTCTTCTTGTGTGTATACAGCCCACTGATGATGTTACTACTAAGGAAGCAGGTGTAGTCTCCCATGGTCGCACTCTCCGGACCTATTCCAACACCCGGTGCATGGTATTCAGATGGATACTAGTGTGCTAGAGCCAACACCTTCTCCCTGGTACCGAATTGATAGTCTTGGAGAAAACTCACTCTTCCTTGGACAAAACTATCCAATGATGGTGAAAGGCGATCCAACTGCTATTGACACAACGTTACTACCATTTATGAGAAGCAACTGTGTCTATACCTCGGACATTTTGGTGGTTCCCTACCCTGGTACTGATATAGTAGGCCGCTTCAGCCTGGATGATCAGTCCTGCATTGGTCTCGAGATCGACAATGGATGGCCCGTCCCAGAGAATCACTTGTGGTTCAAAGCAAGCGTTTCCAACACCGAGGAATGGTTGAGTTGAAGTTCATTTCTATGGTTGTTATTTGTTGTGTGATGAAAACTTTAGTATTTATAATGTATCCTCGTTGTCAATGTGGGTTGACGACCTGTTGTATGTAATAAAATGATATGCCTGTGATAAACTTACTAAATTTATGAATGGCTTTCGAGTCGCTTCTGTGAGTGAGTGGTGCGACGAGGCAAAAAAATATTTTCCGAATACATAATTGTATGTGCATTGCAAAAGGTTATCGGATGAGGCCAATCAACAATAGTAGTACACTATTTGTACTAGATTCACATGCTTCGCGCGTCGGGCGGGTGTTTTTATTGTAGCCATATGTTAATGTGTTCGCTGTACGTAACCAGCACCTCGAATCCTTGATACTAGTACTATATAAGTAGTAGGAGTAGTAGGGTGGCATGGGCCAGAACAAGCATTCACCTCCAGGAGTACGACACACGCCACCACCACGTCATCCATCTGACACCATATTATTTCTTGGAGTCCGTGCTAGAGCAATCTCTTCAACCTCATCGTTTCTCTAACTTCAGCCATCGCGCGGCAGGCGAGGTGGGGGTTTGCCGATAGTCGGTTTCCTCAACTGCGGTCCAACTTGTAAGGCCAACTCCAACGCACGACCCCAAACGGACTTCCGTTTTGCATGAACTCCAACGATAATTTTGACTAGAAAAGCAAGACCAAAGAAAACAAGAACCACGAGAATACATTTTACTAGAAGATATCCAACTTCCATAACTGCTCTTGTAAGTTGGATTAGTGCTTCTTTCTTCTTCGAGTGTAAAGAAGTAGACGTTGCTTCCTCGCATCTAATCTCATGTCTAGCCTCTATTCTAGTAGGAGTATCAACAAGTGCACTAGTCTCATCTCTAGCCTCTATGCTAGCTAAAAGTGCTAGAACATCTACTAAATTGCGCTCTATCAATATATCGATGTACTCTTCTTCCCAATACCAAAACTTGCATCCATTCTACTCCCTCTATTCCATAATACATGCCTTCTATTTGTCAAAATATAGATGTATCTAGACATGTTTTAGTATATAGGTACATTCATTTTTGGACAAATGGAAGTCAAGTATTTTAGAATGGAGGGAGTAGACAATAAAAAAATTTAAGTTAGCACAACTAGTCTAATCCGAGAGCACAACCGAAGATTTGGTCGGGTTCTTCCTCCTTTTGCCGACACGTGGGACATCCAGCATCCAGGTCGTGTCTTGCAAGAAAATAGAGTGGTAGTTGAAGCCATGTGATGTGCATATTGGGTTAAACTGTAAATAGAATCTTACTACTCTTGAGTAACTCCAAAAGCGGCCACCAAAGATCTTTATTGGATTTGTTTTTCATCACCAGCACGTCGAGGTGAAAGATGTGCAGGTTCAGTGGGTCCTCTTGCGTTTTCATTGACATGTGGGACCGCATGTGAGCAAACAGACGATGGGCTCCGCGTGTCCGCTGGCTTGCTAAGAAGAGAGATAGAGGAGGGCTGAGCATGGACTCCAGGAAATTTGTTCTACATGCCTCGATATAGGCTCGATATAGTGGGATGGCATGGGCCATAACTAGCATTAACGTCTAGCAGTACGGCACATGCCACCCACACGAATCCGTCCGACACCAATTTTCTTGGAGTCCGTGCTACAGCAATCTCTTTTCCCTCCCGTTTTCTCACCCATCGCGCGGTGGGTAGGGTGGGGGTTTGCCGATAGTCAGTTTGCTCAACTGCGGTCCCACTTGTAAGTGAAAATGCAACACCACACGCATTCCCCCTTGAGAGGCGTGATGGACCAACCGTGTGGGGGTGTGACGAGAACACGACAGGCTTTTACTTTTGAACTCATAACTGGTAAAATTTGGTTCTGCTCCATGGCGCGACCAATAGATAGAAAATAATGATTTTGCCTAGAGTAATGAGAAGTTTGGTTCTCGCACCGTTCATGCATTGAGTACGTACAAAAATTATGAAGTTGATGCGAAAGCTAAGATAATTACTAGTAGTACCATATACTACTACATGGATTTAACGGAAAGATAAAAATACATACGGATCCATCAACGACATCCTCACGTCCTAGTGCACTAAGTCACCAACCGACGTGTGAGGAGCAGCGGCGTTGGCGGCGAGCTCAACATGCTTCTGAACAATGCCGTCCAAGGTTGCCCTGCGGTCCAAGAAGTCCAGCGTCCTATCGTCCTCCTCTTGCATGTAGTAGTCCTCGTGGACGATTTGCGCGTAGACATAGGTGATTATGTCGATGGTGTCTTGCTGCGCCAGGCACTGCGCGGCAAGCGCGACCTCGAGGTGGACATTCTCCGGCGTGACGGCGGGCAGTCGTAGGGCCACCAGTGCGTCGAAGAGGTTGTCACCATAGTGGCCGTTGAGGGTGGCGGGCATCGCAGAGCCTGGGCGCGTCAGCTGGAGGCGTACATCAAAGTCGTCCGCGAGCTTCTTGATGACGGTGAACTTGTTGAGGAAACCAACGAGGACCTCGTCAAACAAGGAGACGAAGTCGTCATCCAAGAGGCCCCTCGCCCTGGCAGCCTCAAGCAATACCTGGGGACGTTCCTCGGTGCCGGGCCGTAGGCCGGCGTCATGGACCATCTGGCACAGCCGGCTGATGCTCACGCTCATTGCCTCCATGGGTCTAGCTTAGCTTCTAGTCAACTGATCTTGCGATTCGAGTGATCACTCTTGCCCTTGGTTAGCGTGTGTAGGTGCATAGGATTTTGTGCTACTCCTCGGCCCTCTACTGCAACTGCCTTTCGCTATATGATAGGTGGGCCAGCCACCCCTTGGGCCCACGTGTCATTCACCCAAATGTAGTTGCAGTAAGTCAATGAAGCTGCATGTAATCCTAGTAGTTAGCAAAAAGACATTAAGTTCTCTCGCCGATAGGAATAAAACAATACACCATGTATTTATTTACAGAGGGAGTAGTACATTTTTGTGACATGCATTACTAGATATTGCTAGTCAAATACTAAAATCCAGATGGACGTGGTAGTACTCCTAAATCCAGACGGTGGTGCTACTAGTACTAGTAGTAGTACTACCAATGTAGTAGGAGTACTAGCACTGTACTACCCGTTGGTCAAATTATTATGTTTTGCTCCTCACAGTGAAGTGACAAGACCCTGTGCCGGAGATGACACCTGAGTATAGGTGCCGTGTTCAGCATACGATAGTCAGCCTCACCATATGCAGTCACTATCATCATGGTTGTAGAGCTAGCATGCTTACAACTAGCCCTGTTCGACATAATTTCCCGTGCGTAGATGCCCATGCATTGCGCGGAACACCAAGATTGGGAGTGGACGGCACCGACAACGGCCATCATGCCAGATTTTTCCACGGCCTTCTAGATGTGGTGGGGAGGAGATAAGGCTGATTGTGAGAGACAAGGAGTTGTTTGTAAATAGGGAACAAGTGTGGGCATCTTTTTGCAAAAATGGAGAAATTTGGTTTGTATGCGTTAGATCTAGATCCGATGGCTATTGGTGAAAGATGGGAGGCACAACATCATCACCAACTCAGGACATCTTTGATTCGTAGGATTTTGAAAACGCGGGAATAGGACACGACAATATTACTGTCACGACCGGTTTTCCGGGTATCAATTTCCAGAAAGAGACCGTCGTGCTCATCAGCCCCAGGATTACTGTTAGCTGATGAGGCTCCAGCTTGATACAGAAATTCCAAGCAAAATACAACATATGTAGTACAAGACCATTCTGGTCTGTGAGTACAACAAATGGGTTCTAGTGGTTGATGGTGGAAGCGGGTTGTGAAACATCAGTGTCCATGGAACTCCATTTCCCACGGGAATAGCTGACCAGGTTAAATCCTATCTTTGCGAGGCTGCTATCACCGTAGCATAGGTTCTGGGCCGTCATCACGGTCGCTCCTCTCCGCGCAAGAAATCTGGCCAAGACAATAGCCAGGGACAAGCCAGTGAGTACTTTGAATGTACTCGCAAACATTTTGAACACAGGAATAATATGATGATGTGCTAAAGATATTTATGCTCATGACGACAATCAAAAAAAGTAGATAAATCTCTGATGCATGTAAGCAGGTTATTTATAAAAATGCAATAACATAGCAGTATTAAAATTATGAAATAAATAACAAATATGCCACAGTCGGGCGTCTGAGCGACACCACATAAAGGGCTTAAAAGAAGTGCCACAGTCGGGCGTCTGAGCGACACCACATAAAGGGCTTTAAAAGAAATACCATAGTCGGGCGT
>NC_041389.1:424992241-424993884 GCF_002162155.2 Triticum dicoccoides
ATGCCAAAGTCGGGCGTCTGAGCGACACCACATAAAGGGCTTTAAAAGAAATGCCACAGTCGGGCGTCCGAGCGACACCACATAAAGGGCTTTAAAAGAAATGCCACACTCGGGCATCTGAGCGACACCACATAAAGGGCTTTAAAAGAAATACCACAGTCGGGCGTCTGAGCGACACCACATAAAGGGCTTTAAAAGAAACAATCATAGTGAATATCCCGGAGGTAGAACCATCCCAGAGATACTCGATGATAAAAGTAATATCACGGGTTAGTCAACAATAATAATAATCATAATATTCACAAGTCACAGTTAGTAATTCCCGTTCTGGTTTAACAGTTTCACCTTCGAAGACCGACACTAAGACCGACACTTGACCCATCCCAGACTATAATCCTTAACCATGGACACGGCTATTCGAATAGGTTTAATCTCTGCAGAGGGTGTACTCTTTCCCCACGAGTAACGGATTCCATTAGTCCATCAGGACTAATTCCGTCTACGATCTTTTAAATGAAAACGCACCTGAATTGCACACACCAGCTTAACTCACACGTGTCTGGAATCACCCACGACACCTGTCAAGCAAGCTCTAAGTGGGGAGGCTACAACCTCGATTAGCATGGGATCCCAAAATTTATACCGCGCGCAAAACTGGGGAAGCTACCCCCTCGGCTACAACCGAAAACACCCATGCCCCCTGACCGGATGACTGGCTTTAATCCATGGCCGTGGTACCCTCATCCCGGCCCCTCTATACGGTGTGTGCTATAAAGGGGTTAACAAATTACTGAACCGCACTCTACTTGCTGTAGAGACGAGTGGTAGTACGGAACAAGTATGGGGGTTACTGGAACAAGACTCGATCTACGGTTGACTCAGGAGGTTTATAATCTTCCCTGCATGTCATATATAACGACAACATTCCAACCAACAGGATCACCGCTCATTATACCATACCATGCCATACCGGACATAACCGTCCCGACGGAGACCGGCGACAAACTCATGCCTACCCAAGGCAGTGGTTTTCCCCGGGTTCCTGCCGGTATGCATGCAAGGCACATGAGGATGATTATCATCACAAGTGTGATCATTTCCAACAGCATGGGAATCACTAACATGCACCCATGCATATGATCATATCACATGAAATAACAAGTTTTCTCCAAAGTGAGGTGATGTTATAAACGTGTCATCAAACACACAAAAATATTATGCCGGGGTTCAGAATGCTTGCCTTCAGGTCATGGGAAGGCAGGGTGCATTTCAAACTCTAGAAATACTTCTCCTCTCTTCAAAAATCCTATTTTTGAAAATATAAATGAATTAACACACAAAATAAAAACAGCACAAAAAGTTGTTTGAATTTTTTTCCAAATAAAGCTTAAAATAAACTAGACAGAAATTGAGAGATGTAGGAAAAAGAATCAATTCATTTGGAGTTATATTATAAAAGATATAGCCAGTCAAACATTTGGTCAAAATCTGTTTTAAAAAAAACAGAAAAAGAAAAGAAAAACGCTTCGAACCGGTACACGTCGAAGACGTACTTTGCAAATACGTTACCACTTAACCCACGCAGACTGGAGCGGGGTCACTGACAGTGGGTCCAAGGGCCCACTGGTTAGGTTTGACCGATC
>NC_041389.1:424994103-425045650 GCF_002162155.2 Triticum dicoccoides
GGAAAACGGAGGCCATCCACGTGCTCAGGGGATCAAGACGGTTACTCCGGTGGTTGATACGGTCTCTGGGGTGGACGGAGTAGCCGACGGTGAGCTTCACGGTGGATGGTGGTCGTCGGGCAAAGTGATTTTGGGGCCGCGGTGGTTCCCGATCGAAATTGAGCAGGGGGAAGGGTTCAGGGGAGGAAGATAGAGCTTCTGGTGGAGAGAGTGGAGAGGGGGAGGCTCTGGTGGTACCGGAGTGGTCGAGATGGCGGCGGCGGCTGCAGTTGCCGGAGACGGGGAAGAAGACCTCCCCGGGTCGATTGGCTGCCACGGGAGAGCTAGTGGAGCATGCTGAGGCTGCTTAGCCCATGGAACGTGCTCGGGGGCCTCCATATATAGCGCAACAAGGTCGGTTTGCTGCGGCCGGGGATAAGTTCGTCGGCGAACCGCCTCCCTGTAGCGTCAGGGCGTCGTGGCGACGACGATAGCTAGCCGACGGGCGAGGGGATAAACTTCGCTGCTCACAGGGGCAGGTGGCGGGCCGGGGTGGCTTGGGCGGCGCTGGCCTGAGTCAGGGCTGTCGGGCGGCCGTGGCGGCTAGTTCTCGGCTTGCCGGGGACGCGGCGAGGCTCTGCTTGGCGCATTGCGGTGAGTGTGGAGCATGCTGCGTGCAAGGGGACACGGCATGCCGGCTGCGGTCGGTCACGGGCTGGGGTGAGTGCGGGGCGTGACGCGGCGGCTCGGGTGCCGCTCGTGCAATACGCTCGCTCTGGGCGCACGGAAGGTGTTCGACACAATGCAGTGGCATCCTACAGGTCACAGGTGAGGTTGGCAAGCAACAGAACTAGGTTAGAGGTAGAGGGAAACTCCAGGGACAAGGTGGTTTGGTCAGGTGGCCAAGTTCATAATGTAGACTTGAGATCATGCCAATTCTGGCTATGCACTCAGGGTGTTTGACGAAATGCCACAAGTACCTAGGCTTTTCTTGGAGGAGCCAAATCTTCCAGATCAGTGTCTCCTTGGATGCACAAGAGGGTGGTGAGGTTAGTTGGCGAAAAGCACAAACTTGCTAGTGCAAGCTTTGTAGAACTTCAAATCTGGACAGGATGTGAATAGCATTATTTCATGAACCAAAAATATGCCAATGGTTGCATGCTCCTGGACTTAGGGGTTTAGCATGGAGGACTACAAGTAGGAAAAAGAATCAAGGGCCAAAGAGCAAGCAATAATAGGGATGCTGTACAAACCATCTTGATGGACCCGAATGAAGATTAGGTTGATTCACTCAAAATTTCCAAAGAACATCCCTGGATTTTTGCATACAATGGAATCATATGCTCCTACTGACATCCCATAATTTTGGTGGAAGCTAGAAACAAATATTTAAAAGGGTTGCAGTGCAAAACTGCCCACTGGATCAGAGAGGAAAAACATGTGTAGCACTCAAAATATGCAATGAATGAACTATATTATTGCATAAAAGTGACTTAGAGGCATCACATGACATCTCCAAATTTTGGTGGAATTTTTAGTTAAGTTAATCAAATGGTTGTAGTACAAAAAGAGCTCCAAACTTAAAACAAGTCATTTAAAAGAATATAGCTCAGGGTGGAATAATTTTATAAACAAACCTACTGATTAGGAAATTGTTTTAATGAGGTGGCATAGAAGTTCAATATGTTTGGAAGGATCCACTTGGGAAAAATAAATCCTTAATAATAAAAGAATGGTTTTGAAATCAACAGAAATATTCTTGCAGGCAAAAATTTTAAACTCTTGGCAAAATTTTAATAACTAAAACCTGGTTAAATTTTTGGGGTGTTACACTTACTACCCCCCTTAAGAAAAATCTCGTCCTCGAGACTTGCTAAGAGCCGTTGTGAAAAATAAATACTCTTTACGTGTTCGAGTGGATGTGAGTCTGCTGCCTGGTGCTGCGCAAATAAAAATAATCCATGTAGTGAGGGGATAAACGTTGCAGCAACTTAGGGCAAAGAAATCTCATTCTAGGATTTTCGCGGTTACACAAGTTAGTCACGAGGAAAACTAGTCATACTACTAAAAACTGAATATACGACTTGTCGCACAAATTCGAGGTACCATGTACAAGTTACAACGTAGTAATAAATGCTATAATAACAAACACAGCAGTGGCGTCTAAAATGAAAATGGTAACTGGACGGGGTCCTGATAAAATGTCTCTGGCAATGGAATACACTCCTCCTCTATCAGAGGAAGTGGATTGACCAGTCGATGTATGCGTCTCTCCGGGTCGGGTCTCAATGGTCTGCTGATGGCAATCTGAGGGTTCAGATCAGTGAGATTCTTGAGATAATCCATCACTCACTAGCTCAAATGCTCTTGAGCGATGATGTACTCGATAAGGTTGGCCAGTACTGGGTCTCTCTCAATCCGCCCACCGGGGAAAGATGCTACTCCCCTGGGCGTTGCACGGCTCGGAAAGTAATAATATCCTCGTTCGCGGGCATAGGGCACTGCAGATCAAAGGCGAGCAATCGCTTCTTTCGCAGCAGCTTCTATGGCCAGGTGTGGGGTTGGCATAGATTTCCCCACGAAGGAAACTTCTGTTGGATCCTGATTGGAGTCTACGGGAGGGATGTGTACTGCTGCCCAATATTCTGAAGTGGAAAAAGTGATTCTCGATTTGAACAGCTCGTACTGGGGTGGCTGGGAAGAACCCATGGTACTGCAGGTAAAGTCCCACATATCTTGAGAAAGCTACCTGGGGTTGCATCTGGGGTTCTTAGATGAATACTGGGGCTCGGCATGATAGGAATAAGGTTGTGAGGGTGGTGCACAAGATGTGGGGTGCTTGGTAAGATCACAAGGTGGCCTTTAAATAGCAAAGGGACTGGGTCATTTTACCGTGGTGAAAGGTAATAAATTTACCAGCTTAGCTCCAAAGGTCGGGTCAGTGTCAGAGATACACATATCTCATAAAGAGACGTGTTACTGTGGCTGTCGTCGGGGTTGGTTTTGTTAGCTGTGCCCGAAAAATGTGCAACTATGCGCTGACAAAATATGCAAGGCTACTATTAAAACAGAGGCACAACGACAGGCTGCGTTAATACACAAGATCACGTGATTACAAAGCGGGGATACACTGAGACTCGGTACTACACGTACGGCTTAGTCTACCTCATTGACGTCTAAACGGGCATGTCTGGTGGATGTCGAGGTTTCTCCACGGGTCTCACTGCCGGGATTAGTCAGAGATGGCGGAGGAACTGCAGGGTCGGGGTAGCGATGATGACCATCACGGGGATTGTTTGCCACAATCCCGTTGGAGTGTGCTCCCAAAAGGTGACGAAGCACTTCTGGGGTCATCAAGACACCTTGCCCGCTGGTTGGAGTCGACCTCAGGGTCTCTATTGGGTGTCCAAACAGCACGACTGGGTTGTCGGCGTCGGACTCGGCTTCCCTGCTTGCCGGGGCTCGGTGAACCAGCTCCCCTCGAGTTGCGATCAGATCAATAGTGATTTGATCAAACAATGCCTCTAGCGCACTTACATAGCGCACCAGGTGCAACAACGCGGGTTCCGTCTCGTGATCTCCGTTGGCAACTTGGGGTGGTCTACCATACCCTTCACGCCTGGGGTAGTAGTAGAACCAGCGACAGTTAACTCTGGGCGACAACTGCCGAAGTTGAACTATAGCCTCTCGAGCAGCTAGCTGGACGGCTTGTGGCTCGAAGGAAGTTGTTCTTCCAGTGAACCTGTAGGGGCGTTCTGGAGATAGACCCCTACCGTAGATGTGCATAGTGGCCCAGAATTGGCGGTCTTCACCGCTCATGGGTCCTTGATACACAACATATTCTGGAGGCTCTTCTAATGCATAGGCACGACGGGTGAGGTTTGTGAGTATAGTCACAAAACCTCCAAGGTTGGTTGCTGTGGTCTCATTGTGCACGATGGGGCCTGGCATTATGGCTCGGTTGGGGAAGAGGCTGTGCTGGGTTGGGGCTAGCGTGCCCTTTTAATAGAAAAAGGGAACGAAGTCTTCCTTCGCACGCTTGTGAATGAGACATTTTTGCCATCAATCATTGGCGTGTGATCGACAGGCTAGACTGATAGGTTGGGCACCGACTGCCAAAAGTGTCGGGGTCACTGTGTGGCTATCTTGCATGAGAAGCTCGGCTGGGGTTTGGTTAAGGTCTGGTGGGTTGGTTTGCCTAAGATTTTCAACCTGGCTAAGATAGGATTAGCCAATGGTCAGCCTGCCTCTGATACCAAGTCTATCACGACCGGTTTTCCTGGTATCAATTTCTAGAAAGAGACCGTCGTGCTCATCAGCCCCAGGATTACTGTTAGCTGATGAGGCTCCAACTTGATACAGAAATTCCAAGCAAAATACAACATATGTAGTACAAGACCATTCTGGTCTGTGAGTACTACAAATGGGTTCTAGTGGTTGATGGCGGATGCGGGTTGTGAAACATCAGTGTCCATGGAACTCCATTTCCCACGGGAACAGCTGACCAGGTTAAATCCTATCTTCGCGAGGCTGCTATCACCGTAGCATAGGTTCTGGGCCGTCATCACGGTCGCTCCTCTCTGCGCAAGAAATCTGGCCAAGACAATAGCCAAGGACAAGCCAGTGAGTACTTTGAATGTACTCGCAAACATTTTGAACACAGGAATAATATGATGATGTGCTAAAGATATATATGCTCATGACGGCAGTCAAAAAAAGTAGATAAATCTCTGATGCATGTAAGCAGGTTATTTATAAAAATGCAATAACATAGCAGTATTAAAATTATGAAATAAATAACAAATATGCCACAGTCGGGCGTCTGAGCGACACCACATAAAGGGCTTTAAAAGAAATGCCACAGTCGGGCGTCTGAGCGACACCACATAAACGGCTTTAAAGGAAATACCACAGTCGGGCGTCTGAGCGACACCACATAAAGGGCTTTAAAAGAAATGCCACAGTCGGGCGTCTGAGCGACACCACATAATGGGCTTTAAAAGAAATGCCACAGTCGGGCGTCTGAGCGACACCACATAAAGGGCTTTAAAAGAAATTCCACAATCGGGCGTCTGAGCGACACCACATAAAGGGATTTAAAAGAAATACCACAATCGGGCGTCTGAGCGACACCACATAAAGGGCTTTAAAAGAAACAATCATAGTGAATATCCCGGAGGTAGAACCATCCCAGAGATACTCAATGATAACAGTAATATCACGGGTTAGTCAACAATAATAATAATCATAATATTCACAAGTCAAAATTAGTAATTCCCATTCTGGTTTAACAGTTTCACCTCCGAAGACCGACACTAAGACCAACACTTGACCCATCCCAGACTGTAATCCTTAACCATGGACACGGCTATTCGAATAGGTTTAATCTCTGCAGAGGGTGTACTCTTGACCCACGAGTAACGGATTCCATTAGTCCATCGGGACTAATTCCGTCTACGGTCTTTTAAATGAAAACGCACCTGACTTGCACACACCAGCTTAACTCACACGTGTCTGGAATCACCCACGACACCTGTCAAGCAAACTCTAAGTGGGGAGGCTACAACCTCGATTAGCATGGGATCACAAAATTTATACCGCGCACAAAACTGGGGAAGCTACCCCCTCGGCTACAACCGAAAACACCCATGCCCCCTGAATGGATGACTGGTTTTAATCCATGGCCGTGGTACCCTCATCCCGGCCCCTCTGTACGGTGTGTGCTAGAAAGGGGTTAACAAATTACTGAACCGTACTCTACTTGCTGTAGAGACGAGTGGTAGTACGGAACAAGTATGGGGGTTACTGGAACAAGACTCGATCTACGGTTGACTCAGGAGGTTTATAATCTTCTCTGCATGTCATATATAACGACAACATTCCAACCAACAGGATCACCGCTCATTATACCATACCATGCCATACCGGACATAACGTCCCGACGAAGACCAGCGACAAACTCATGCCTACCCAAGGCAGTGGTTTTCCCCGGGTTCCTGCCGGTATGCATGCAAGGCACATGAGGATGATCATCATCACAAGTGTGATCATTTCCAACAGCATGGAAATCACTAACATGCACCCATGCATATGATCATATCACATGAAATAACAAGTTTTCTCTAAAGTGAGGTGATGTTATAAACGTGTCATCAAACACACAAAAATATTATGCCGGGGTTCAGAATGCTTGCCTTCAGGTCATGGGAAGGCAGGGTGCATTTCAAACTCTTGAAATACTTCTCCTCTCTTCAAAAATCCTATTTTTGAAAATATAAATGAATTAACACACAAAATAAAAACATCACAAAAAGTTGTTTGAATTTTTTTCCAAATAAAGCTTAAAATAAACTAGACAGAAATTGAGAGATGTAGGAAAAAGAATCAATTCATTTGGAGTTATATTATAAAAGATATAGCCAGTCAAACATTTGGTCAAAATCTGTTTT
Organism: Triticum dicoccoides; assembly: GCF_002162155.2. Classification (NCBI taxonomy): domain Eukaryota; kingdom Viridiplantae; phylum Streptophyta; class Magnoliopsida; order Poales; family Poaceae; genus Triticum; species Triticum dicoccoides. The sequence goes on from NC_041389.1 coordinate 425,000,532, forward strand.
TTAAAAAAACAGAAAAAGAAAAGAAAAACGCTTCGAACCGGTACACGTCGAAGATGTACTTTGCAAATACGTTACAACTTAACCCACGTGGACTGGAGCGGGGTCACTGACAGTGGGTCCAATGGCCCACTGGTCAGGTTTGACCGATCTCCCCCCCGCCTCCTTCCTCCTCTGGCTGGACAGAGGCGGAGGCTCCGGCGACCAACACCGGCGAATGACGGCATCGTTCGGAAAACGGAGGCCATCCACGTGCTCAGGGGATCAAGACGGTTACTCTGGTGGTTGATATGGTCTCTGGGGTGGACGGAGTAGCCGACGGTGAGCTTCGCGGTGGACGGTGGTCGTCGGGCAAAGTGATTTTGGGGCCGCGGTGGTTCCCGATCGAAATTGAGCAGGGGGAAGGGTTCAGGGGAGGAAGTTAGAGCTTCTGGTGGAGAGAGTGGAGAGGGGGAGGCTCTGGTGGTACCGGAGTGGTTGAGATGGCGGCGGCGGCTGCAATTGCCGGAGACGGGGAAGAAGACTTCCCCAGGTCGATTGGCTGCCACGGGAGAGCTAGTGGAGCATGCTGAGGCTGCTTAGCCCATGGAACGTGCTCGGGGGCCTCCATATATAGCGCAACGAGGTCGGTTTGCGGCGGTCGGGGATAAGTTCATCAGCGAACCGCCTCCCTGTAGCGTCAGGGCGTCGTGGCGACGACAATAGCTAGCCGACGGGCGAGGGGATAAACTTGCGCTGCTCACAGGGACAGGTAGCGGGCCGGGGTGGCTTGGGCGGCGCTGGCCTGAGTCAGGGCTGTCGGGCGGCCGTGGCGGCTAGTTCTCGGCTTGCCGGGGACGCGGCGAGGCTCTGCTTAGCGCGTTGCGGTGAGTGGGGAGCATGCTGCGTGCAAGGGGACACGGCATGCCGACTGCGGTCGGTCACGGGCTGGGGTGAGTGTGGGGCGTGACGCGGCGGCTCGGGTGCCGCTCGTGCAATACGCGTGCTCTGAGCGCGTCCAGTGCACGCACGGAAGGTGTTCGACACAATGCCGTGGCGTGCGACAGGTCACAGGTGAGGTTGGCAAGCAACAGAACTAGGTTAGAGGTAGAGGGAAACTCCAGGGAGAAGGTGGTTTGGTCAGGTGGCCAAGTTCATAATGTAGACTTGAGATCATGCCAATTCTGGCTATGCACTCAGGGTGTTTGACGAAATGCCACAAGTACCTAGGCTTTTCTTGGAGGAGCCAAATCTTCCAGATCAGTGTCTCCTTGGATGCACAAGAGGGTGGTGAGGTTAGTTGGCGAAAAGCACAAACTTGCTAGTGCAAGCTTTGTAGAACTTCAAATCTGGACAGGATGTGAATAGCATTATTTCATGAACCAAAAATATGCCACTGGTTGCATGCTCCTGGACTTAGGGGTTTAGCATGGAGGACTACAAGTAGGAGAAAGAATCAAGGGCCAAAGAGCAAGCAACAATAGGGATGCTGTACAGACCATCTTGATGGACCAGAATGAAGATTAGGTTGATTCACTCAAAATTTTCAAAGAACATCCCTGGATTTTTGCATATAATGGAATCATATGCTCCTACTGACATCCCATAATTTTGGTGGAAGCTAGAAACAAATATTTAAAAGGGTTGTAGTGCAAAACTGCCCACTGGACCAGAGAGGAAAAACATGTGTATCACTCAAAATATGCAATGAATGAACTATATTATTGCATAAAAGTGATTTAGAGGCATCACATGACATCTCCAAATTTTGGTGGAATTTTTAGTTAAGTTAATCAAATGGTTGTAGTACAAAAAGAGCTCCAAACTTAAAACAAGTCATTTAAAAGAATATAGCTCAGGGTGGAATAATTTTATAAACAAACCTACTGATTAGGAAATTGTTTTAATGAGATGGCATAGAAGTTCAATATGTTTGGAAGGATCCACTTGGGAAAAATAAATCCTTAATAATAAAAGAAAGGTTTTGAAATCAACAGAAATATTCTTGCAGGCAAAAATTTTAAACTCTTGGCAAAATTTTAATAACTAAAACCTGGTTAAATTTTTGGGGTGTTACAATTACAAGTTTCAAACTAATATTACAAATGTTAGGAGTAATGATGCACCTACGAAGAGGGAATTACTAGCAAGTTTACGTAAGAATTTTTGTTACTTTAGGTGGATGCAGCATTATCGTACAAACTAAAATCCACCGCCCTGACAAGTCACTAATGGGCAAATAAGTTTTCAAGTCTCTGGCAACTTGATGTTTCAAAAACAAATTCAGCTTCTGCGGAGACTTTGTCATTTAGGCTTAGACGCTTGCGGTGATCACCACGCCATTCATTGTTGCGCCAAAGAACGCCAAACCTCATTACCTTGAGCACACTTGCCTCCCAAACAAAGAACCTGGAAAATTTAATCTCAAATGTGCTGTCTCGGTAGTCGATCAAATCAATTTCTGTAAGATGGAGATCAAGGCATTCGATGAGATTGTTATAGTGCAGCACATTTTTCACTTTCGGGTCTTTTTTTATCTGCAAAAGAAGAGAACATATTAGAGCAGCTGGCTGTATAAGATTGTCGTGTCATCAAGAGGTACCAATATGATTTGCTCATACGATAGCGTTGGCTAGCTAGTGATATATTTTCACACTCTCTCTCTCTCTCTCTCTCTCTCTCTATCTCTATCTCCTCTCATTTAACTAGGAGCACCTGAAGAGCTTGGGCATTTGCTGCCTTCCACTATGTGGCCGATGCCATATTTCGCAAAAGTATGCCACATAATTCACATCGATGTCAAATCAAAAGATTTTGGCACCGCTCTCGCGATGTGAGAGAGTTGGCACCACTGTGCACACAGACCCACATGTATAAACAAATCAATCAAACCAAATACACTAGCCTCTCACTCTCCAAAACAAGTGTTTTTATTGCCTCAGTCCTCTCTCTCTCCCACGCAGTGTTTTTCAATTGTGTGACTTAATTTGGCACCAGAGCAAAGTAGGTGATCCAGATTGGGGCACCATGTGAGCAATGGAGTGGCATCGATGCTAAATGCATCACAAGTGAATTTGGCACGTCTTTTGGCCCACATAGCCCAATTTTGTACTCCCTCCATCCCAAAATTTTTGTCTTAAATTTGTCTAAATACGGATGTATCTAGTTACATTTTAGTATTAGATACATTCATATCTAAACAAATGTAAGACAAGAATTTTGGGACGGAGGGAATACTACCTCATATTTAGTATAAAATTTTGACCATATATTTACCTAAGAAAATGTCAATGCATGTCACTAAAAATTACACCATTTGAAATTATGTTCAAATACGAATCCAACGATATAGTTCTTAGTGGCATGCATTAACATTTTGTCAGTTAAATCTATGGTCAAATTTTGATACTACAAAATTGGAAGAGTAAACCAGGATGGAGGTAGTAATTGCTCTTAGGGTAACCATAGAGTTACTGGGGTAATCTAAGTTACTTTCCACTATGACTAGCCTAGGCTACTATAGTAGTACAGCATAAAAATGATGCAGGTGATCACGTGAGAAAAAATACTAAAAACATTTCTTTCGGTGCAGTGCGTAGATGCAGTTTTGAACACTACACTTGTCATCGTAATTTGGGAAAATTACGAAAAAATTGAGCTATGTCGTGATTACCATTTACTAATAGGAAAGAAGTTTCACCGCGATGAGTAGCTTCTCCGTGCACGGAAAGCATGTAAGGAATCCAACAACTTGATCCAGATTGGGGCCGATAGATTTTAGTGCCAAGATCTTCACTGTACGCATGGACTGGGTCAAGCTTGTGGGAATCATTTTCTGAAAGACGGTCGTAAATACATCAAGAAGAAATTTAAAAATGTGAATTTCAATAAGACGGAGAATAAGATGAGTGTTGTACCTGAACGATTATGGATCCAATAAAGAGTTCGGAGAATTTGGCAGACGAGTACACCAACGCTGTCAATTTCGGCGCGTCAATGACCCTGATTTTTGTTGGGCCTTCTAGATCCAATACAAGCAATCTCTCAAGGAAAGGCGCATTCTCAATGACCATAACATGGAACAGCTGGAGTGATCTCTTCCCAATTGATGTCTTGTTGCGGGGCCAGCAAGACACATAAATTCATCGGAGATTCGTCGAGGCGATGTGGAGGCTAATGAACCCGTGGATTTGCTCAGGACGAAGGGGCTTGAGCGCAGTACAGCTGCAGTGCAGGTGCTCCATAGCCTTCTTCGAGATGACAATGTCGAAGAGGTCGAGTTGCTTGAGTTGAGGGAGAAGAAGGGCGGGCGCGACATTAATCTAGGGAAGTTAGCAGGAGTTGAAGCTGGCGCGGCGCAGCGTTGGTGTGAGGCGGAGCACGGACGGCGGCAGAGAGCAATATCGTTCAGCTTCAAAGCTGAGCTCCTCAAGCTGATCTAGGGCGGGGGATAAGAACCACTCGTCGAACTTGGGTTGGACCTTGCAGTTGGCACTGAACATGCGGATGTCAAGGCGTCTGGCTGGCCAAGGGTGCGATGAAAGGATCTTGCAGATTGCGGCCATGCCTTTGCAATCCCCGTGACAGAGGCAGCTGTCGACCGCGAGGTTGAGGGGGAGGTGGCGCCAGAGGGGGCGCCACCACCGGGAGAGCAGGGCGGTCCGCGCGACAGATTTGGTGGGGAGGAGGCTGATGATGACGAGCAGCATGTCGTCGGGGAGGCTACTGATGAAGTCCAGGCTCGCCGGATGCGGTTTTGGCTCGAGCCGCCTCCGCTTGTTGGCTGCCTCACCGTCCATCTCAACTAGCGGCGACACTGGTGTACACATGTGCTGGTGTGTGTTGTGTGTTGGGTGTGCGCGAGTGCGTCCTTCTGTGCATGCCGCCGCGCAGTGGTGAATTGTGCGTGAGTCCGTCCTTCACGCGCAAGAAGTGTGTCCTCAATGCGCCCTCAATTACTAGCATGCGGGGTGCCACATGTCATATGGGCCTCTAGTTTACTTATATTCACCCACTGCCACATGGGTCAGCACGCGAAGATACAGAACACGAGCTGACAAGGCAGCATGTGGACTGGTTGACCGGTCAACTAAACAATATATGGAGCTATACGCTAACACAGTGAGCATATAATCCGTTGGTATAGAGAGTTCGGGTGAGAGGGGAGGCCCGTGAGAGATAGCAAAGAGAGAGAAAGAGCTACTCCCTCCGTTCGATAATGTAGTTCCAACATTTTTTTAAAGTCAAACTTTCAAAACTTTGACCAAGTTTATAAAGAAATTACTTATATCTACAATACCAAAGATAAATGATAGTAGGAAGTAAGTACATGTTGTGATGAATCTAATGATCGTTCCAGATGTAAATGTTTTTCTCCACATATACCTAGTCAAACTTTTCTGAGGTTTGACTTTTCAAAACATCCATATGCTTATGGACGTGACAGAGTCCCTAAGTAGAGAGAGAGAGAGAGAGAGAGAGAGATAGAAATAGAAAGAGTGGGTGAAAAAAGTGTGTGTGCGTGTGTGAAAGAGACATGGACAACACACGACAAAAGTAGAGAAAAAGCATGCATGTATTATGCAAACATATCACACATGCATCTTTGACAACGGAGGCAAGGTGAGGAGATAGTGTGTGGTTGTTTGGAACAGAGAGAGAAAGACCCCTAGTACGTGGCCAAGACGGGTCTGACAAACAAGGGAGAGAGGTCGAGAGAGACGTATGGAGAAAATGCAGACATGGGGTGGAGAGAGTGTATGTTTGTCATAGAGAGATCCCTTGGAGATCGTGATGGGACTACATGGGTGGGAGATTGAGTGACAAGGTGTGTGCGTGATAGAAGATGCCCCGAGAGATATCGAGATACACATATGAATGGAAGGAGACAATACGTGTGTTCTTGATGGCTAGTAAGAGATAATCATACTTAGGAGGGGGGGGGAGTGCTTGCGCCTATGATGGAGTGAGGGATTATGGTACTTAGGGGGGTGCGTGTCACATGGAGAGAGAACAAGGGCGGAGTAAGTTGGATGGGGCGCGAGCGAGACATGTGTATGTGTGAACCAGGGAGATATAAGGTCAGTTTGGCTTGCGTCCTGAGCATCTTTTTTCCTGGCCTGGGGTTGTGGCTGGATTTCATGCACGCTTGTCTGGTTGCTACCCTATGAAAAAGAAAGCTCGCCTCGCCTGGATTCCCTTGCACTTTAATTAGCCTGGCTGGACTCCAGACACTGTTTGTAGCCTGGCCCAGGCGACCGATTTTGAACGCCTGGCCGTGCCTGGTCGTGCGGCCACGAGGCTAACAGCAACCTAGATGGATATTAGCATTAAATAATTGCTGCATGTATTGATTGATGGGACGTTGATGCTTTGCCTGGCCTAGGCACGAACCAAACGCTTCAGCACCACACAAGCCTGGCAAGGCAGAATATTTTACATCTCACGTCCACACCAGGCAGTATTGGCCATCAAGGCATGAGGGTCAGGTCACGAACCAAACTGACCAATAAAGTTTGAGAGAGATTGAGGAGCCCCGATAAGGTTGAGTGGTGCGTCAGACAGCTGAGAGGGGGAAAGAGATATTCCATCCGCTCGATAATGCAGTGCATGTAAATTTTTTACAAGTCAACCTTCGGAAGCTTTGATCAGGTTTACGCAAATGTTATTTATATCTACAGTACCAAAGATACATCATACAAAACTACATCTCATGGTGAATCTAATGGTATATGTTTGCCGTTCTAGATGTAATTTTTTTTCTCCACGTACATGGTCAAACTTTGTGATGTTTGACTTTTCAATAAATCTATATGCTATGGACCGAGGAGAGTGCCTAGGTCGAGACAACAAAAAGAGTATGTGTCAAGGAGAATGAGTAAGTGTGCAAAAAGAGTATGTGTGTGAAAGAGAAAGTGACAACAAATGATAAATTAGAGAGAGAGAGTGTTTTTTCGTTTCTTATGCGAACATATCACGCATGCATCTCCGAGATAGAAAAGCGAGGCGAGGAGATACACGAAGATAGCTAGTGTGTGATTGTTTGCAATGGAGAGAGACACCCCTGTAGCACATGTCCAATAGAGGTCTGGCCAACAAGGAACAAAGGTCGAGAGGGACACATGGAGGACATGGACGCATGGGGAGGGAGAAGGGTGTGTTTGTGATAGAGAGATCCCCTCGAGATCGTGAGGGGACTATATGGTTGGGAGATCGAGGGAGGTGCGTGCGTGATTGTCGGTGGGAAACGACACCTATGGGATCACTGGAATCCCTTCTACGGTTGCGGGGCACGAAATCGTGAGAAGAGCGGGACTAGCGGATGGCACAAAGGGGATTTACCCAGGTTCGGGCCGCAAAGATGTGTAAAACCCTACGATACTGCTTTGGTGGTTGTATTAGTGTTCTTGAGCTCTCGAACTAGCTCTGGGTGCTGCGAGGTTCAAAAGAGCCGAATACCCCCTCAGTATTCCATGGGCCTCCTTTTATAGGTGAAAGGGGTTGCCACAATGGCACACAGGAGGTGGAAAGTGCTACAGCGCTGTGAGGTTATCGCTAGCATTATAGGACAAGACGCATTAAATGCGAGACTTAGGTGTCCTTCACTTTATCGGGGGACGGGGGTGAGGCCCGTCCCGTCCGCTGCCGCCCTCCTGGCTTCAACACGTGCCCCGGCCAGCAACGCATGCAGCGCCATGTAGGCAGGCAGGCAGCTGAGGTGGCGCAGTGGTGGAGCCTCCACGAAGGTCTGCATGCTGCCACGCAGGTGCCTGCCCAGCTAGTTGGGTCGGCGGCTGCGTACGAATGGCGGTAGGAACTTGGCTGGTGCGGGCCTGGCAGTGGCCTTGCCGGTGCGCTTGGCGATGGTCTTGTCGGGTGGCCTGGCAAGGGTCTTGCCCTGGCACGCTGGCTTCCCCGGCAAGGATCTTGCCGGGGGGCTGTGGGTTTCTTCGGTGGGGATGGTTGCCTTCCTATCCTCTTTTGATCTTGATTGCTCTTTGTCTTCACAAAGATCTGCATGCCACCACGGAGGTGCCTCCGAACCATGTCCCAACGCGACTGCTCAGCGTTGGTGGGCTTGAAGGTGGCTCGCTCGTCATGTCTGGATGAGCTGCCCCGGCAAGGATCTTGCCGGGGCTGCTGAGGCTGCCCTGGGCAAGGGTCCTTGCCGGGGCAACCTACATTTCTCATGCGACCTTTGTGGTCTTGGTCCTTTGTTGTTTGCTTTGCTTGTCCCTGTGGCTTTGGCTTTTCTCCGACTTCCCTCTCTTGCCTTGCTCATGTTTTGTCGTGGCAGGTGGCTCTGACTGCCCGTGCACAAGTAGAGGGGTCAAAAGCTAGGCCCCTACTTTTGTACACCGACAGGAGGCCCCGGGCCTGGGTCACACATAGGCGCAGCACGTTGTTGGGCCAGGCCCAGAATGGTGTGCGAGCAGTCGAGGCAGATTTTACCGCGGCTATTGTTCCGCCTGCTGCGCTTCCCCGCGACCCGCATCAAACGCGCGACGTGGGGGTCGCGCGCGTGCGTGACGTGGGAGGCATGCGTGGGATAGCGACCGCACGCATGCGTCGCGTCGCAGTTAATGGGAAAGGAGGCGGCCCGCGTCTTCCCCATAAAAAAGGATAACCGCGGGCGCACTGCTCACTTTTCCCCTTTCCTGCGCCTCCCTCCATCTTGAAACCGCCGCCCCCTTTCTTCTTCCTCGAGCCCCCTGCTTCTGCTCATCACCGACGCGCTTCTGCCATCCCCTGCTTTCTGCAACCGCAATGGCGCCCAAATCCTCCAAAGGAAAGGGGCAGCCAGGGATGCCGGCGCGGCGGAGTCGTCGGAGAGCGAGCTCCTGGCATGACGGGCGCAGTTCACCCTCTTTCCCTCGACAGTCGATGTGCCCATGCTCCGGGAGTACTTCAAGGTCCTGTGGGGCATGAAGACGGGGGGAGAGACGACGGGACATTCGGCCACACGTGTCGTCCCCGTCAGTGTTGGGCCCTCCCCAAATCGGTACCCTTTCTTCGTCGACTACTTCTCCTGTGAGCTCTATCCCCCTTTCTCTGATTTCTTCAAGGATATCATGTACACCTTCGGCTTCCACCTCCTGGACTTCACCCCAAATGCCGTGGCGTGTATGGCCCTTTTTGCACACCTTTGCGAGGGCTTCGTTGGGGTGCACCCCAGGACGGCACTCTTCCGCCAATATTTCTCCCCTCGGATCCAAAAGGTAGGCGCCATCACCGGCAGCATCACTTGGATCCCAAGGGCCAAAGGAGCATACCCGGACGGTGCCATGAAGGAGAGGTGGGAAGAGTGGCGGGGCCGGTGGTGCTTTATCGAGGAGGAGAAACCACCGACGTTCTGTGAGGTCCGTCAGGTGGCACCGGTCCGTGGAAAGGACTGGGGTGACATTGACGTCAATGACGAGAAGCTCACGATCGCCACCACCAGGATCCGCAGGCTTACCTGGGCCGGGCTCACCCTCGAGATGATCGGCGCGGACTTCATCCGCCGCCGGATTGCCCCTATGCACGACAAGGGGAGGCCAGCCTGGCTTTTTGTGAATGCTGCTGATATCATGAGGCTCTGCCCTGGCCTCAACCTTAATCTGACGGTGCTGAGGCATGCTCATCTCTGCCAGCGAATCTTCCATCTTGAGGTTAATGAAGAGGGCGAGGTGGATCGGTCCGGCAAGGTGGCAAGGTCTTCCGCGAAGGCCGGCAAGGTTGACAAGGAGCCCATCATCAAGCTGCCGATGGGGGTGGTCCCGCTCAGAAACAACTCTCGCTGGTCGGATATCATCACCATGATGCCGCTCTTTAATCCGCATGGCCTCAACCCGAGCTGGGTCGAGCCCGACGAGCTCAGGGTGCAGGAGTTCTTCGACACCTTGCACGAGGCATATGTCATCGACGAGTCGTGGCTTGTCCAGGACACTTGTCAGGTGGAGGTTGGACTACATTGCCCGCAGGTTGCGGGAGGCAAGGCTTGCTGATGAGTCAGCGAGGCTCGCCGTGGAGGCCGGCAGCACCGGCGGCACGGTGGACAATGCCGCAACGGCAGTGTCGGAGGAGGACCTCTCCCCGTGGGCGGCGGCCGCTGGGGAAGACAGCGGCACCGGCGCCGGGGCCCCCCTTGTCGAGGACGTCGTCGACGGGGCTTCGGAGGAATATGAGGAGTAAGAGATTGCGGCCTCCGTCCCTCCGGCCACCGGGAGGGGGCGAGTTCTGCGATGTGCTGCCTCCGGCGAGCCGGTTCGCCCTGGCCAGTCCGCGCAGCTGCGGCTGACACAGGGAGCGGCGACACGCCAGATGAGGGCCGCGGTGACGAAGAAGGCGGCAGAGGTCGAGGCAGCGAGGAGGAAGACACCTGCTTCCTCGTTGTCCAGGCCTGCCCAGACGCCACCGCCCTCCCTGCCACCGGCAGACGTTGGCACGGGGATTGTCTTCGACTTTGGGCCCCTCAGCCCGGACAGATACTCTGGGTCACCCAGCCCGGCGAGGATAAGGAAGGCACTAGAGGAGGAGGAGGAGGAGGAAGGAAATGACGAGTAAGCCTCTTCTTTCCTCCCTCATTCCTCGCACATCCCTTGACGGTGTTACTCACTTGCCTTCATTTTGCAGGGATGTGGAGACGCTGGCACACAGGATGAAGAGGGCCCGGACGTCGGCGAGTAGCCAGCCCCCAGCAGGCACCTTCGGCACGCCACTGGTGGTGTTGAGCAGCCCGGACAGCAGCACCCGGTCCAGCCCCCAGCGTGACTCCATCACCCATTCTCCATCAGCGTGCGTTATGCGTGATGCTTCAGTGCTAACCATGCCGTGGATGCAGGAGGGGAGCAGCACCAAGGGGAGCCACGAAGGGCTTCTCCTATCGTGCCTCCTCCGTTAACCACACCGCCCCGAGGGGCATCCCCGGCAAGGGCACAAAGCACCGAGGCCATGCACACGGAGGAGCAGGAGGAGAACGCAGGCGCTGGTGGCTTTTCTTCGGCGCCGGATCTTGGCGGAGAAAGGGCTTCCGCCTCTCAGCCTGGCATAGGTAGGCTACCCCTTTTTTTGTTTACGTTCTTCTTTTCCTCTTTTCCTCATCGGCTTTCGATCTGGGCTCCACCCCATCTCTTTCTTGGTGTCCAGGCCCTTCTTCGGAGGACATCGACACCACCATCAAGGACGTCGCCGTGGAGGCCGCGGCGGAGGCGGAGAAAATTGCTGCCAAGGAGAGTGCCAGGGACGCCACCGAAGATGCCGCCAAGGGGCCCACTGAAGGCCCCGACAAGGAGCGTGCCGAGGAGCCCGGCAAGGGACCCGCCAAGGGGACCGGCAAGGCCACTGCCGAGGAGGCGGTGGTCGACGACCAACCCTCCTCCTCCGCCGCCTCTGGCTCCGGTAAGTACCTGAAGGTGGGCGATGACCTCTTCGTCCACCTTCGAGGCGCGTCAAGCTCCAGAGCCCCCGTCGAGGGGGAATTGCTCGACAACGAGGTGCTTGCCGCCGCCGGTCTTGACGTTGTTGACGAGCCGAGCATCGACGGTGATGGCTCCCAGGAGGAGCGGCTGCTCTGGGCCATGGGCGCCAACTTCCAGAAACTCCAGGCTCTCCACCGCGCTCGCCTGGACAAGGCCAAGTCCAAGACGGTGGTGGTGGAGAAAGTGGAGGCAGATTTTGAGGAGCGCATCGCCGAGGCACAAGGTTGGTGGCGCCAGGCTCAGGACGAGCTGAAGGCCGCTTAGGGCAAGCTGGCCAGGCGCGACCTGGAGCTCACCATGAGGCTGGCCGACATCGAGAAGGCCCAGGAAACAGCGAAGAGGCTGGCCGACAAGGCCGCAGCCGTCCGGTCCTAGCACGAGGCCACCCTGAGGACCCAAGAGGAGGACCTTGCCGCCACTCTCCGCGGCAAGGATAAAGAAGTGGACAAGCTCATCCTGCAGTGGACCCAAGGGCTGGAGCGGAGGCATCAAGAGGCACTCAACGCCCTGGCTCAGGCTCACGCCGGCAAGGTGAAGGAGCTGGAAGATCAAACTCTGAAGTTGTCCCAGGAGAAGGACACACTCAAGGGCGCCCTGACAGAGGCCTAGGGCGAGATCATTAGCAAGTCTGGAGAGGTCTCTGAAGCCAATGCCTCCATCAAAGATCTCAAGCTGAAGCTGGGAGAGCTTGAGGAGGTGCTGTCGGGGGCCTTGACCTGGGAGGGACTCCTGACAAGGGAGCTGGAGACGGAGAAGCAGCTGCTGAGGAACAAGACCGCCAACCTCAAGGATCACAGGGCGGACGAGAAACGCTGGCTTGAGCTCCTTGCCGCCATCGCAAACTCGGCCGCCGACCAGCTGGCCATCATGGGGGTGCCGGGCATGGAGTACGCCCCGGAAGTGAACCTGAGCCCCAACGCCAGCCTGACCATATACTTTGAGAGGGTCGTTGGCGCCTTGAAGCGGCTCCACTCCAACCGGGCGGCCTCCCTTGCCGAAGAGTCCCAGATTCTTTGCCAGGGGGCCATTACCAGGGTGCTCGTCAAGATAGCGCATTGGCATCCTGACCTCGACTTCGAAGCGATGCTGAAGAGCTTGCCGGAGGATGCTCACATCGCAGCGCTCAACGAGCGTATCTAGCCCATCCTCAGCCGCATCGACAAAATCAAGAGGTTGGAGGGCCAGCGCCGGGACTGAGCACCTCGTTTCTTATCGCCGCTGCAGGTTCATGACCAAGACAAATTCTATCTTTAGTTAGAACCACGGTGGCAATTTATGTAATACGACTCTACAATACCCTGAAACTATGCATGTTATTTTCCTTTAGATTTTCCTTTGTATGTATGCCCCACATAGACTGGGTAAGCTTGTCGGCGCGTAAACCCGGGGCGGCGCCTTGAGGATGGATCCTCATTAGCCTACCGGGTGTGCTTGCTACTGGCGAAGCACCTTACCGCCACCAGCGCAGCCGCTCGATCTGTCGAGCTTGACTCGAGTCAGAAATGAGAGCATAGCTCGTGAAGGAAGGCTACCCTGCCGCTCTTGACGCGGCCGCTCGAACTGTTGAGCGGGCTCAAAACAGAACAAGGGCATTGCCAATCGCAGGAGGGCCCCTTCGCATACAGGCTTCCCATACATAGGCAGAACCACGGAGGATAACAACCTTATATTTAAGGATAAAAACTTAAAGTTTAGCATGACTTAGCTCTTTCGTCGCCGCCTCGGCATCCTTCGCGCCAACGGGCGGCGCCGCCCTCTTGGCCGCTTTCTCCGCAGATGCCGTGGCGATGGTGAACAGCTAGGCCTACCCCTAGGCCAGATTCTCACAATTGCGCCCCCTACCTGGCGTGCCAAAGATGTCGGTGGGAAATGACACCTACGGGATCACTGGAATCCCTTCTATGGTTGCGGGGCGCAAAATCAAGAGAAGAGCAGGACTAGCGGATGGCACAAAGGGGATTTACCCAGGTTCGGGCTGCAAAGATGCGTAAAACCCTACATCCTGCTTTTGTTGTTGTATTAGTGTTCTTGAGCTCTTGAACTAGCTCTGGGTGCTGCGAGGTTCAAAAGAGCCGAATCCCCCCTCAGTATGCCATGGGCCTCCTTTTATAAGTGAAAGGGGTTGCCACAGTGGCACACAGGAGGTGGAAAGTGCTACAGCATTGCGAGGTTATCGCTAGCATTACAGGACAAGACGCATTAAGTGCGAGACTTAGGTGTCCTTCACTTTATCGGGGACGGAGGTGAGGCCCATCCCGTCCGCCGCCGCCCCTCCTGGCTTTGACACGTGCCCCGGCCAGCAACGCATGCAGCGCCATGTAGGCAGGCAGGCAACTGAGGTGGCACGGTGGTGGAGCCTCCACGAAGGTCTGCATGCTGCCACGCAGGTGCCTGCCCAGCTGGTTGGGTCGGCGGCTGCGTATGAACGGCAGTAGGAACTTAGCTGGTGTGGGCCTGGTAGTGGCCTTGCCGGTGCTGTTGGCGATGGTCTTGTCGGGTGGCCCGGCAAGGGTCTTGCCGTGGCGCGCTGGCATCCCTAACAAGGATCTTGCCGGGGGGGCGTGTGGGTTTCTTCGGTGGGGATGGTTGCCTTCCTATCCTCTTTTGATCTTGATTGCTTTTTGTCTTCATAAAGATCTGCATGCCACCACGGTGGTGCCTCCCGAACCCTGTCCCAACGTGACTTCTCAGTGTTGGTGGGCGCGAAGGTGGCTCGCTCAGCGGGTGTGGACGAGCTGCCCCGACAAGGATCTTGTTGGGGCTGCTGAGGCTGCCCTCAGCAAGGGTCCTTGCGGGGGCAGCCTGCATTGCCCGTGCGACCTTTGTGGTCTTGGTCCTTCGTTGTTTGCTTTGCTTGTCCCTGTGGCTTTGGATTTTCTTCGGCTTCCCTCTCTTGCCTTGCTCATGTGTGGTCGTGGCAGGTGGCTCTGACTGCCCATGCACAAGTAAAGGGGTCAAAAGCTAGGCCCCTACTTTTGTACACCGACAGCGATACAAAGATGCCCCGAGAGAAATCGAGATAGACCATGCACATGTTTGTGATGGAGACTAAGATTAGCTAGTCATATACATATAGGGGGGACTGCGCGTGCCTATAATTGAGTGAGAAACCATCATACTTGGCTAGGTAGGCATGAGATTGTGTATGTGTGCGTGTGAGATGGAGAGAGAACGAGGGAGAGAGATAGGGTTTTAGATGGGCCTATCGAGTGCGAGTGAGATATGCATGTGTATGTGTGACCCAGGTGGATGGAGGGTTTGAGAGAGGGGGGAAGAGCTCCGAGACGACAGAGTGGTGCGTGAGAGAGTTACGGGCAACGAGCAAAGGAATTTGTGTGCGTATGATGAGTGCACCCAATATATCTAGCTTGGAGCTAGAGTATCATACATAGTGTGCGAGAGAGACCTATAGATGGTGTATATATGCATGCGAACTAGAAAGACCCCCCCCACACACACACACAAAGAGAGAGAGAGAGATGGAGAGGGACCAACAAGGTTTTTGTGTCGGATGCGTGCGACATAATTGAAGATTGTCGGAGAGAGCGAGAGAGAGAGAGAGAGAGAGAGAGAGAGAGAGAGAGAGAGAACAAGAGTCCGGGAGAGGGGGAGGTCGCGTTTTATGCATCAAAGACTGATATAAACCATGTTTCGATATAAACTTGCATTCAAATATTTAAATTGGAGAACATGTTGTCTGCAATCCACACATGAACGGATATATGCATATATCAAACAAGTTCATTAATCTGACTTCCAACATGTTCATGGATTACTATTTTTCAATTTTGGATTTAGTTCACTATTTTGACCTAGTGAATGAGCTATTTCATTGAATCGAGATATTACATTTTGGGTTTGATTCGCGTTTTTGAGTGGGTCAACTATTTTTCATATAGTAAATCGCTAGCAACGAGCATGTAAAAATACATTACTCCTGAGCATCATCTCTCCATCTAAGAAAGAAGTGACAAGCTAATATTTCAAAATTTGATTCGAATCGACTTGGTAAGGTAGACGTGGATGCTCGCTCTCCGAAAATTTGAACGAACCGTTAAACATCCTCTGCTCGGTGGAATCCGCCCGAGGAAATAAATGGGAGACGCGAAATTACCGTCCTATGTGGGGCACGCATCAATTGGCCCGTTGTACATCGAGGGTAGGTTCGTAACTTCATCCAAGCGCGCCTTCTCCTCGACCGAAATGACATGTGCTGAATAATTCATAAACCATGGTTGGCAAAACACGCTCTCCTTGCCCAAAATAGCTCGCGCCCACTATTTCAAAACACGCTCTCCTCGCCCGAAATCACTCACGCCCACTATAGTTCAAAACACGCCCTCCTTGCCCGAAATCGCTCCCGCCCACTATTTGGGGAGAAGAAAAGTTACTCAACTATCCCCGACCCTCAGTACACAGACCCAAGCCGAGAAGCCTAAAGGCAGGGGTAGAACTGTAACTCCCCCTCACATTTCAGACAAATGTGTCCGTAAGACATGGTTCGACTCCCCTCCCAATTCCCCCCTCCCCCGCCCCCCATTCATACCTCGTGGGCGCCAAATCACCTTCTCCCCAGGAAGCTCCCTTCTCCCGAGCCGCGAAACCTCAGCCCCTCCTCCATGGCGCCCCCACCGCACCAATTTCACAGCCGCCCTCCTCCCTAATGCTGGAGACGTTGTCCATTTGCAGTCGTGCACTGGGTCATCTGCCTCTTACTCCGTGCTGCTAGAGCTGCCTCGACGACGGCCGCGTGAACCGTACTGGAGCCGATTCACCCCTGCTGTTGTTCATGGCGCCGGAGCGTCTCCAACTTCAGATCCGTCCAGAGTCCCAGCGCTGCATCCCAGTAGCCGTCGACCGTCGCGACATCGTTGTTTCCCTGCTGCTGGTCGCCACCGCAACCGCGCCGGCCTCACCGACTCGGCAGGTGGACCTGCCTACTTCACCATGCCGCCAGATAGGTCGCACCCTCATCTCAAATCACTTTATTTAGGCGTCAGTTGTCTGAATTTTTATTCTGGGCCAATCGATTCCCAAAGGGAAGCCGCACCCCTCGAGGCGGCGGAGCTCCTAGGCTACCGGTTGGCTAGTGTCTAACGTAAGGATGCGAGGTTGCAAGTTCGCTGCGGAAGCAGCGCTTAGATGACTATCTTTCAGAGTTGCGCGGGTTGAAGGTACTGCCGCCACCGGATCTGGATGACAGGGAGTCTTTGTGGACTGGCCCAGGGGCGGCGCAACCACGGCAGTGTGGTGGGGCGGGGAGCGGGGTTTTGGCCGGGCCACGGACGGCGGAGGCAGGCTGCTCTGTCGTTGGTCGCTGGCTCTTCGGGGAAGATTCCAAACAGTGTGAGCCGAGAGGCACAAGACGGCCATCAAGCCATCCGGTGTAGATCGCAGTACCAAAATAAAATAAAATTGTGTGACCCCAATTTACTCTTCAATCAATAGACATGTGATCACTCTCGTACCTTGATGTTGATCTCTTAGTGTATTTCTTCAGATCAAAGAGATATGTCGTTCTTAACATTATGCATTATCTGCATCTTCAGACACACCGTCTTCCGACTCACCGCAGCTGCTCTAACAAGGGAAGCATACACCAGAAGGGAGCTATAGTCCCCACTCAACAGTTCCCTGCATCGAATGTGCGTGCCCGACATGGATAGCCACAATAACTGCAGGGCCATCGACAAGTCAGCACATGATGCTCACTCCTATGGATGGCAGCCAGATAGGTTGTACCCTCATCTTACTTGTGTGCACCATTTATGGCTTTGTTATTCATCTAAGCATGGAAAATAGATCATCACATTTCACTGTATATTCATGCTGATCTCTTACGGGTCTTGTTCAGGAGTTAACGTTGTTCCATAGTTCAGCTAAGATACTTGTTCTTTAGGTAATGTTGTTCCATAGTTATCATCCATCAGCCAATGTTATCCCACATGCTGGTGATTATAGTATTATAACACTTCTAGTATTACCTATGTTGTTCTTTTTGTGTGCCATCTAGTTAATCTCGAGTACAAATGATACATATTCTGTAGCTTTCATCCGTGTTCTCCCTTTAGTTTATGAGACCTGTTGCTGACCCCAGTCCTACTATTTATGTTGCCTCCTACAGGCTCTCATTACATAAATCTAACTACTAGTTGTCTTCCATGCATGTCAGATATAATTGCACACACTGATATATCCACAAGAACCTCACCAATAAACTTGATATCAATGATACCCAATATGATGGAACATGTAAAGGCAGTTCTTCAGAAGACTTGCAGAAAGATGATGAATCCTCTTCACCCCACAAGGTCCTTGGTCTAACTTGGCCTGTGATATGGGTACAACATGCATATAATGTCCTGGAGTGTATCTACTCTGTTGCAATGGCATGTGCTTAGCATGCTGATCATGCATGTAAATATGTCATGCCTTCCTGTTTTTTAGTACCTATTCCATTCATGATAACATATTTTCAAATTCATGTACTGTCATTCTGCTCTATCGTAATGCAATTTTCTTAATTTGGACATCATGCTTCTGAATATCTTATACACTATTATTCATCAGTATGTACTTCATTTGTCTACCATACCATGTTTTTTTACATTGAAGTGTTGTTCTAGTGCTCAGTTGCAATGCCATCTTAGTTTCCCAATCATACATGTGTATGTTGCCTTAGTTATTTCTGTAAGTATTCCACTAGCATACAGTTTTACATTCAACTAGTGTTTTTTTGCTGTGTTGTCCTGTCGTATGCCTAGCTCTTACACCATACTCCCATCGTCCGGATTACATGTTGCCAAAATGGATAAAAAAGGATGTATCTAGAACTGAAATACGCCTAGACCCATCTACTTTTTTCCGCATGGAGGGAATACATGTCAATATGGCATGCATTTCTATTCTTCAGTACCTATTCCATCTCTCTGGTGTAGCATGTTTTATAATTAAAGCACCATTCTTCTATACAAGGCATGCAAGGGGAAGATGACTATGTTAGAATCTGAAGGGTTACAAACAAGGCCTTTGCAAAAGATCCAAATGCTAGGAGATAATAAACCAACTCCAGTTTTATAGATACGGCTCCAGCACAGAGAAACCCAACTCCTACTGATAATAAGCAGATTCCAGTGGCCAAAGAACTAGTCCGCTCCAGTCCAGCAAAAATATGTCAACTCCATTCTAAGAAGCGTGTGCGTATCCTTGCATCATGAAATTTTATAGCATGCTGATCATATTTTCTACATGTTTCTTACCCATCTCTCTTTTAGAAAATAAGCTTAATAGATAGAAGAATTTCTACACTGGTAACGTATGTGAGGAAAGATTCTTGCAGGAATTCTCTGTGCTCCAATGCGATGTAAGTACCAGTTGTATATCACTGTATTTTTACATCAGCATGTATTTTGTTAATCGGCGTGAATCCAACCTTTATCTGATCTAAATCTAGTTGTAGAAAAATGTATGATTAAAGGTCACAATGTTGATTTTTGTAAGGAAAACTGACTGGTAGTTTTGCATCCTGAGCTGCATGAGTGTACTATCTCATATCAGTGGGTTTGAATACTTTGGTTCTGCAGTGGGGTTTCAGTGTTCTTTTCTACTTTGTTGTCCTGTCGTATCCCTAGCTCTTACATCATACTCCCTCCGTCCGGATTACATGTCGCAGAAATGGATAAAACTGGATGTATCTAGCACTGAAATACGCCTAGACCCATCCATTTATTTCCGGATGGATGGAATACATGTCAATATGGCATGCCTTTCTATTCTTCAGTACCTATTCCATCTCTGATGTAGCTTGTTTTATAACTGAATCACCATTCTTCTATATAAGGCATGCAAGGGGAAGACGGCTATGTTAGAATCTGAAGGGTTACAAACCAGGTCTTTGCAAAAGATACAAACGTCAGGAGATACTAAACAAACTCCATTTTTCATAGATACTGCTCCAGCATAGAGAAACCCAACTCCCACTGATAATAAGCAGATTCCAGTGGCCAAAGAACTAGTCTGCTCCAGTCTAGCAAAAGAATGTCAACTCCATTCTAAGAAGTGTGTGCATATCCTCGCATCATGAAATTTTATAGCATTCTGATCATATTTTCTACATGTTTCTTACCCATCTCTCTTTTAGAAAATAAGGTTAAACGATAGAAGACTTCCTCCATTGGGTTCATATTTGAGGAAAATATCTTGCGGGAATTCTCTATGCTCCAATGCTGATGTAAGTACCTGTTGTATATCACTATATTTTACATCAGCATATATTTTGTTAATCAGTGTGAATCTAACCTTTATCTGATCTAAAATTAGTTGTAGCAAAATGTTAAAGGTGCCAATGTTGATTTTTGTAAGGAAAACTGCCTGGTAGTTTTGCATACTGAGCTGCATGAGTGTACTATCTCATATCATGCACATTACTGAATTGTAGTGCTTCTCTGGTTGCCCATTCATTCATTGTGTCAATGTTGGTTTCATATTACCTTACCTGGCTGATGATAGTTGTGCCATATTGTGTTAATTTGGTGTAGGCTAGTTACCCAAGAGTTCGTTGTGTCAATGTTGCTTTCCTATTATCTGACTTGGCCAATGATAGCAATGCTAGTGTGTTAATTTTGTGCAGGTTGCTGAAGATAAGAAGACAAACTCTAAAACCAGCAAGGCAACCCCATTGTTTCTTTCCAGTAAATCTAGGCCAGGTATTATGGCAATAACTCATGATTAATCTGTTTGGTTCCCGTCCTAATTTATGTTATGATGACTTGGTCGATACACTCTCCACTATCAATAATACAAGCCTACCAAAATCGCCATCTGAATCTGTTTAGTATCCTCTATCTCGAATGTAATGGAATAAATGTATGTTTGTGAACCAATTAATGGCTGAAGCAATGATGTAAATGGTGGATGAATCAGAGGTGCAGAGTCGTGTGACACAAAAACTGATCAATATTTTTAGAGACAGTGTAGCAAAGCAGCAAGAACTTGCCCACATGCTTATGGGCGTCATCTGTGCTGAGGTTGCAGATTGTGACGTTGTAGATGGTTAGGTTCTGCTCATTTATTTGCACTGGCATCAATATTTGATTGCCAAGTGGATGTAATTTCCTGTAATATATGCTGGATGTGCAACGTTATTCCCTGTATGCCGTACCTTTGCTTGATCGTTTTGGTCCTGTGCATAATTGCTCGTCGTAATGGGCTCAAATTATCTAATTTGGCCTAAAGACATGTACGAACTATAGTGGGCCTATTAAGTTAATGGGCCGTTACTAGGCCGAAAGTTAATGGTCGGCCTTCCTCTTACCTCTCGGGTCGTTAACAGGCCGACATCAAAGCGGGCAACAGGTGGGCCCAATTTATTTCACGGGCCATTAACAGGCCATTACTAAGTTTGGGCTACATATGGCCCAACTATACTGTAGGCCTTTAGCAGGCCGAAAGAGATAGCGGGCTTGTACTGGACCATGAAGAGCATGGGCCGCTAAGAGGCCGAAAGTCAGGTCGTATTGTAAATGGCCCAACTGTGTTGTGGGCCTTTAGCAGGCCGAAAAAGAAACCGGGCTGGTATTAGACCATGAAGGGCATGGGCCGTTAAAAGGCCAAAACTAAGGTCCGACTACAAATGGCCCAACTCATTTATGGTCCGTTAACAGGCCGAAAGGCACACAAGGCCGAGAATTGGCCCAACACTTAAATGGGTCGATAAGGGCAAAACTCGG
This sequence comes from Triticum dicoccoides, assembly GCF_002162155.2. Taxonomy (NCBI): domain Eukaryota; kingdom Viridiplantae; phylum Streptophyta; class Magnoliopsida; order Poales; family Poaceae; genus Triticum; species Triticum dicoccoides. The sequence continues at coordinate 425,021,695 of NC_041389.1, forward strand.
GTCCGACTACAAATGGCCCAACTGATTTATGGGCCGTCAACAGGCTGAAAATGACACCGGGCCGGAAATTGGCCCAACACTTAAATTGGCCGCTAAAAGGCTGAAACTCAAGTCCGACTACAAATGGCCCATCAGATTTATGGGCCATCAATAGGCTGAAAGACACACCGGGCCGGAAATTAGCCCAACATTTAAATGGGTCGCTAAAAGGCCGAAAGATGTACGCCCTAAAAACTGGCCCATCCATTGAATGGGCCGTTAACAAGCCAAAATCTCATCGGGACGATATTGAGCCCAAATATATAGCGGGATGTTAACGGGCTCGAACTGACGATGGGCTGCAATGGTTTCAAATCTTTAATGGGCCATTAACGGGCCGAATTGGCACATCTCGTATGGGTCGTGGGATTAAATGGACCTGACACAAGTAGGCCTTATATGGGCCGGCCTGCTAATTTTTACTAGGCCGGCCTTTTTCACCGGAATGGGCCACTATTGGACCGTGCCACGTGTCGACCTATCATAGGCGCCTCATGTCCAATGAGTGGGTGCCATCTGTCCCAACGGTGAGCCGACACATGTTTCCTCCAGCCAATGATGATTTTACACGTGGAAAATCCCCATTGGTTGGGGTTGTTAACGATTTATCGGATCTAAAACCGGACCCAACAGCTTAACGGCGTTCCATTACGGTGGATGCCACGTGTCGGTCACCCTTGACGAAAGCACTTCTGTGACGCGCGATTTATCGTCATGGAAGTGGACACTTCCGTGATGATAATTTTGGTAATGTCATGGAACACTTCTATGACAGCACAGGTATGACTATCTTGATTCTGTCATAAAATCGTCATGGATGTACATGCATGACAGAAAATGTGACCTACTGTGACAAACACGTATCATCACGGAAGTGTACTTTTTTGTAGTGTCAATGGTTCGCAGATCAACGCCAATATTCACATCACAACTAAAGACAAAGTTGCGAGAAGGTGTACAAATAAAGAAAAATATATAATTGATCCGTGTTTTTTGTAGACATAGCTCCATTTCATGGGCACAATGTTCATGGCTTGGCAGCTAGTTTCACGCAGCTCTGTAGCCAAGAAAGAGGTGTATGGAGGACATCACAATCCGATCATTTTGTGCAGTTCCACTAAAATCGAGTTGATCATCCCTGTTTGCAAAGATATGCAGTCAGTGTGATTACAATAATAGTGGAACTAGATGATGAAACATAACACACACAAATAGGAGCCGATCACCTCTGTGGTCTTTCTTTTGGACTAACTACTTGTAGGAGAAGATTAGGCACGAAGTTGGATGAGGAGGATAGCAAAACTAATCTCCCTTTCTGCAGTCCCACAGAAATGTAAAAATGTTGCCTGTGTGACATTTTGGCGGAACTGCACAAAACACTCTTAAGAAAAAAGTGATTTGTGCAGTTCACCAAAAGGTCACAATAGCAACGAGGTGAAGTGGACAGCCTTGTGTGCAAAAAGAGGTAGAAAGGAAACAATTACTGCCCAATAACAGGAGTTGAAGACACATATGCCGACAAAAAAGATGTATATTCCATGTCATAAGGGAAAGATAGTAGCATGGTGGTTTATCAAAAATGGTTTGAGGACGAGATTGCAAGATGGAAATGTGACCCCGATTTGACCGCACACTAAAAATGTTTATGACCAAGATCAGGGACTCACGGGAAGATATCACAACACAACTCTAGACACAAATTAAAGATCATACAAGCTTCATATTTCAAGCCAGGGGCCTCGAGGGATCGAATACATAAGCTCGGATACACGAGACTCAGCGGAAGCAATAATATCTGAGTACAAACATAAGTTAAACAAAGTGCCATAAGATGGCTAGCACAAACATGGATATAGATCGCAGAGGCGCAGGCCTCCTTCCTGGGATGCTCCTAACTACATCTGGTCGTCGGCGGCCTAAACATAGTAGTAGGCACCCTCGGTGTAGTAGGAGTCGTCGAAGGTGGCGTCTGGATCCGGGGCTCCAGCATCTAGTTGAGACATCTGAGAAGACTGGAAAAGGGGGGAGAGAGGGAGCAAAGCAACCGTGAGTACTCATCCAAAGTACTCGCAAGCAAGGATCTACACTACATATGCAATGGTATCAATGAAATGGGTAGTATGTGCGGACTGAACTACAGAATGCCAGAATAAGAGGGGTATAGCTAGTCCTAGCGAAGACTACTTCTGGCAGCCTCCATCTTGAAGCATGTAGAAGAGAGTAGAAAGTATAGTAACAAGTGACAACATATAGAATAATCCTACCCGGCAATCCTCTCCTTGTCGCCTTGTGAGAGAGCGATCATCGGGTTGTATCTGGCACTTGAAAGGGTGTGTTTTATTAAGTATACGGTTCTAGTTATCATGGGGTCAGAATACAACTCCAAGTCGTCCTGTTACCGTGCACACGGCTATTCGAATAGATCAATCTTCCCTGCCGGGGTGCACCACATTACCCGACATGCTCGATCCCTCTGGCCGGGCACACTTTCCTAGGTCATGTCCGTCCTTAGAAGATCAACACGTCGCAGTCCTAACTAGGCCTAACAGAGAGGTCAGCATGCCGGTCTAAATCCTAAGCGTGTAGGGGTCTTGGGCCCATCACCCTTTGCACTCCTGCATGTTGCGAACGCGGCCGGAAGCAGACCTAGCCCCCTAATACAAGCGCAGGCGTTCCAGTCCAATCCGGCGCCCGCCACTCAGTCCTTGACGTCTAGTAGGCTTCGACTGATACTACGTCGCCGGTCACCCATATCTTGTCCCATGTGGCGGTTAGTGCATATAAGGCCAACGACCCAACTCAGATCAAATATCCAAACTCGTTAAGCGTGTTATTGCAATATCCGTGGACACCGACCAGGGACCAGGCCCACCTGTCTCCTTGGTGGTCATAACTTGCCCTATCGCTCCGCCACAAAGTAACACTCGAGGGCCATCGGGAACCCAGACCCACCACTACCTCGATGGAACCACATGTCCTTTCAGCCCCCCACATCAGAATCACTTGCGGGCACTCTACGAGCCGACCCGACTTTAGTCACATCATGTAACATGTATAGTATCTATGTATGTATATACCCGCGATCACCTCCCAAAGTGACCATGGCTCGATAATATACCATAGCAGACGGACAAGAATGTAGGGCTAGTAATGAAATATTAGCATCCTATACTAAGCATTTAGGATTGCAGGTAAAGGTAACAACAGTAGCAAGAATGACAGACTATGCAACAGAATAGGATCTACCAAATCAACAATAGTAGCAAACCTAATGCAAGAATAAGAGAGAAGAGAGTGGGTGATATCTGGTTGATCAAGGGGGGTTTTATTGCCTGTAGAGATACCTTTTAAGCAAGGAACTAAAGAACGTCCACATGCAGGATTTTCCACATGCAACAACGTGGGAAGATGGGCAGTGGAGCAATGCCAGAGGAAGCTGTACTTGAGGGTCGTCGAGATGTAACTAGGAGGGTGGAGGCCGGGGGGATCTGCCCATATTGCGGCAACGAGCATGTGGCGAAGGCCCTACCGCACCGGAGCTTGGTCAAAGAGAACGACGGGTACCGCGGATCGGGACATGCTGCCTCGACGCCGTTGAATGAAGAAACGATGCACATCCTCCCTTTCCGCCGGCGGACTGGATGCGGCCGGATCAATGGCCAACGGTGAGAGAGAGAGAGAGAGGCCACCGCCGCCTTGTGTGAGATAGTGTGTCGAGAGACAAACCCCGACATGCAGGCTCCATTGTTTAGAGTGGAGCAGATTTATTTTTTCCCGATGACAATCATTTTATATTTTGTACGTGCCATTGAGGAATATAACTTTATTTAATACTAACGTGTCAAGTCGAAATTTTTTCCGTGTACGCGTGGTACCCGACCCACCTTCGAATAAACAACCGCTACACGTGTCAAATTATCAGGTGGGCTGCCTTTTCGTACAGAAATGAACTCCACCATGTACCCGCGCGGGTGTGGCCGGGAACGAGACGTGAGTACGTGTGTCATGCATGCACCTCTTCTTTACGTGCAGGTACGTACGTGGGTGGGTGTGAGAGAGATGGTTTGTGTGAAACAGAGGCAATGTGTCGATGATATCTCAAACAAAAAATGTAAAATATGCAATGTGTGTGAAACAGAGTCATGGATATATCATATATAGAGGGAGTGATCCACGAGAAGAGAGTGGAGGGATAATCGATGTGAGATATTGATAGAATAAAAAATAGGGATGAAGTGTGTGGGTGCGTGATCGATAAAGAGTGCCATCGAATTTGTGTTTGCCCACATCAAAGATACATGGTGGCTGGTCTTGTCGGGGAAACCGATCACCTATGGGGTCACAAGGATCCCTTCTACGTTCAGTGGGGGATTATTTGCATGAAGAGTAGGTTGAGCCATTAGGACAGAGAGGATTTTTATCCAGGTTTAGGCCGTGAAGATGCGTAATACCCTAGTCCTAATTTATCTGGTTATATGTGTGTGTTCCTGAGATTTTGAACTAGCTATGATGCGTGCTTTGTCCAAAAGTCTGAATCCTCTCTCTGTGTGCCTTGGGCCTCCTTTTATACACAAAGGGGTTGCCACAGTGGCACACAGGAGGTGGCAAGCTATAGTGATACGAGCTTATCGCTCGATCAATGTAGGACAAGCGCATTTAATGCGATGCCTATGTGTCCTCTCGTTTAGTGGGGATGGCAATAGAGGCCATCCCATCCTTCGCCGCTTCCCCTCGCCTTGCCACGCGTTTGGGTTGACGAGGCATGCAGCGCCATGCTGGCCAACCGGCTACTGTGTTGGCAAAGTGGTAGGCTTCCACGAAGATCTCCATGCCCCACGCAGGCGCCTGCTTCACTGGCGTGCTTATCACTGCGTTGGAGTGGTGGTGAGGTGGCGGAACCCTGCTGAGCGTTGGCATGGCCGTGGCCCAGCGATCATCCCCGACAAGGCTTGCCGGGGGCCTTGGAGTTGTCCCCGACAAGGGTCTTGCCGGGGGTCTTCATCATTTGATCTCACATGGACTTCTGGGCTGTCGATCTTCATGAAGAGCTGCATGCTACCAGGCATGTGCTCTTCAAGTCTTAATTTTGAACATTGTTGATGGTGTCAGAGCTCTCAACCCCAAGGGTGGTGGCCCTGCTGATCCGTTCGCAAGCTGCCCCAGCAAGGGACTTGCCGGGGGCCTCGCAGGTCACCTCGGCAAGGCTTGTTTCCGGGCGTGGCCCTGCTTGCCTCTTGCTTCTCGCTACTCTGGGCAGCTGTCTTTATATTCTTTGTGCTTGTCTTGTCTTCTATTGTCTTCCTCTGCCTCGCCATGCCCTTCTATAGGGGTGGCTGCGACCGTCCGTGCACAAGAAGGGTTACATAAGTACCCATACTTTTGCACACCAAAAGGAGCCCCCAGGCCTAGGCCACAGATAGGCGCAGGGTGTAGTTGGGCCAGGCCCAAAGCAGTGCGCGGGCGGGCGTGGCAGAGGCGAATCGCCATGATCTTTCTGGTAGTTGTGCCTTCCCATAACTCGCATCGAGTGCGTGACGTGGGGGTTGTGCGTGGGATGGCCTCAGCATGCTTGATTCACCTTGCAGTCGGTAGCAAAGAGGCGGACCGTGCTTCCCTTATCAAAAAGGAACGAATCTGTAGGGGCGCTACTCATTTACTAAGTGCACTCGGGTCGCAGTCTGCATGGCACCACTCCCCATGATCATGGGGTGGCAATTGGTCATCCCACTCGTCCTCAGGCCCCCTTCTGCTTTGCCACATACCCTCCATGCATTGGGAAGGGCAGGCGAGGGGCATGGAGAACGTGGGCATTAATGCCGCGGCGGAAAATCAGGCGCTTATGGATTGTGGGAGCGGGCCGGTTCTGATTCACCATGCTTCAAGAGGCCGCATTGGTCGTGCGGGGGCGGCCGCCCCTTGGGCTGGCCGGCCAGGCCCTGGCCTCACTCCTCTATAAATGGGGGAGACGGATGGTGCTTCTCCATGCTCGCCCTCCTTTCTCCCTCTTGCTTCCCATCTTCTTCCGATTCTCCATGGTGAAAGGGCACGCTAGCGCCTTGACGGCGGCGACGAGGGATTCTACTCAACAACGCATCCCTCTTTCCTTGGAGCCCCCGACGGCGGAGCCTACTACGAGGGGAGAGGAAGGGGACGGGCATGAGGTCGTTGCGGTGCTCGGCAAGGAGACGGACGGGGCAGTGCACCCGCTGCGCTCCCGCCGGTGGCACCTCCTCTGATGAGCGGCCACATCGGGGACCAACCCTATGAGTTCTTCATCAGGCTGCATAAGCCTATGTGCAGTCGCCTCCGGCTTCCGACTCCATTTGCTCGCACAATGGAGGAGGAGGCCCCGCGGGCCTCGAGGCTTCATATGAGGGACTGCGGGAACGGCAGCATGTGGGCTGACGTCGACTTTCCCCGCCCTAATGTCATGTATCTTCATCAGGGGTGGAAATCCTTCGCACGTGCCCACAACTTGATGGAGGGGCACGTTCTCTATTTTAAGTTAATGGAGAGTGGCCTGCTCTCCGTCAAGGTCTTCTGGAACTCCGGAATTCACCTAGGGTGTTGCGTGGAGAGCTCTACTGATGATGAAAGCTCCTCCTCGAGCAACAGTGGCGAGGAGGACAGTGCTAGCGACGACGACGGCAGCGGGCGGGAGGACGACGAGTCTGACTCCAGCTGACCGCTAGTGGCTGTACCATCGTCTGGCCCACTCCCTCCCCTGGCAACACGCATTGCCAGGGGCCTCGTCCTGTTGTCCCTGGCGACGGTGGTTGGCGGGTTTCCTCGTCAAGCTCTCCATCACTCAGATCCCCATGCATGTCACCTTGCACGGCTTGCAGTGCCTGGAGAGGAATGGGGCAAGAACAGGGATTACGGGACACTTATCTTTTTCTCAATTTGTAGGCACTTGCCAAATCTTAACTTTCTAGGAAATGTACTCTACCGAGCCCGTGTTTATGTTCTATAATATCTATACTTGAATCGGCATATCAATGAAGAAGATGATCTTTCGTTGGGAACTCATGCACGTGTACGCTCGTGCAGAGGCAAAATGCCCCTTTAATGAAAAATAAATGAGTCTCCCTGGCAAGCTATCTTGTCGGTGCTCCTGTGCTTGCCGGAGAATCACATCTGCTGGGTTACAGGCGCAGGGTCCAGCCCCCTGCTAAACTCTTCTTTTGCCCATGGTTACTGCAATTACCCCGACCGAAGCAGCATTCGAGTTGGGGATGGGAGCACCCAAGTCTACATAAAGTGGCGAGGTTTTCTAATGTGCAAGTCACAAATTACGAACATGAATGGGCATGGGAGGAACTTTATCTGATTAAGTTGTTGATGGAGATGCCGCGCCAAGCAGTCTTCTCAATCTCTTTCTGGGGTGTTGTCACTGCGGCCGAAGGGAAGAGAGGACAGGGGCATGGAATCTTGGCGGTTCCCTAACACGTGTTAGAATCTAAGATAGCACAATATCCTGGACAAGTACGCATGCATACATATATATGAAAATGGAAACTAGCTGGAAACTGTACAAGCTAAAAACTATCTTGTTACGCGCAGTCTGCGCCTGGCTCTGTACATAGGGTTATATGCCTTGCTGGCAAGGCTAGTACAAAAGGGGGTTGCCGGAGCTCCTGGCAACCGTGCCCTATGGGTAAAACTTGCAAAGATGTTCGATGTTCCAGGAGTTCCTCGCCGGGCCTCGTGACAACCGCGCACTATGAAAATCGTTTTATATTCTATACGTGCCATTGAGGAATATAATTTTATTTAATACTAACGTGTCAAGTCGAACTCTGTTCCGTGTACGCGTGGTACCCGACCCTCTTTCGAGTAAACAACCGCTACATGTGTCAAATTATCACGTGGGCTGCCTTTTCATACAGAAATGAACTCCACCGTGTACCTGCGCGGGTGTGGCCAGGAACAAGACGTGAGTACGTGTGTCGTGCATGTACCTCTTCTTTACGTGCAGGTACGTATGTGGGTGGGTGTGAGAGAGATGGTTTGTGTGAAACAGAGGCAATGTGTCGATGATATCTCAAACAAAAAATGTAACATATGCAATGTGTGTGAAACAGAGTCATGGATATATAACATATAGAGGGAGTGATCCACAAGAAGAGAGTGGAGGGATCGTCGGCGTGAGATATTGATAGAACCAAAAACAGGCATGAAGTGTGTGGGTGCGCGATCGATAAAGAGTGCCATCGAATTTTTGTTTGCCCACGTCAAAGATACAGGGCGGCTGGTCTTGTCGGGGAAACCGATCACCTATGGGGTCTAAAGGATCCCTTCTACGTTCGGCGGGGGATTAGTTGCACGAAGAGCAGGTCGAGCCATTAGGACACAGAGGATTTTTATCCAGGTTCAGGCCGCAAGGATGCGTAATACCCAGTCCTACTTTATCTGGTTATATGTGTATGTTCTTGAGCTTTTGAACTAGCTATGATGTGTGCTTTGTCCAAAAGTCTGAATCCTCCCTCTGTGTGCCTTGGGCCTCCTTTTATACACAAAGGGGTTGTCACAATGGCACATAGGAGGTGGCAAGCTACATTGATATGAGCTTATCGCTCGATCAACATAGGACATGCGCACTTAATGTGATGCCTACCTGTCCTCTTGCTTTATTGGGGACAGCAACAGAGGCCATCCCGTCCATCGCCGCTTCCCCTCGCCTTGCCACGCATCTGGGTTGACGAGGCATGCAGTGCCATGCTGGCCAACTGATACGTCTCCAACGTATCTACAATTTTTTATTGTTCCATGCTATTATATTACCCCTTTTGGATGTTTATGGGCTTTATTTTACGCATTTATATCATTTTTGGGTCTAACCTCTAACCGGAGGCCCAGCCCATACTGCTATTTTTTTGCCTGTTTCAGTATTTCAAAGAAAAGGAATATCAAACGGAGTCCGAACGGAATGAACCCTTCGGGAGCGTGATTTTTGGAACGAACGTGATCCGGAGAGCTTGGAGTGCAAGTCAAGAAGCTGCCGAGGAAGCCACGAGATAGGAGCCCCCCTGTAGGGCGCGCCCCCTGTCTCGTGGGCCCCTCGGGTGGCCACCGACGTACTTCTTCCTCCTATATATACCTACGTACCCCAAAAACATCCAGGGGCACCACGAAACACAATTTCCACCGCCGTAACCTTCTGTATCCGCGAGATCCCATCTTGGAGCCTTCGCCAGTGTTCTGCCGAAGGGGGAATCGACCATGGAGGGCCTCTACATCAACATCCTTGCCCCTCCGATGAGTTGTGAGTAGTTTACCACAGACCTACGGGTCCATAGTTATTAGCTAGATGGCTTCTTCTCTCTTTTTGTATCTCAATACAATGTTCTCCCCCTCTCTTGTGGTGATCTATTCGATGTAATCTCTTTTTGCGGTGTGTTTGTCGAGATCCGATGAATTGTGGGTTTATGATCAAGTTTATGTTTGAATAATAATTGAATCTTCTCTGAATTCTTTTATGTATGGTTGAGTTATCTTTGCAAGTCTCTTCGAATTATCAGATTGGTTTGGCCTACTAGATTGATCTTTCTTGCCATGGGAGAAGTGCTTAGCTTTGGGTTCAATCTTGCGGTGTTCTTACCCAGTGACAGAAAGGGTTGCAAGACACGTATTGTATTGTTGCCATCGAGGATAACAGGATGGGGTTTATATCATATTGCATGAGTTTATCCCTCTACATCATGTCATCTTGCTTAATGCGTTACTCTGTTCTTATGAACTTAATACTCTAGATGCAGGCAGGAGTCGGTCGATGTGTGGAGTAATAGTAGTAGATGCAATCAGGAGTCGGTCTACTTGTTATGGACGTGATGCCTATATACATGATCATGCCTAGATAATCTCATAACTATGCACTTTTCTATCAATTGCTCGACAGTAATTTGTTCACCCACCGTAATACTTATGCTATCTCGAGAGAAGCCTCTAGTGAAACCTATGGCCCCTGGGTCTATCTATTATCATATTTGCTTTCAATCTACCTTTACTTGCATCTTTACTTTTTGCATCTATATTATAAAATAGCAAAAAAATATTTATCTTTTCATACTATCTTTATTAGATCTCACTTTCGCAAGTGGCCGTGAAGGGATTGACAACCCCTTTATTGGGTTGGTTGCGAGTTCTCAGTTTGTTTGTGTAGGTGCGTGGGACTTTTGAGGAGCCTCCTACTGGATTGATACCTTGGTTCTCAAAAACTGAGGGAAATACTTACGCTACACTTGCTGCATCACCCTCTCCTCTTCGAGGAAAACCAACGCAAGCTCAAGACGTAGCAAGAACGATTTCTGGCGCCGGTGCCGGGGAGGTCTTCGCCCAAGTCAAGACATACCAAGTACCCATCACAAACCCATCTCCCTCGCATTTACATTATTTGCCATTTGCCTCTCGTTTTCCTCTCCCCCACTTCACCCTTGTCGTTTTATTCGCCCTCTCTTTCCCAATCTCCTCCCTCTTTTTCGCTTGCCATTTTTCTGCTTGGTTGTGTGTTGGATTACTTGTTGCCATGGCACAAGATAATACCAAATTGTGTGATTTCTCGAATACCAATAATAATGATTTCCTTATTACTCTGATTGCTCCTCTTAATGATGTTGAGTCTTGTGAAATGAATGCTGCTTTGCTGAATCTTGTTATGAAAGATCAATTTGCCGGCCTTCCTAGTGAAGATGCCGCTACTCATCTAAACAACTTTGTTGATTTGTGTGATATGCAAAATAAGAAAGATATGGATAACAATATTGTCAAATTGAAGTTATTTCCATTTTCTCTTAGAGATCGTGCTAAAGTTTGGTTTTCATCTTTGCCTAAAAATAGTATTGATTCTTGGAACAAGTGCAAAGATGCTTTTATCTCTAAGTATTTTCCTCCCGCTAAGATTATCACTCTTAGGAACGATATTATGAATTTTAGAGAACTTGATCATGAGCATGTTGCCCAATCTTGGGAAAGAATGAAATTGATGCTTCGCAATTGCCCTACTCATGGTTTGAATTTATGGATGATCATACAAAATTTTAATGCCGGTTTGAACTTTGCTTCTAGAAATCTCTTAAATTCGGCCGCGGGAGGCACGTTTATGGAAATCACGTTAGGAGATGCTACAAAACTTCTTGATAGTATTATGGCTAATTATTCTCAATGGCACACCGAAAGATCTTCTAGTAAAAAAGTGCATGCTATAGAAGAAATCAATGTTTTGAGTGGAAAGATGGATGAACTTATGAAGATGTTTGCTACTAAAAATACTCCTCTTGATCCTAATGATATGCCTTTGTCTTCTTTGATTGAGAATAATAATGAATCTATGGATGTGAATTTTTTTGGTAGGAATAGTTTTGGAAACAATGCTTATAGAGGAAATTTATGCTACACCGTTCCCTAGTAATTCCTCTAATAATTATGGAAATTCCTACAATAATTCTTATGGTAATTTTAATAAGATGCCCTCTGATTTTGAGAATAGTGTGAAAGAATTTATGGTTTCTCAAAAGAATTTTAATGCTTTGCTTGAAGAAAAATTGCTCAAAGTTGATGATTTGGCTAGGAACTTTGATAGACTTTCGCTTGACGTTGATTCTCTTAAAATTAGATTTTCCCCTCCTCAGCATGATATCAATGAGTATCTCAAAGTAATGAGAATTTCCATTGACGAATGCAAGGAAAGAACCGCTAGATTGCGTGCTAAAAAAGAAAGCTTTATAAAAGTGTGTTCTTCTAGTTTCTGTGAAAATAATGATGAGGATCTTAAAGTTATTTGTCGGAGTATTGGGCCACGGGTAGGCTAACCCGAGTCCTAGGACCTTTCAAGACATCGGGGCAGGCCGCGCCCATCAAGCCGAGTCCCAGGAGCGACTCCAAGACAAGCCGAGTCCTAGACGGCGACTCCGAGATAAGCCGACTCCGAGCTGGCGACCTCCAGATAGGCCGACTATGGAGAGTCGGCCCGTGACTTCTCCCTCATCCCGAAGTACGATGTGGGGTACGGTCACGGCGTGGCCGTTCCCCCCTGCTTACGAAGGGCCGGCGTGGCTACAGTGAGCTGTATCGCTGGAAGATCTCCGGTGAGGCGCGGCACTGTTGCCATGCCTGCCCTGACCTCAGCCACAGTGCGCCACGCACTGTGCCCACGACGCTGGCATGTACAGCCCGAAGACGGCGGGGCCGCCTGTCAGTGGGTGGGCCGAAGGCGGCCTGGGCGCCCCGAAGACAGATCTGTGGGAGTCGGCCTCCTTGGAGTCGGCCGACTCCACCCCAGGGCCCCACGAGCCATTAACCAGATAGGATGGGGAATGGCGAGAGTGATCGCCCGATAGATGGTGGCACTGTTGTCACGACCTAATGACCGAGCCTGCGTCATCAGGAGTGCCGCTACAGTATCAAGCCTGTCCGCGGGACCCGCCAGTCGGCGGGCCCCAGAAGCCGGTGGGGAAGACAGCGGCCTGAGAGACAGACGGCTGGGACCCGCACCCAGCCGGATTACTATTGTACCGCCGTGGGGTAGGCCTATATAAACCCCCGGGGCACCCATGCAAAGGGTTCAGACCTAGATAGAGATAGACTAGATAGCACAGGGAGGAGAGAGCTAGCCTTGCCCTCTCCTGCCTCCCGAAACAGCTCCAGGAGCACCCTTGTAGCCACTTTGCCTTAGTGATCATGCGGAGACCCCGCAGAGCAGCAGTAGGGGTGTTATCTCCTAGGAGAGCCCTGAAGCTGGGTAAGTTCCGCCGGTGTGCATGTCTTCGCCTCATCCCGCTTCCAGGCACCGGCGACGTTCTACTCGCTCCAACCATGATAAGCCATCCTTGGGCATATGTCGTACCCAACCCCCGACATTTGGCGCCCACCGTGGGGCGAGGTGCACCGTCGTTCGGAGATCTGCTCTGGACGGGAACCCTGTTCCTCCTCGGCGAGCACAGCCAGCCCGGCACGCCAGATAGCGTCTGTGCCGACGCGCTACACGGCGCTGAGATCGCCTGTGCGGCCAGCTGCCTCGCCGATCTTATCAGCGATGTTCGCCTCTCCGATGAGCCTGCGTCCGACGCAGGCACGAGTGTCCCCGAGAGCACCCTCGCGGGCCTCCTCGACCAACTCCATGTCGCCGGCGAGCCTGCCGCGGACCTGGAGTCCATAGGATCCACCGACCCGATGCTGGTCGACTCTGACACCGCGTCGCTCGACGCGTTCCCCACCAACGTGGTGGTCTACGACGAGCCGCTCTCTTACGCGGGGAGCGGCGGAAGCACCGTCACTGAGGTCCTTGTCCTCGACCACGGCGAGCGCTCCGGCGAAGGAGCACACGACCCGCTTAACGCGGCCCTGCGAGGCCTTGCAGCGCCGATTCCGGAAGACGCCGATGCCGAGACGCTGGAGGCGCTCCGCCTTTAGCTCATCGAAGGCGTGAAGAAGCTGGCAAGCATGAGGCGCTTGTCAGAAGCCTACCAACGCGAGATGGATTGCGCCATAGACGGCTCGCCGGCTCCAACCGGGCCTAGCCGCCTAGGCGCGGTCCGACAGCGCGGTGCGGCAATCGCCAACCTCTTCGAGGCCGATCGCCCTGTGTATGCCACGCCCGCAGAGAATATCCGTGCCACCCAGGCGGTGGCAGACGAGCTCGACAACTTTGAAGGCGAAGAGCGCCGCGTAATGAAGGAGCGAGTTCAGCAGCTCCTCGACGCGGCTGCCGCGCAGAATGATGCCGGCTGCCACACCGAGGCGCCGCAGCGCCAAAACGACGACCCGTCGCCTCGCCAAGACCAAGGTGCGACGTCTCGGACGCCGACTGGCGGGGCCCGTGGGAAGAAGGACAAGGAGCCGGTTGTCAGCCACAGTTAGACTCACATCACCATCGAGCGCGACCAAGATGGCCGCCCCAAAGCGGTGGAACGGCGGGACGACTACCTGCCTCCCCCTCCTCACAGAGAAAGGCGAGTCTCCCCGCTGCCCGTGGAACATCCGACTCTCGACGACCGCCTTGGCCGCCGAGAGGGAGTCGGAGAGAATGACGCCTGCCACCGGATTGACCAACTCCACCGATCCCTGGCGCTGGAAGAAGAAGACGAGTTGGGTCCCCCCTGCTTTGGACCCCGCATCCAAGATGAGCCCTTCCCCAAAGGGTTCATGCTCCCCCGAGACACGCCCAAATATACCGGCACCGTGAAGCCGGAAGATTGGCTGATCGACTACTCCACAGCCGTCAACATAGCAAACGGCAACAAGCGTGTTGCTGTAAGATACGTCCCGCTCATGCTCCAGGGCTAGGCCCGGACGTGGTTGAACAGTCTGAAGCCTCGCAGCATCAACAGCTGGGCCGACTTCACCGAGGCTTTCGTCCGCAACTTCACCAGCACGTACAAGCGACCTCCCAAGCCGCGCCAACACTCCTTGTGCGTGCAAGGCCCTGACGAGTCTACTCGCGACTACCTCACGCGCTGGGGTGAACTCCGGAACTCCTGCGAGGGCGTGCACGAGGTGCAGGCCATCGAGTACTTTACTGCCGGGTGCAGAGAAGGCACCCTCCTCAAGCACAAGCTCCTTTGCGATGAGCCGGAGACCCTCGATGAGCTGCTGATCACAGCGGACAAGTATGCCACGGCCGACTCCTCCATGAAGGCGGAGATTCGGGTCAGCACGACTGGCAAAGTCGCCCCTCAGGATCCAAGAACTCCGGCTGGAGACACCAGTCGGCGGCAATAGCAGAATGACCAGAAGCGCAAAGCCCCGCAGCCGACTTCCAACAGTCGGCAAGTGGCAATAGCAGAAGACCAGCAGTTGGAGGGACCGCCTCCGGCGAAGCGACAGAAGGGTCGCAAGTCCAACTGGCTGCCGGTTTTCTCCTACGAGCAGACTCTAGACGGTCCCTGCAAGTTCCACAGCGGCACAAAGCCGTCAAACCACACCACCAGGAAATGCCACTGGCTGACCAGAATCGCCAAGGGGGACGGCCTGCTCCCTCCCCCTCCTGCTGGGCCGCCTCCTCCATAGCCGCCCCAGCAGCCGGCCGTCAGGCCAGTCGGCGCGATACAAGACGAGTTCCCGGATGAGCACGGAGCCTATGTGGTGTTCACCAGTGTAGCAGATGACCGATGCAGCAGGCGCCAACAGCAGCAAGAAGTGAATGCGGTTGCGACAAGTACTCCATAGTTCATGCATTGGTCCGAAAAGCCTATCAGTTGCAGCAGAGCTGATCACCCAGAGGTGATGCCGAGTCTAGGCTCCTACGCCTTGGTTTTAGGTGCCACAGTCGCCACAGATAGGTGGGCCGCTTGCTTCTCGCGAGTACTGATAGACGGAGGCAGCAGTATCAACATCCTGTACAAGGATACAATGGAGAAATTAGGAATCAAGTGAATACAGCTTCAGAGCAGCCGGACTATGTTCCACGGAATCATCCCTGGCCTTTCCTGCTCACCAATCGGCAAGATCTTGATAGATGTCCTCTTCAGAGACAAGGATCATTTCCGCCGAGAGCCAATTTGGTTTGAGGTGGTGGACCTTGAGAGCCCATATCATGCATTGCTTGGCCGACCCGCCTTGGCCAAGTTCATGGCGGTCCCCCACTACGCCTACCTCAAGATGAAGATGCCGAGTTCCAAGGAAATCCTAACCGTGTCCGGCGACTACAGGAAGTCGTCCGCTTGCGCGGCCGAAAGTAGTCGGCTGGCCGAGTCCTTGGTGATCGCGGCTGAGAAACGGCTTCTTGATCGGGTCGTGGCGATGGCCGGCAAGCAGCCCGAGTTATCGCCCGACCCCAAGGAGTCGGAAGCAGAAGGATCATTCAAGCCGGCCAAAGAAACAAAGAAGATACCGTTGGACCCGAAACACCCGGAGAGATACGCTGTCATGGGCACAGGCCTTGACAGCAAATAGGAAGGAGAGCTCGTCGATTTCCTCCGTGAGAATCGCGACATCTTCGCATGGTCCCCCAAGGACATGCCTGGTGTCCCGACGGAATTCGCCGAGCACAAATTACACGTACGATCTGATATGAAGCCCGTCAAGCAGCCCTTGCGCCGCCTGTCAGAAGAAAAAAGAAGAGTTGTTGGAGAGAAATAGCCCGGCTCCTGGTAGCCGGCTTCATCATGGAAGTGTTTTTTCCAGAGTGGCTGGCAAACCCAGTACTGGTGCTGAAGAAGAACAAGCAGTGGCGGATGTGCATTGATTACACAGGCCTCAACAAAGCTTGCCCCAAGGACCCAGTTGCTCTGCCGAGAATCGATCAGTTGATAGACTCCACAGCCGGATGCGAGCTGTTGAGTTTCCTAGACGCATATTCGGGATATCACCAGATCAAGCTGAACCCGGCCGACAGACTGAAGACCGCCTTCATCACGCCGTTTGGATCCTTCTGCTACCTGACCATGACGTTCGGCTTGAGAAACGCCGGCGCCACCTTTCAGCATTGCATGCAGAAGTGCCTCCTGAAGCAACTCGGCAGAAATGCCCACGTCTGTGTGGATGATGTAGTGGTGAAGACGGAGAAGCATGGAACCTTGCTGGAGGACCTCAAGGAAACATTTGAGAATCTGTGCCGATTCCAGATCAAGCTCAACCCAGAGAAGTGCATTTTTGGAGTACCAGCTGGCCAGCTCCTCGGTTTCCTGGTCTCCGAACGCGGCATAGAGTGCAATCCTGTGAAGATCAAGGCCATCGAGAGGATGGAAGCACCCAGACGACTGTTAGATGTGCAGAAGTTCACCGGCTGTTTGGCATCCATCAGCCGATTCATCAGTCGGTTGGGCGAGAAGGCTCTCCCCTTGTATCAGCTCATGAAGAAGACGACCTTCTTTGAGTGGACTCCCAAGACGGACGAGGCTTTTCTCCAGCTAAAGAAGATGTTGACTACTCCCCCTGTGCTGGCGGCTCCGACTCCCAAAGAGCCCATGCTCCTATACATTGCCGCCACCAGCCGAGTAGTCAGCACTATCATTGTAGTCGAGCGCAAGGAGGAAGGCAAGGCGCTACCTGTCCAGAGACCGGTATATTACTTGAGCGAGGTGCTGTCGGCATCCAAGCAGAACTACCCCCATTACCAGAAGATGTGCTACGGTGTGCATTTCTCCTCCAAGAAATTGAAGCCTTACTTCCAAGAGCATCCAATCACTATGGTCTGCACAGCTCCACTGGTCGAGATCATCGGGAGCCGAGATGCTTCTGGCCGAGTGGCCAAATGGGCCATCGACCTGGCCCCCTACACCATCTACTACGAGCCCCACACTGCCATCAAGTCACAAGCACTGGCCGACTTCCTCGTCGACTGGGCCGAGACCCAGTATCTGCCGCCAGCGCCCGACTCCACTCATTGGCGGATGCACTTTGACGGCTCCAAGATGCGCACCGGCTTGGGAGCCGGTGTCGTCCTCACTTCCCCCAAGGGCGACAAGCTCAGATATGCGGTGCAGATCCACTTCGCCGCCTCCAACAACATGGCCGAGTATGAGGCGCTCATCCACGGGCTCCGGCTTGCCAAAGAACTCGGCATTCACCGGATCCTATGTTATGGCGACTCTGATTTGGTGGTCCAGCAATCATCTGGCGATTGGGACGCCAAGGACGCAAATATGGCGAGCTATCGTTTCCTCGTCCAGCAACTCAGCAGATACTTCGAGGGGTGCGAGTTCCTCCACGTGCCAAGGAACGACAACGACCAAGCAGACGCCTTGGCACGAATCGGCTCCACCCGCCAGGCAATACCATCCGGTGTCGCCCTCCGGTGCCTCCTCAAACCTTCTATCAAGCCGTCACCAGAATCAGATTCAATCTTTGTGCCGGCTCCGCCTGAGGAAGACGGATCTAACTCCAAGAAACACACATTCGAAGCCGGCCCGGGGACTGCAGTGGCAAGATTGAAGACTCCAGAGCTCGACCCGGGGACTGCTTCAGTCGGCCCCGGGACTTTGTCAAATCAGCAAGCGGCTGCGGACTCCAACCCGCCGCCTCCCAGCCCGGCCGCCCTTGTCCAAGTCGCACTAGTGGCAGTTGAAGAAATAGCAGCACCTTCATGGGCCCAGCCCATCCTCAGGTTCTTAGTAAACAGAGAGCTGCCAACTAATGAAATCTTGGCTCGACAAGTGCAACGCCGAGCAGTAGCCTACACCATAGTCAATAGAGATCTGGTCAGGCGCAGCGTTACCGGTGTCTTCCAACGCTGCGTCGAGGCAGAACAAGGCCAAGCAATCCTCAGAGACATCCATGAAGGCGAGTGCGGTCACCACGCGGCCTCCAGGGCACTCGTCGCCAAAGCCTTCCGGCACGGTTTCTTCTGGCCAACCGCTCTGGAAGAGGCCAAAGAGTTAGTCCAAAATTGCAAGGGGTGCCAGATTTTCCGTTCCAAGCCTCTTCAGCCAGCTTCCGCACTCAAGACTATCCCCATCGCTTGGCCCTTTGCAGTCTGGGGCCTGGACATGGTGGGACCATTCAAGACGGCACGAGGTGGCTTGACTCACCTACTTGTCGCAGTGGACAAGTTCACCAAGTGGGTGGAGGTGAAACCCGTCAAGAAGTTGAATGGTCCGACTGAAGTGACCTTCATCACTGACATCACAACTCGGTACGGCATGCCACACAGCATCATCACCGACAATGGCACGAATTTTGCCAAAGGCGCCTTGGCCCGTTTCTGCGCGACACAGGGCATCCGACTGGACTTAGCGTCCGTTGCCCGTCCGCAGTCAAACGGCCAGGTGGAGCGAGCGAACGGCCTCATCTTATCCGGCATCAAGCCTCGACTCGTCGTACCACTGGAGCGATCTGTCGGCTGTTGGCTTGAGGAGCTGCCAGCCATCCTCTGGAGTCTGCGCACGACTTCAAACAAGTCAACCGGCTTCACACCCTACTTCCTCGTCTATGGTGCCGAAGCCGTCATCCCAATGGACATAGAGTTCGACTCCCCGCGAGTCACTATGTACACCGAGGAAGAAGCAGAAGAAGCACGTCAAGACGGCGTCGATCTATTGGAAGAGGGCCGGCTGTTGGCACTCAGCCGGTCCAGCATCTACCAGCAGAGTCCGCATCGATACTACAACAGGAAGGTCAGGCCAAGATCTTTCCAAGAAGGCGACCTTGTGCTCCGGCTGATCCAGCGAACAGCCGGCCAGCACAAGCTGTCGGCACCTTGGGAAGGCCCCTTTATCATCAGCAAGGTGCTAGGGAACGATGCCTACTATCTGATCGACGCTCAGAAGCCCCGAGCGCGCAAAAGGGACGACTCCGGCAAAGAGACAGAGCGCCCGTGGAATGCAAATCGTCTTCAAAGATTTTACAGTTGATGCAGTATGTATCGCACTAACCTTTTGTATTAAAGTACTAAGACTTTGCGCCCCCCGAGACGAGCTCGGGGACTGCCCTTTTTTTCTATCTGTATGATAAGAATTATGCCTTCGAGTACATTACTTTCATTACAAGCCGCTTGGCACCGGGCCAAACTAGTCGGCCCGGGGACTCGCCGCCTTTCGCTATGAGGAGCTTCCCGTAGTCAGACAAGTAGTGCGCGGTGCCCAATCCGCCTCCTGGCAAAGCCGCAGCTCGCAGAGCGACTATGAGGCAGGCAGGAGTGAGGAAGAACGGGCGCCCACATAAAAAATGGCTAACGACCTAAAGCACGAACATAGTGTAAGACGGCCTCCAGCATTTCTGAAGCAGAAAGCCGACTCATGAGTAGTCGGCTCGCCGTCTTTATTAGCCACTATCAAGGACGGCCGACTCTTGGGTAGTCGGCCTGTCGCTTTTTATCCGACTTGCTAAAGAAACTCTAAACGGCCAAGTACTTGCCTTCCCGAAGTAGCCAAGCATTTGACCCAGCGACAGTCCGCAGAGCGGCTGTCCGACTGGCAAGGCAGCGACTAAAGGAAGGCGGCAAAAGGAAAAGCCTAAAGAGCACTCGGCAAGGAAAGACGGAAATCGGATAAATATTTACATAGGCCCTTGG
Organism: Triticum dicoccoides; assembly: GCF_002162155.2. Taxonomy (NCBI): domain Eukaryota; kingdom Viridiplantae; phylum Streptophyta; class Magnoliopsida; order Poales; family Poaceae; genus Triticum; species Triticum dicoccoides. The sequence goes on from NC_041389.1 coordinate 425,041,679, forward strand.
CCGAATCTTCGAATAGAAGTTCAAGATACACCCCGCGGGTGGAATTGTTCGAGTCTAACAAAGCTTTCAAAAGATTACTAAGACAGACAAGCAGAGGCAGAAAAGGCAGCCTAGGAGGCGGCATCTGGGATCGGAGGATCGGAGGAGATGGCGGTGTCAGGCGCTGGGGCAGTCGGCTGGGCGGTCTCGGTTTGATCGCCTCCGGCGGCAGTCGCCTTCTCTCGACGCGGCTCGCTGCTGGAGGCGCGGTCGAGCTGAGGCTGGCCGCCTACTCCGTCTTCTGGCACCTCTGCCTTGCCTTCGTCCTCCGCCTCGTCCTCCTCCTTGGTGCTAGAGTCGATCACCTCCGCCAAGTCCTCGCCATACTCCGGGTTCATCCGGAACCACTCTGGTGGCACTTCCTCGCCGCCTTCAGCCCGCTCGGGCATGAAGACACCGGTGTCCGTGTACTCGGCGATGGCCGCTGCACGCTCGATAAGGGCGCCCTCCACGGCCTCCAGCTCGGCCTGGCCTTCTGACCGGAACGCAGCCAGACGGTCCAGGTCAAGCCCTGGATACCACGCCTTGATGAACTCCAAGGCCCAGCGTGCTCCGGCCCGGGCCGTGGAGCCCTTCCAGGCCTCAAGACGGCCGGCAGAGACTTCCAGCCAGTCGGCGGTCCGACTGGCGGTGCGCAGAGCCGGCATGTCCGCCCACAAAGCGGCAACTGCCAGGGCGCCGGCACGCTGAAGCCGGCGCATCTGCCGGTGGGCCGGACGAAGACGGGCTTCAATGCTCAGGAGCTGTTCATCGACGGTTCGGGGGGCATTAGCGGCGATCTCCTCACCGTTTTCCCTTCGCGCCTCACGAGCAGCCTCAATGGCTAGAGGGACTGCCTGCGAGTGACCAGGGAAGAAGACTGCCAAGACAAAAAAGTAGCAAGTCGAAAAATTAGAAGTCGGCCTGACACATAGTCGGAAGCCCGAAGAAACGAAAGAAACTTACCATCAATAATATCCTCGATCTCATGGAAGCCGGAGGTCAGCATCGCCTCCCTGTCAGTCCAGGAGGAGCGCTCGCTCTCGAACTCGGCCAGGAGAGCGGCCTCCTTCTTCTCGGCCTCGTCCTACGCCTTCTTGAGCAGCTCCTTCTGCTCGGCCAGTTGCGCCGCCAGCAGGTTGCGCTCCATGGCAAGCTTGCCACACTCCTCCTCCTTGGCACGACGGGTGGTATTGGCCTTGCCCAGCTGCTCCTGAAGAACGGCGTTGGCTTCTGAGGAGCGAAAGAAGAGATAAATAAGTCGTCAGCAAAGAAGATCACCGGGAAGATCCGGCCCAACTGCTCAGCAGTCGGCCCGAATCTCGGGGACTACAGCCCGCGGGTGCGCCAGCGCTCCCCCGCGAAGAAGAAGAACTTACTCCGGCTTTCCCACAAGTCGGCAGCCCGCTTGCTCAACTCCTCAACATTGCGGTTAAAGGCAGTGGCGCGGAGGTTGTGATACTCCTGCAATAAGTCATTGAAGACAAATTTAGTATTTGGAACTCGCTAGAGGGAGTTCCGAACCGCCTGCTCAGCAGCCGGCCCGGAACTCGGGGACTACACCCAGTGGGTGCGCTGGCGCGCCCCATAGAGAAAAACAACAATCAAAAAGAAGAAGGAAACGTACTCGGACGGCCGTCCGCGCTGCCAGATGCGCCCTGGTGCAAGTTTGAAGGGCGCTGCCTTTAGCGCGAAGCTTCGCCTGAACGTCTAGAAGAGCTTGATTCAGCGGCCCGGTGCCGCCTCCGCGCACCCACCCGGTGGGCGCGGCGCTTGTGGCCTCGGTGTCTAAGGTTGCCGAGCTGGCGGCGCCGGTCTCCCGAGGTCGCGGTGCCGAGGTCGCCCTCTCAAGATGGCGGCGCACCGGCGAGCCGACTTGGAGAAGCAGCCGCGCCTCGGCCTCGTCCTTGACCGGTGGTTCCGATGGACCCACCGGCTGTTTGACGTGCAGTCTCCTAGACGGCGGTGGAGGCCGCGGTGGCGGCACGAGAGTGTCCGACATTGAGGCCTTGCCGCTCTCCTTCTCCACGACGGGGTTCTCGGTGCCGGCCTCCCCAGTCTGCCCCGTGAACTCCAGAGGCGGCGGTGCAGACGACAATGGGGGGATGAGCGTCGCCGATCGGCGACGCGCAGCCTCCTCGGCACGCCGTCTCGCCGCAAGGGCGGCTTCGGCATCCTCCAGCTTCTTCTGGGCGGAGGCAGCCGCCCTGTCGGCCTCCGCCTTCTCCAGATGTTCGGCCTCCTCCTCCTCGCGCTTCTTCCGCGCATTTCACTCCGTCGCCTCCCGCAAGTCGGCGGCGGGGTCGGCCCGCCGAGTATTGGCGGACGTCTCTGCCGACCCCATGACGGAGGGGACGGTGACTCTCTCAAGGGAAAGAGGGGCCCTAAAGAAGAATGGAGGGAGTATAAAACAAGACTCGGACAAGATTCAACGAAGGAAAATAAAAAGCGTAAAAACTTACACAGAGACTAGCGGCGGCCTTCTCACTTCCCTTCGGAAGCGGTTGGCCTTCGCGGCCGCCTCCTCCCGTCTGGTCGCGGCTGCCGCCCCCTTGAGCTTCTTCAATTTGCCGCCGGGCGCACTCGGCCTGGTGTGACGCCTCTTCGCGCCGCCTTGGCCGGCCAGGCCGGCGGAGGAGCCGGCGCCTGACGAGCCGACCCTCGGCTGGTGGCGCGGAGCAACTTCCCCTTCGGCATTGTCGTCAGGCCAGTCGGAGAAGGTGGCCGAGGGCCTGAAGCCGCCTTCTGCTCCTTCTCCCCTGCCTTCGGCGTCGGCTTCCATCGCCGCCGCCCCCAAGTCGGGGTCGTCGACGTCGCTCTCCGCGTGATTGGGAACATACTCACGGGGCTGTCTCGTGGCGCCGGCTGCAGGTTGCATAAGGGGATTCTAGCTCAGAAGAAATCGACAAGAGTCAGAAGCCGGAGTCGGCCGCAAAGAAGACAAAACAATAGAGGGACGCGACTTACCACTTGTGGGGGGGGTGTCGAGCGAGTACGGCTGCTTGCCGAACTGCCAGTCCTCCCCGAACTCGCAGTTCGCGATATAATTCACCATGTTTGCCACCTCCGCGTGGGGCATCTCCTTGGTGCACATCCGACTCGGGTCTCGGAGGCCGCTCATCTGACAGATCAGGTGAGGCCGACCTTGGAGCGGGAGAAGTCGGCGCGCCACGAAGGCGGACAGCAAGTCGGCCCCGACGAGACCCTCCGACTGCGTCAAGACTCGGAGTCGCGCTACGGCGGTGGCTCCAGCGGGAGTCAGCGTCTTGACTCGGTGAGACCAGCTGGGGAGCCTCCCAGTTAGGGGGGCGTCGCTGTAAGGCGGCAGGTTGACCCAGTCGCCGTCGGCGGCGAGGTTCTTCACGTAGAAATATGAGCGCTGCCACATCTTCACCGACTTGATCAGCGTGATGGGAGGAAAGGGGTTATCAGCCATCGAGCGCCGCATTGCGATGAAGGCGCTGCACTGAGCCGGCACGCCGGCGATGTGCGTGCCGAGCTTAGAAGAGAAGAATTCTCCCCACAGCTCGATGGTGGGGAGAACGCCAAGGAAACCTTCGCACAGAGTGGCAAAGGCGGAGAGCAACACCACCGTATTCGGAGTGAGGTGGTGAGGTTGAAGGCTGTGGAACTCCAAGAACGAGCGAAAGAAGCCGCTCGCCGGCAACCCCAGGCCGCGCATGAGGTGCGAGCGTAAGATGACCCGCTCGCCCTCCTCCGGCCCCGGCCGGATCTCCCCCTTCGGCGCGGCGCGGGCGCGCACGAAGTCTGTGCTGGGGAGACGGCGTGTCCGATGGAGGAACTCGATGTGTTCCTCTTCTACCTCCGAGCCGCCCCATACGCCGGAGCGCATGGCGGGAGCCGCGGCGGAGGAGGAGCTCATCGCCGTGGTGTGGAATACTCTTGCTCAACGGCGGAGGCAGGAGGGAGAGAAGGAAAGACGAAGCGGGGGAG
>NC_041389.1:425045881-425051396 GCF_002162155.2 Triticum dicoccoides
GGGCGTGCGTGGGATTAACTGCGCATGATGCCCCCACGCCGCCCCACGATCTACCCCAAGAAGTTACTGCACGCAGTAACGACGTGGGAAAACCAACCATCCATGGCCGCAGCGGATCCGTCCGTATGCCGAGGCACGGTAGTGGCGGGCCCCACCTGACGGCTCGTCCCATCGCGTGCGTGGGCAGGCAGACTGTCCTCTTCATGTGGCGCCGCGCGATAGGACCGCCCTGATGGCTGCGGGGAAGCGTATCAGGCACGCCGCCTAGTTTCCCGCCGCGACTTTCGTGGTGCGGCTCTTCTCTAAAAACATCCGACTCTCGACAGTCGGCCCAAGGGAAGACGGCAGCCGAGTTCCAGAGTCCGCTCCTGGAAGGTTGAAACTGTTGAAGCCCCACAATGCAGCGTCCGCAGGGCTGCACCAGCTTCGGGGACTACTGTCAGAGTATTGGGCCACGGGTAGGCTAATCCGAGTCCCAGGACCTTTCAAGACATCGGGGCAGGCCTCGCCCCTCAAGCCGAGTCCCATGATCGACTCCAAGACAAGCCGAGTCCCAGACGGCGACTCCGAGATAAGCCGACTCCGAGCTGGCGACCTCCAGATAGGCCGACTATGGAGAGTCGGCCCATGACTTCTCCTTCATCCCGAAGTACGATGTGGGGTACGGTCATAGCGTGGCCGCTCCCCCCTGCTTACGAAGGGCCGGTGTGGCTACAGTGAGCCGTATCGCTGGAAGATCTCCGGCGAGGCGCGGCACTGTTGCCATGCCTGCCCTGACCTCAGCCACAGTGCGCCACGCACTGTGCCCATGACGCCGGCCTGTACGGCCCGAAGACGGCGGGGCGGCCTGTCAGTGGGTAGGCCGAAGGCGGCCTCGGCGCCCCAAAGACAGATCTGTGGGAGTCGGCCTCCTTGGAGTTGGCCGACTCCTCCCCAGGGCCCCACGAGCCATTAACCAGATAGGATGGGGAACGGCGACAGTGATCGCCCAATAGATGGCGGCACTGTTGTCACGACCCAATGAACGAGCCTGCTTCATCAGGAGTGCCGCTACAGTATCAAGCCTGTCCGTGGGACCCGCCAGTCGGCGGGCCCAAGAAGTCGGTGGGGAAGACGGCGGCCTGAGAGACAGACGGCTGGGACCCGCGCCCAGCCGGATTACTATTGTACCCCCGGGGGGTAGGCCTATATAAACCCCCCGGGGCACCCATGCAAAGGGTTCGGACCTAGATAGAGATAGACCAGATAGCACAGGGAGGAGAGAGCTAGCCTTGCCCTCTCCTGCCTCTCGAAACAGCTCCAGGAGCACCCTTGTAGCCACTTTGCCTTAGTGATCATGCGGAGACCCCGCAGAGCAGCAGTAGGGGTGTTATCTCCTAGGAGAGCCCTGAAGCTGGGTATGTTCCGCCGGCGTTCATGTCTTCGCCTCATCCCGCTTCCAGGCACCAGCGACGTTCTACTCGCTCCCACCATGATAAGCCATCCTTTGGCATATGTCGTACCCAACCCCCGACATTATTAATGCGTCTCCGATTAGATCTATGTTTTGCAATATGAATTTTGATGATTATGGGACTGATGATGAATCAACTTTGCCTAGAAGGCATCCCAAGAATTCGGAGTTTTTAGATCTTAATGCTAAATTTGGTAAAAGTGAGATTGGAGAATCCTCAACTTCTAATAATATTGAACCCACTATCTCGGATTTCAAGGAATTTGACTATGATAAGTTCTCTTTAAAAGGTTGTATTTCCTTGTTGCAATCCTTTGTTAATTCTCCTCATGCTTATAGTCAAAATAAAGCTTTTACCAAACATATTGTTGATGCCTTGATGCAATCTTATGATAAAAAACATAATTTGGAAGTCTCTATACCTAGAAAAGTTAATGATGAGCGGGAACCTACTATAAAGATTAGAATTAAATATTATGAATGTTTTGCTTTGTGTGATTTGGGTGCTAGTGTTTCCACGATTCCGAAAACTTTATGTGATATCCTAGGTTTCCATGATCTTGATGATTGCTCCTTAAATTTGCACCTTGCGGATTCCACCATTAAGAAGCCTATGGGAAGGATCAATGATGTTCTTATTGTTGTAAATAGAAATTTGGTGCCCGTAGATTTTATCGTTCTTGATATAGATTGCAATCTTTCTTGCCCTATTATTCTTGGTAGACCTTTCCTTAGAACGATTGGTGCGATTATTGATATGAAGGAAGGGAACATTAGATTCCAATTTCCCTTAAAGAAAGGCATGGAGCACTTTCCAAGAAAGAAAGTCAAATTACCTTATGAATCTATCATGCGTGCTACTTATGAATTTAGTGCCAAAGATGGCACTCGTTAGATCTATCTTCGCTTTTATGCCTAGCTTGGGGCGTAAAACGATAGCGTTAGTTGGGAGGCAACCCAATTTTCTTTATGTTTTTTTTTTGTTTTTGATCCTGTTTAGTAATAAATCTTGCATATACTCTCTGTTTAGATGTGTTTTTATCTTTTAATTAGTGTTTGTGCCAACTAGAACCTATAGGATAAACTATGATGATAGTTGATTTGATTCTGCTGAAAAACAGAAACTTTGCGCTCACGAGAAAAAATTCAATAAATGACAGAAACGTAATTTTGAATTGATTCTCTTTGATTCTGATCAATAAACAAATTTTCCAGTACTTCCTATTTTGGTAGGATTTTTAGAGTTCCATAAGTTTGCGTTAGTTACAGATTTCTACAGACTGTTCTGTTTTTGACAGATTCTGTTTTTCGTGTGTTGTTTTCTTATTTCAATGCATCTATGGCTAGTAAATTAGTTTATAAACCATAAGGAAGTTGGAATACAGTAGGTTTAACACCAAAATAAATAAAGAATGACTTCATTGCAGTACCTTATGTGGTGGTTTTGTTTTCTTTCACTAACGGAGCTTATAAGATTTCCTGCTGAGTTTTGTGTTGTGAAGTTTTCAAGTTTTGGGTAAAGCTTTTATAGACTATGGAATAAATGGTGGCAACAGCCTAAGCTTGGGGATGCCCAAGGAACCCCAAGATATTCAAGAATAGCCAAAAGCCTAAGCTTGGGGATGCCCCGGGAAGGCATCCCCTCTTTCGTCTTCGTTCATTGGTAACTTTACTTGGAGCTATATTTTTATTCGCTACATGATATGTGTTTTGCTTGGAGCGTCGTGTATTATATTAGTATTTGATTTTTGGTTTACCACAATCATCCTTTCTGTACACACCTTTTGGGAGAAGCCTATTTGATTAGAATTTGCTAGAATACTCTATGTGCTTTACTTATATCTTTTGAGCTTGATAGTTTTTGCTCTAGTGCTTCACTTATATCTTTTAGAGAAAGGCGGTGGAATAATTTTGAAGAAATTGCTAGTCTCCCATGCTTCACTTATATTATTTTGAGAGTCTTTTAGAACAGCATGGTATTTTCTATGGTTACAAAGTTGGTCTTAGAATGATGAGCATCCAAGTTGGGTATAATAAAAACTATCATAGAAAAAGAATTGGATGCTATGATCAACTTGATGCTTGATAATTGTTTTGAGATATAAAGGTAGTAATGTTAGGGTCATGCTAGTGGGTAATTATGAAATTGAGAAATACTTTTGTTGAAGTTGGCAAGTCCCATAGCATGCACGTATGGTAAAAGTTGTGTGACAAATTTGTTGCATGAGGTGCTTTTGATTGTCTTCCTTATGAGTGGCAGTCGGGGACGAGCAACGGTATTTTCCTACCAATCTATCCCTCTTGGGGCATGCGTAGTAGTACTTTGCTTTGAGGGCGAAGTAGACTTTTGCAATAAGTATATGAGTTCTTTTTTGACTAATGTGAGTCCATGGACATATGCACACTCATCCTTTTACTTTGCTAGCCTTTATTATTACCGCGCAACTTTCGCCGGTATCATAAACCCTTTATTTACCTTCCTCAAAACAGCCACCATACCTACCTATTATGGCATTTCCATAGCCATTTCGAGATATATTGCCATGCAACTTTCCACCATTCCGTTTATTATGACACGTTCCATCATTGTCATATTGCTCTTTTGCATGATCATGTAGTTGAACTCGTATTTGTGGCAAGGCCACCATCATAATTTTCATACATGTCGCTCGTGATTCATTGCATATCCCGGTACACCGCTGGAGGCATTCATATAGAGTCATATCTTGTTCTAGCTTTGAGTTGTAATTCTTGAGTTGAAAATCCATATAAGTGTGATGATCTTCATTATTAGAGCATTGTCCTAGTGAGGAGAGGATGATGAAGGCTATGATTCCCCCACAAGTTGGGATGAGACTTCGGACTTTACAAAAAGAAAAAAAAAGAAAAAAAGAGAAAGGGCAAAAAAGAAAAAAAAAAGAGGCCAAAGAAAAAAAAGAAAAAAAAGATAAGATAATAATAAAATGAGAGAAAAAGAGAGAAGGGACAATGCTACTATCTCTTTTTCCACACTTGTGCTTCAAAGTAGCACCATGATCTTCATGATAGAGAGTCTCATATGTTGTCACTTTCATATACTAAGTGGGAAGTTTTCATTATAGAACTTGGATTGTATATTCCAATGATGGGCTTCCTCAAAATGCCCTAGGTCTTCGTGAGCAAGCAAGTTGGATGCACACCAACTTAGTTTCTTTTGTTGAGCTTTCATATATTTATAGCTCTAGTGCATCCGTTGCATGGCAATCCCTACTCACTCACATTGATATCTATTAATGGGCATCTCCTTATAGCCCGTTAATACGCCTAGTTGATGTGAGACTATCTTCCCCCTTTTTGTCCTCACAACCACCATATACCACCATGGTGCTATGTCCATGGCTTGCGCTCATGTATTGCGTAAGAGTTGAAAAAGCTGAAGTGCGTTAAAAAGTATGAAACAATTGCTCGGCTCGTCATCGGGGTTGTGCATGATGGGAGTATTTTGTGTAATGAAAATGAAGCATGGCCTAACTATATGATTTTGTAGGGATAAGCTTTCTTTGGCTATGCTATTTTGATAGGACATGATTATTTGTTAGTATGCTTTGAAGCATTATTATTTTTATGTTTTATAAGCTTTTATTTTGAATCATTTGGATCTGAACATTCATGCCACATTAAAGAAAATTACATTATGAATTATGCTAGGTAGCATTCCACATCAAAAATTTCTTTTTTATCATTTACCTATTCGAGGACGAGAAGGAATTAAGCTTGGGGATGCTTGATACGTCTCCAACGTATCTATAATTTTTTATTGCTCCATGCTATTATATTACCGCTTTTGGATGTTTATGGGCTTTATTTTACACATTTATATCATTTTTGGGACTAACCTACTAACCGGAGGCCCAGCCCATACTGTTGTTTTTTTGCCTGTTTCAGTATTTCGAAGAAAAGGAATATCAAACGGAGTCCAAACGGAATGATACCTTTGGGAGCGTGATTTTTGGAACGAACGTTATCCGGAGTGCTTGGAGTGCAAGTCAAGAAGCTGCCGAGGAAGCCACGAGATAGGAGGCC
>NC_041389.1:425051559-425058782 GCF_002162155.2 Triticum dicoccoides
GTGGGCCCCTCGGGCGGCCACCGACGTACTTCTTCCTCCTATATATACCTACGTACCCCGAAAACATCGAGGGGTACCACGAAACACAATTTCCATCGTTGTAACCTTCTGTATCCGCGAGATCCCATCTTGGAGCCTTCGCCGGTGTTCTGCCGGAGGGGGGATCGACCAAGGAGGGCCTCTACATCAACATCCTTGCCCCTCCGATGAGTTGCGAGTAATTTACCACAAACCTACGGGTCTATAGTTATTAGCTAGATGGCTTCTTCTCTCTTTTTGGATCTCAATACAATGTTCTCCCCCTCTCTTGTGGAGATATATTCGATGTAATCTCATTTTGCGGTGTGTTTGTCGAGATCCGATGAATTGTGGGTTTATGACCAAGTTTATCTATGAATAATAACTGAATCTTCTCTGAATACTTTTATGTATGATTGAGTTATCTTTGCAAGTCTCTTCGAATTATCAGTTTGGTTTGGCCTACTAGATTGATCTTTCTTGCTATGGGAGAAGTGCTTAGCTTTGGGTTCAATCTTGCGGTGTTCTTACCCAGTGACAGAAAGGGTTGCAAGACACGTATTGTATTGTTGCCATCGAGGATAACAAGATGGGGTTTATATCATATTGCATGAGTTTATCCCTCTACATCATGTCATCTTGCTTAATGCGTTACTCTGTTCTTATGAACTTAATACTCTAGATGCAGGCAGGAGTCGGTCGATGTGTGGAGTAATAGTAGTAGATGCAGGCAGGAGTCGGTCTACTTGTTATGGACGTGATGCCTATATACATGATCATGCCTAGATAATCTCATAACTATGCGCTTTTATATCAATTGCTCGACAGTAATTTGTTCACCCACCGTAATACTTATGCTATCTCGAGAGAAGCCTCTAGTGAATCCTATGGCACCCGGGTCTATCTCTTATCATATTTTCTTTCAATCTACCTTTATTTGCATCTTTACTTTTTGCATCTATATTATAAAATACCAAAAATATATTTATCTTTTCATACTATCTTTATTAGATCTCACTTTCGCAAGTGGCTGCGAAGGGATTGACAACCCCTTTATTGCGTTGGTTGCGAGTTCTCAGTTTGTTTGTGTAGGTGCGTGGTACTTTTGAGGAGCCTCCTACTGGATTGATACCTTGGTTCTCAAAAAGTGAGGGAAATACTTAGGCTACACTTGCTGCATCACCCTTGTAACGCCCTCGATGCGGCTATAGCTCCCACGTGTCGAGGCACGACTTAGAGGCATAACCGCATTGAAAGCAATGTCGCAAGTCAGGCAATCATTACAACATCCCATGTAATATATATAATAAAAGGGGAAGATATCATAGTTGGCTTACACTCGCCACGTCACATCAGAGTACATAAATAACATCCATCAAACAAACACTCATGGCCCGACTACGGCGCCAAAATAGAAAATAAGACCCCCAACATGCGACAAGGTCCTGAATCGATAACCCCAACTAGGCACCACTACTGATCATCTGGAAAGGACACGTAGTATCGCTGAGAGTCCTCGTCGAACTCCCACCTGAGCTCGTAATCGTCAACTGGAGCAGAATCACCTGGACCTGCATCTGGAGTTGTAGTATCTGTGAGCCACAGGGACTCAGCAATCTCACACCCACGCGATCAAGACTATTTAAGCTCATAGGAATGGATAAGGCAAATATATGTGGAGTTGCAGCAAGCGACTAGCATATGTGGTGGCTAACTTATACGCGAAAGAGAGCGAGAAGAGAAGGCGAAGCACGAGCGAGAAGCTAAAGGAACATCCTGCGCAAGCATAACTCCAACACCGTGTCCACTTCCCGGACTCCGCCGAGAAGGGGCCATCACGGTAACACACACGGTTGATTCATTTTAATTAAGTTTAGTTCAAGTCATCTACAACCGGACATTAACAAATTCCCATCCGCCCATAACCGCGGGCACGGCTTTCGAAAGATCAATCCCTGCAGGGGGGTCCCAACTTAGCCCATAACAAGCTCTCACGGTCAACGAAGGAATAGACCTCCACCCAAGACACACCGATCAGACTCGGTATCTCGGTACAACAAGATGATTCGACAGGTTAAAACAAGTCCAGCAACACCGCCCGAATGTGCCGACAAATCCCGATAGGAGCTGCACATATCTCTTTCTCAGGGCACACTCAGATGAGACTAGCTACGAGTAAAACCAACCCTCAAGTTTCCCCGAGGTGGCCCCGCAGGCAGCTCAGTTCGGACCAACACTCAGAGGGAGCACTAGCCCAAGGGGGCTAAAATACGATGACCCTCGGGCTCCGGAAACCCAAGGGAAAAGAGGCTAGGTGGCAAATGGTAAAACCAATGTTGGGCATTGCTGGAAAAGCTTTAATCAAGACGAACTATCAAGGGGTTCCCATTATAGCCCAACCGTGTAAGGGACGCAACAATCCGGGAACATAACACCGATATGACGGAAACTAGGGCGGCAAGAGTGGAACAAAACACTAGGCGAGAGGCCGAGCCTTCCACCCTTTGCCAAGTATATAGATGCATTAAGATAACATAGCAATATAATGATATCCCAACAAGTAAATAAATGTTCCAACAAGGAACGGCTCCAATCTTCACCTGCAACTAACAACGCTATAAGAAGGCTGAGCAAGCGGTAACATAGCCAATCAATGGTTTGCTAGGACAATGGTGGGTTAGAGGTTCAACATGGCAATTGGGAGGCTGACAAGCAAAAGGTAGGCATCGTAGCAGTGGCAAAGCAAAAGAGCGAGCAAACTAGCATAGCAAAGATAGTAGTGATTTCGAGGGTATGATCATCTTGCCTGCACAGTTGTCAGAGTTGACTGGATCCTCACAAGCAAACTCAACGGGCTCCTCGGTAGCGAACTCGTCTCTCGGCTCTACCCAAAGACAAACAAGCAACAAGGACACAATCAACCACGGGCAAGACCAAGCAATATGATGAAATGACGATATGCTATGCGGATGCGATGCGGGATGCAAAATGTAAGATATGACAGGAAATGCATGAACCTGGCCTCAACTAGGAAAACCAAGTGTGCCACTGGATAGAGGGGATGAAATCGCTTGAAAACGATATAAAGATCATAGGAATCGGAGCTACGGTTTGGAAATGGCAAGCGTTTTAAGATATGACACCGGTCTGCGATTTACAGCAAGTAGGCATCTAAATGCAACGAAATGAACATGCTACAGCCACCAAACATGAAAACAAAATACATGGCAGTGATGTACACAAGATGGTTGACAAAACACTAGCACTGAGCCATAGGCAAATTCATCCATTAAGAGGTTCAAACAAGCATGGCTAAAACGCAAATGCAAAACAGATTTCAGACTTAGTGAAATCAACACTAGTCTGAAATTTCAGATCACGATGCTCTCTTCGGAGCAGCAAAACAACATGATAGAAAACCTGAACATGACAAGTAAGAACATGGCATGGAGCTACTCAACAAGATTTAAAAAACATTCAAAGTGACCTGGGGCCAAAAGGGTTCACAAAATACTCTACCGAGCTCACGAACATTGCTCGAACACAATCAGTTTTCAGACTTAGTGAAAACTGAGACATGCTGAAATTTAACTCACGAAGGCATGTAAACGAGCTCGATGCACTCACCATGGTGCAAGTCATGGCAAGGGAAGCATATAACCATCAAGAAGGCACAAAGTGCTAGCTACACATGGCAAGAACGAAGGCATAGCATGCATGGAACACTAACGGTAGCATCGGCGAAATCGCAAACAAGTTGACGATCTGCCCAGATTAACAACGAAGCAAAAGTTGAGCTCGATTGAGTCAACCTAGAGCACTCCACAAATGCCAACAAAGACATGGATGGATAGAGCATGACATAAATATCAAAACTCCCTTACTGATCATCCTCAAAAGAGGCACGGATCACTAGGAAACAAGCTGGACATATAGCATCATGAACTAAAATATCCCAGACTTAGCGAAAATCACTAAGTCCCTGAAATCTGCAATCTCAGGTACCTCTCTTCGCAAGCTTGCACAAGACAACACACACACCCTAAAAATGCATGGGTGGCACCTCTGGAAATAAGACAAAATGCTTCACAATACATCCCAAAGGGGCACAAGCATATCATGCACGGATTAAATATAGCAAAAATGACAAAAGTGCAAGATGAACTAACGGATCTGCAATTTAACTCACGAAGCCTCCTTCTAACAGCATTTTGGGTATCAAGATGACCTCAAATGCAAATGATGCAATGGAATGAAATGATGTACATGTCGAGACGAACATTTTGATATATCATACGCCCCAAACGGAGCTACGGTTGCGGAGATACAAGCAGTCAAAGGTAGCATAAAAAAACTAGGGTTTCGAGGATAAAAGTCAACCGTTCGAAATCAGATCTGGATCCAGATCTCGCGGTTACTGTTCACCGCCGGAGCACGGAAGCCGAGGTGCACCGGGGACTTGCCGGAAATGGTGGGGACGGCGGCCGGAGCAGCGGGGAGAGGCCGGGGCCGGAGGAGAGGACGACGTGGAGGCGGCGGGGCGGCGCCGGCAGCCCGCGGCGGCGTGGGGCGCGGCCCGCGTCGTCCCGGCGAGGCGGCGGCGGCAGCAGCCGGGCTCGGTGGCGGCGGCGGCCGCCGGCGTGCGGTGGCGCGGAGGAGAGGCAGCGGCGCGAGGCGCGAGGAGGCGCTGGGCGGCGGCGTGGGCCTCGGGGGCCGGCCACGGGCCTCCCGGGCCTGGCGGCGGGGATGTGGTCCGGTGCCACGTGGCGGCGCGGGAGTGGCGGCGGAGAAATGTCCGGCCGGGTCGGACGTGTCCGGCTCGGCGCGGAGATGTTTTTTTTTGAACTAGGGTTTCGGGGAGAGGGAGAGATCCGAAAACGGAGGGGTGTATATATAGGCATAAGTGGAGCTAGGAGAGTCCAAATGAGGTGCGGTTTTCGCCCACACGATCGTGATCGAACGCTCTAGGACATGGAGCAGAGTTTGGTGGGTTTTGGGCCAAATTTGGGGGGTGTTGGGCTGCAACACACATGAGGCCTTTTCGGTCCCTCGGTTAACCGTTGGAGTATCAAACGAAGTCCAAATGACCCGAAACTTGACAGGCGGTCTACCGGTAGTAAACCAAGGCCACTTGACAAGTCTCGGTCCAATCCGGAAATGTTTAATCCCCACACAAGAAAGAAAGGTAGAAATGACCACCGGAGGAGAACGAAACGCCGGAATGCAAAACGGACAACGGGGAAAATGCTCGAATGCATGAGATGAACATGTATGCAAATGCAATGCACGTGATGACATGATAAGAGATGCACGAAAAAGAAAACAACACACGGAGACAAAGACCCAAACCCGAGAAATAAATATAACTTAGCGCCGGAGACGGCAAGAGTTGGATACAAATATGGAAAATATATCTGGGGCGTTACAACACTCCACCACTACGAAAAGATCTCGTCCCGAGATCTAGGACTGAAAGAACTCCGGGTACTCAGAACGGAGGTGATCCTCGCGTTCCCAGGTAGCTTCACGGTCGGAATGGTGTGACCACTTGACTTTGAGAAATTTGATTGACTTGTTGCGAGTCTTGCGTTCAGTCTCTTCGAGAATAGCAACTGGGTGCTCACGATAAGAGAGATCTTCTTGGAGCTCAATGTCCTCGAAGTTGACGGTGCGGTCAGGAGTCTTGAAGCACTTTCGAAGCTGAGAGACATGGAACACATCATGAACATTTGCAAAGTTTGAAGGAAGCTCGAGTTGATAGGCGAGGTCGCCTCTCTTGCTGACAATCTTGAAAGGTCCCACGTATCTAGGGGCAAGCTTCCCTTTGATACCGAAGCGACGAGTACCTTTCAAGGGAGAGACGCGGAGGTAAACATGATCCCCAATCTCGAAAACCAGATCACGATGCTTACTATCATAGTAGCTCTTCTGGCGGGATTGAGCTGCTTTGAGGTTATCACGAATGACTTTGCACATTTCTTCTGCTTCTGTGATTAAGTCATTACCCAGCAGCTGACGTTCACCGGTTCAGACCAGTTGAGAGGGGTACGGCACTTCCTGCCATACAGAATTTCAAAGGGGGCCTTGCCCGAACTTGCTTGAAAGCTGTTGTTGTACGAGAATTCAGCATAAGGAAGACAATCCTCCCACTTCATGCCGAAGGATATCACGCAAGCTCTGAGCATATCTTCAAGAATCTGGTTGACACGCTCGACTTGACCGCTCGTTTGAGGATGGAAAGCTGTGCTGAAGCGGATGTTGGTGCCCATGGCTTTCTGAAAAGAATCCCAAAACTTGGAGGTAAAGATGCTGCCACGGTCTGAAGATATCACTTGAGGAATACCGTGCAGAGAGACAATGCGAGAGGTATAGAGTTCCGCCAATTGAGCTGCAGTGATTGACTCTTTGATAGGCAGAAAGTGAGCCACTTTGGTGAGCTTGTAGATGACGACGAAAATAGCATCATTGCCACGCTTGGACTTTGGAAACCCAGTCACGAAGTCCATTTCAATGTGGTCAAACTTCCATTCTGGAATGGCAAGAGGTTGGAGGAGACCAGCTGGCCTTTGGTGTTCTGCCTTCACTCTTCTGCAGACATCACATTCATTCACGAATTGAGCGATCTCGCGCTTCATTCGAGTCCACCAATAAGTTTGCCTGAGATCCTGATACATCTTCGTACTACCTGGGTGGATGGAGAGGAGAGAGTTGTGAGCCTCGTTCATGATCACCTTACGGAGTTCACCTTTGGGCACAACAATTCGATCCTCGAAGAAGAGAGTGTCCTTGTCATCAAGTCGGTAGCACTTGTACTTGGACTGACTCTTTGCAATACCAATCTTCACCTTCTTCACCATAGCATCAAGAAGTTGGGCTTGGCGAATCTGGTCTTCCAAGGTAGGAGAAACTTGAAGGTTGGCGAGGAAACCTTGAGGAACAACTTGCAGATTAAGTTTGCGGAAAGCTTCACAAAGCTCGGGTTGATAAGGCTTGAGAATCAGACTGTTGCAATATGCTTTCCTGCTCAAAGCGTCAGCAATCACATTGGCCTTGCCTGGAGTATACTCGATACTCGGATTGTACTCTTGAATCATTTCGACCCATCGAGTCTGCCTGAGGTTGAGATTAGGCTGAGTGAATATGTACTTGAGACTCTTGTGATCAGTGAAAATGTCCACTTTCCTTCCCAATAGAAGATGTCTCCA
>NC_041389.1:425066389-425118823 GCF_002162155.2 Triticum dicoccoides
ACCGATATGACGGAAACTAGGGCGGCAAGAGTGGAACAAAACACTAGGCGAGAGGCCGAGCCTTCCACCCTTTGCCAAGTATATAGATGCATTAAGATAACATAGCAATATAATGATATCCCAACAAGTAAATAAATGTTCCAACAAGGAACGGCTCCAATCTTCACCTGCAACTAACAACGCTATAAGAAGGCTGAGCAAGCGGTAACATAGCCAATCAATGGTTTGCTAGGACAATGGTGGGTTAGAGGTTCAACATGGCAATTGGGAGGCTGACAAGCAAAAGGTAGGCATCGTAGCAGTGGCAAAGCAAAAGAGCGAGCAAACTAGCATAGCAAAGATAGTAGTGATTTCGAGGGTATGATCATCTTGCCTGCACAGTTGTCAGAGTTGACTGGATCCTCACAAGCAAACTCAACGGGCTCCTCGGTAGCGAACTCGTCTCTCGGCTCTACCCAAAGACAAACAAGCAACAAGGACACAATCAACCACGGGCAAGACCAAGCAATATGATGAAATGACGATATGCTATGCGGGATGCGATGCGGGATGCAAAATGTAAGATATGACAGGAAATGCATGAACCTGGCCTCAACTTGGAAAACCAAGTGTGCCACTGGATAGAGGGGATGAAATCGCTTGAAAACGATATAAAGATCATAGGAATCGGAGCTACGGTTTGGAAATGGCAAGCGTTTTAAGATATGACACCGGTCTGCGATTTACAGCAAGTAGGCATCTAAATGCAACGAAATGAACATGCTACAGCCACCAAACATGAAAACAAAATACATGGCAGTGATGTACACAAGATGGTTGACAAAACACTAGCACTTAGCCATAGGCAAATTCATCCATTAAGAGGTTCAAACAAGCATGGCTAAAACGCAAATGCAAAACAGATTTCAGACTTAGTGAAATCAACACTAGTCTGAAATTTCAGATCACGATGCTCTCTTCGGAGCAGCAAAACAACATGATATAAAACCTGAACATGACAAGTAAGAACATGGCATGGAGCTACTCAACAAGCTTTAAAAAACATTCAAAGTGACCTGGGGCCAAAAGGGTTCACAAAATACTCTACCGAGCTCACGAACATTGCTCGAACACAATCAGTTTTCAGACTTAGTGAAAACTGAGACATGCTGAAATTTAACTCACGAAGGCATGTAAACGAGCTCGATGCACTCACCATGGTGCAAGTCATGGCAAGGGAAGAATATAACCATCAAGAAGGCACAAAGTGCTAGCTACACATGGCAAGAACGAAGGCATAGCATGCATGGAACACTAACGGTAGCATCGGCGAAATCGCAAACAAGTTGACGATCTGCCCAGATTAACAACGAAGCAAAAGTTGAGCTCGATTGAGTCAACCTAGAGCACTCCACAAATGCCAACAAAGACATGGATGGATAGAGCATGACATAAATATCAAAACTCCCTTACTGATCATCCTCAAAAGAGGCACGGATCACTAGGAAACAAGCTGGACATATAGCATCATGAACTAAAATATCCCAGACTTAGCGAAAATCACTAAGTCCCTGAAATCTGCAATCTCAGGTACCTCTCTTCGCAAGCTTGCACAAGACAACACACACACCCTAAAAATGCATGGGTGGCACCTCTGGAAATAAGACAAAATGCTTCACAATACATCCCAAAGGGGCACAGGCATATCATGCACGGATTAAATATAGCAAAAATGACAAAAGTGCAAGATGAACTAACGGATCTGCAATTTAACTCACGAAGCCTCCTTCTAACAGCATTTTGGGTATCAAGATGACCTCAAATGCAAATGATGCAATGGAATGAAATGATGTACATGTCGATACGAACATTTTGATATATCATACGCCCCAAACGGAGCTACGGTTGCGGAGATACAAGCAGTCAAAGGTAGCATAAAAAAACTAGGGTTTCGAGGATAAAAGTCAACCGTTCGAAATCAGATCTGGATCCAGATCTCGCGGTTACTGTTCACCGCCGGAGCACGGAAGCCGAGGTGCACCGGGGACTTGCCGGAAATGGTGGGGACGGCGGCCGGAGCAGCGGGGAGAGGCCGGGGCCGGAGGAGAGGACGACGTGGAGGCGGCGGGGCGGCGCCGGCAGCCCGCGGCGGCGTGGGGCGCGGCCCGCGTCGTCCCGGCGAGGCGGCGGCGGCAGCAGCCGGGCTCGGTGGCGGCGGCGGCCGCCGGCGTGCGGTGGCGCGGAGGAGAGGCAGCGGCGCGAGGCGCGAGGAGGCGCTGGGCGGCGGCGTGGGCCTCGGGGGCCGGCCACGGGCCTCCCGGGCCTGGCGGCGGGGATGTGGTCCGGTGCCACGTGGCGGCGCGGGAGTGGCGGCGGAGAAATGTCCGGCCGGGTCGGACGTGTCCGGCTCGGCGCGGAGATGTTTTTTTTTGAACTAGGGTTTCGGGGAGAGGGAGAGATCCGAAAACGGAGGGGTGTATATATAGGCATAAGTGGAGCTAGGAGAGTCCAAATGAGGTGCGGTTTTCGCCCACACGATCGTGATCGAACGCTCTAGGACATGGAGCAGAGTTTGGTGGGTTTTGGGCCAAATTTGGGGGGTGTTGGGCTGCAACACACACGAGGCCTTTTCGGTCCCTCGGTTAACCGTTGGAGTATCAAACGAAGTCCAAATGACCCGAAACTTGACAGGCGGTCTACCGGTAGTAAACCAAGGCCGCTTGGCAAGACTCGGTCCAATCCGGAAATGTTTAAACCCCACACAAGAAAGAAAGGTAGAAATGACCACCGGAGGAGAACGGAACGCCGGATTGCAAAACGGACAACGGGGAAAATGCTCGAATGCATGAGATGAACATGTATGCAAAAGCAATGCACGTGAAAACATGATAAGGGATGCACGAAAAAGAAAACAACACACGGAGACAAAGACCCAAACCCGAGAAATAAATATAACTTAGCGCCGGAGACGGCAAGAGTTGGATACAAATATGGAAAATATATCTGGGGCGTTACAACCCTCTCCTCTTCGAGGAAAACCAACGCAAGCTCAAGACGTAGCACCAACCAGCTGTTGTGTCGGCAAAGTGGTAGGCTTCCACCAAGATCTGCATGCCGCCACGCAGGCGCCTGCTTCCCTGGCGTGCTTATCGCTGCTTTGGAGTGGTGGTGAGGTGGCGGAACCCTGCCGAGCGCGGGCCTAGCCATGGCCTAGCGATCATCCCCGGCAAGGCTTGCCGGGGGCCTTGGAGTTGTCCCTGGCAAGGGTCTTGCGGGGGTCTTCATCATTTGATCCAACGTGGACTTATGGGCCGTCGATCTTTCTGAGGAGCTGCATGTTACCAGGCATGTGCTCTTCAAGTCTTGATTTCGAACATTGTCGATGGTGTCAGAGCTCTCAACCCCAAGGGTGGTGGCCCTGCCGGTCCCTTCGCAAGCTGCCCCGGCAAGGGGCTTGTCGGGGGCCTCACAGGTCGCCTCGGCAAGGCTTGTTGCCGGGCGTGGCCCTGCTTGCCTAATGTTGCTCGCTACTCTGGGCAGCTGTCTTGATATTCTCTGTGCCTGTCTTATCTTCTGTTGTCTTCCTCTGCCTCGCCCTGCCCTATTGTAGGGGTGGCTGTGACCGTCCGTGCACAAGTAAGGGGTGCATAAGTACAAATACTTTTGTACACCGACAGGTCTATTGGAATGTGAGAGGGCAGAGGTGCAGTTTGTCTCTGTGGCATGGATACCTATCTACAATGTTCTGAAGGAAATATGCCCTAGAGGCGATAATAAATTTGTTACTTATATTCCCTTATATCATGATAAAGGTTTATTATTCATGCTAGAATTGTATTAACCGGAAACTTAGTACATGTATGAATAAACATAGTGTCCCTAGTATGCCTCTACTTGACTAGCTCATTAACCAAAGATGTTTATGTTTGATAACCCTAGACACGTGTTGTCATTTGATGAACGGGATCACATCATTAGAGAATGATGTGATGGACAAGACCCATCTGTTAGCTTAGCATTATGATCGTTACAGTTTCATTGCTACTGCTTTCTTCATGACTTATACATGTTCCTCAGACTATGAGATTATGCAACTCCCAAATACTGGAGGAACACCTTGCGTGCTATCAAACATCATAATGTGACTGGGTGATTATAAATATGCTCTACATGTGTCTCCGAAGGTGTTTTTTGGGTTGGCATAGATTTAGATTAGGATTTGTCACTTCGTGTATCGGAGAGGTATCTCTGGGCCCTCTCGGTAATGCTCATCACTATAAGACTTACAAGAAATGTGAGTAATGAGTTAGATACGGGATGAAGCATTACAGAATGACTAAAGAGACTTGCCGGTAACGAGATTGAACTAGGTATGATGATACCGACGATCGAATCTCGGGAAAGTAACATACCGATGACAAAGGGAACAATGTACGTGACGAGGACTCTCAAAATGGTCGAGACATAAAGATTGATATATTGGAAGGCTATGTTCAGACAGGAAAGGTTTCGGATAGGTTCGGGCATTTTCTGGAGTACCGGGAGGTTACAAAACCCCCCGGGGGAGTATTGGGCCTTCATGGGCTTTAGTGAGAAGAGGAGGCCGGCGGCCAGGAGGTGGCGCCCCCCCTAGCCAAACCGAATTGGACTAGGGGAGGGGGCGCCCCCCCCCCCTTCTGTCTCCCTCTCTCTTTCCCTTCCCCCTTCTCCTACTCTCAATAGGAAGGGGGACTCCAACCAGGACTGATAGTCCTAGTAGGACTCCCCCCTTTGGCGTGCCCCTCTAGGCCGGCCACCTCCTCCCTCCCTCCTTTATATACGGGGGCAGGGGCACCCCAAAGCACAATACACAATCTCTTAGCCGTGTGTGGTGCCCTCCTCCATAGTTTAACACCTCCTTCATATTGTCATAGTGCTTAGGCGAAGCCCTGCGTTGGTAACATCATCAACACCATCTCCATGCCATCGTGCTGACGGGACTCTCCCTCATCCTCAACTGGATCAAGTGCTCGAGGGATGTCATCATGTTGAACGTGTGATGAACACGGAGGTGCCGTACATTCAGTACTTGGATCAGTTCGATTGTGAAGACGTTCAACTACATCAACCGCATTATTAAATGCTTCCGCTTTCGGTCTATGAGGGTACGTGGACGTACTCTCCCGTCTCGTTGCTATGCATCACCTAGATAGATCTTGCGTGATCGTAGGAATTTTTTTGAATTACTACATTCACCAACAGTGGCATCCGAACAGGTCTATGCGTAGATGTTTTACGCACGAGTAGAACACAATGAGTTGTGGGCAATAATAGTCATACTGCTTACCGCCAACGTCTTATTTTGATTCGGTGGTATTGTTGGATGAAGCAGCCCGGACTGACATTACATGACCGCATTCATGAGACTGGTTCTACCTACGTGCTTTTGCACATAGGTGGTTGGCGGGTGTCTATTTCTCCAACTTTAGTTGAGTCGAGTTTGACTACGGTCGGTCCTTGTTGAAGGTTAAAACAGCACACTTGACGAAAATCGTTGTGGTTTTGATGAGTAGGTAAAAACGGTTCTTGCTAGAAGCCCGTAGCAGCCACGTAAAATTTGCAATAACAAAGTAGAGGACGTCTAACTTGTTTTTGCAGGGCTTGTTGTGATGTGATATGTTCAAGACATGATGTGATATAAATTGTTGTATGAGATGATCATCTTTTGTAATAGAGTTATCGGCAACTGGCAGGAGCCATATGGTTGTCGCTTTATTGTATGAAATGCAATCGCCATGTAATTGCTTTACTTTATCACTAAGAGGTAGCGATAGTCGTAGTAGCAATAGTTGGCGAGACGACAATGATGCCACGATGGAGATCAAGGTGTCAAGCCGGTGACAATGGGGATCATGACGATGCTTCAGTGATGGAGATCATGAGCACAAGATGATGATGGCCATATCATGTCACATATTTTGATTGCATGTGATGTTTATATTTTATGCATCTTATTTTTATTAGTATGACGGTAGCATTATAAGATTATCCATTACTAAATTTCAAGGAATAAATGTTCTCCATGAGTATGCACTGTTGCTATAGTTCGTCGTGCCGAGACACCACCTGATGATCGGGTGTGATAAGCTCTAAGTTCACATACAACGGGTGCAAGCCAGTTTTGCACGTGCAGAATACTCGGGTTAAACTTGACGAGCCTAGCATATGCAGATATGGCCTTGGAACACTAAGACCGAAAGGTCGAACGTGAATCATATAGTAGATATGATCAAGATAGTGATGTTCACCATTGAAAACTACTCCATCTCACGTGATGATCAGACATGGTTTAGTTGATTTGGATCACGTGATCATTTAGATGACTAGAGGAATGTCTATATAACTGGGAGTTCTTAAGTAATATGATTAATTGAACTTTAATTTATCACGAAATTAGTCTTGATAGGTTTTGCATGTCTATGTTGTTGTAGATCAATGGCCCGTGCTACCGTTCCCTTGAATTTTAATGTGTACCTAGAGAAAGCTAAGTTGAAAGATGATGGTAGCAATTACACGGACTGGGTCGGTAACTTGAGGATTATCCTCATTGCTGCACAAAAAAATTATGTCCTGGAAGCACCACTACGTGCAAGGCCTGCTGCAGACGCAACTACAGACATTGTGAATGTATGGCAGAGCAAAGCTGATGACTACTCGATAGTTCAGTGTGCCATGCTTTACAACTTAGAATCGGGACTTGAAAGACATTTTGAACATCATGGAGCATATGAGATGTTCCAAGAGATGAAGTTAATATTTCAGGCAAATGCCCGAGTTGAGAGATATCAAGTCTCCAAACAAGTTCTATAGCTGCAAGATGGAGGAGAATAGTTCTGTCAGTGAACATATACTCAAAATGTCTGGGTATCATAACCACTTGACTCGGCTGGGAGTTAATCTTCCTGATGATAGTTCCATTGACAGAGTTCTTCAATCAGTGCCACCAAGCTATAAAGGCTTCTTGATGAACTATAATATGCAAGGGATGACAAAAACGATTCCCGAGCTATTTGCAATGCTAAAGGCTGTTGAGGTAGAAATCAAGAAGGAGCATCAAGTGTTGATGGTTAACAAGACCACTAGTTTCAAGAAAAAGGGCAAAGGGAAGAAGGGTAACTTCAAGAAGAACGGCAAGCAAGTTGCTCCTCAAGGGAAGAAACCCAAGTCTGGACCTAAGCCTGAAACTCAGTGCTTCTACTGCAAAGGGACTGGTCACTGGAAGCGGAACTGCCCCAAGTATTTGGAGGATAAGAAGGATGGAAAAGTGAAAGGTATATTTGATATACATGTTATTGATGTGTACCTTACTAATGCTCATAGTAGCGCCTGGTATTTGATACTGGTTCTGTTGCTCATATTTGCAACTCAAAACAGGGGCTACAGATTAAACGATGATTGGCTAAGGACGAGGTGATGATGCGCGCCGGAAATGGTTCCAAGGTTGATGTGATCGTCATCTGCATGCTACCTCTACATCTACCTTCGGGATTAGTTTTAGATCTGAATAATTGTTATTTGGTTCCAGCATTGAGCATGAACATTATATCTGGATCTTGTTTGATGCGAGATGGTTATTCATTTTAAATCAAAGGATAATGGTTGTTCTATTTATATGAGTAATATCTTTTATGGTCATGCACCCTTGTTGAGTGGTCTATTTTTATTGAATCTCGATCATGGAGATACACATGTTCATAATATTGAAGCCAAAAGATGCAAAGTTGATAATGATAGTACAACTTATTTGTGGCACTTTCGTTTAGGTCATATTGGTGTAAAGTGCATGAAGAAACTCCATGCTGATGGGCTTTTGGAATCACTTGATTATGAATCACTTGATGCTTGCGAACAATGCCTCATGGGAAAGATGACTAAAACTAAGTTCTCCGGAACAATGGAACGAACTACTGACTTACTGGAAATAATACATACTGATGTATGTGGTCCAATGAGTGTTGAGACTCGTGGCGGGTATCCTTATTTTCTTACCTTCAGAGATGATTTGAGCATATATGGGTATATCTACTTAATGACATAAGTCTGAAACATTTGAAAAGTTCAACGAATCTCAGAGTGAAGTGGAAAATCATCGTAACAAGAAAATAAAGTTTCTATGATCTGATCATGGAGGCGAACATTTGAGTTACGAGTTTGTTCTTCATTTGAAACAATGTGGAATCACTACTAGGAAAAACCTTATACACGAAATCTTACCAGCAGCGCGCTTTAAAATACAGCACTACTGCTATTTAGCAGCAGCGCGTGCCACAAAAACGCGCTGCTGAAAGGAACATAGTAGTAGCGCATCCTTTGTAAACCGCGCTACTGCTATAATTGCCATGTCACCGTCAAGCTAGTTATAGCAGTAGCGTTGTATTACATAGCGCGCTACTGCTATTGATTAGCAGCAGCGCCTTTCGATACAACTCGGTACTGCTAAGTTCAGTCCACAAGTTTAGTCCCACCTCGCTCCGCGAACAGGGTGTTTACCACCTTAAATATGTTACTTCTCAAGCTATCACAACCTCTTGGTCTTCATTGAACTCTATGTGTAGAATTTGTGGCCGCAATATGAGTCTTCTCCGGTTCCTACCGGGAGAGGACTCATATTGACAATTCAGATTGTACATAAAGAGATCAGTGATGGCCAATGTATTTTTGCATTGATGGCCAATGTATTTTTGCATGCTTACACTTAGCAGTAGCGCTTTTTATAGGAAGGCGCTACTGCTAGGGCGTTTAGAAGCATTGTGTTACTACTGCTAAAGCCATCCTATCACTAGGCCGCCCCTCACTCTCCTCTCTCTGCTCCAACTCACTCTCCCCCGCACCAGCCCTGTCGTCTGCCACCGCCACATTGTCGCCTCCTCCATCCCGCCGTCGGCCGTCGCCCCCTCCCTCCTCCATCCCGCCACCGGCCATCGCCCCCTCCCTCCTCCATCCCGTCGGCCGTCGCCCCATCCCTCCTCCATCCCGCTGTCGTCGCCTCCCTCCCCCTCCCTGCCGTCACCGCCACTTAGGTACCTCCTCCTACCTCCCTCCTCCTCCCTCCCCATCCTTCCATTCCGTTCCCTCCTTCCTCCCACTCCTCCCTCCCTCCTTCCTACCCCTCCTCCCTCCCTCCTTCCTACCCCTCTTCCCTCCCTTGCCTCCATTCTTGTAGAATGGAGGTAGTTTAAATGTAGATTTTAGAATGTAGACATTGTAGAAAGTAGGTTCTGTAATAGAATAATTTTTTAGCCTATTTTAGGTGTTTTGAATAGAATAGGAAATTTTAGGTCTTTTTATTAGAAATTTTAGTAATGGAAATTTTTAGTAGGTAGAATTTGAAAAAATGTTTTGTACTTGTTATATTCTGAACTTAGGGCATATTTTTAGGGTTTAGTAAAAGAAATAGTAATAGTGGATGATGATGTGCATGTTTTAGGTATAGAACATTTTGAATAGATGATGATGTAGATTTTTTAGTACAACTAGTTTATTTAGTGTTGCTCAAGAATTGCTCATATGATGTAGATATAAACATGTATATCTAGTGTTGCTCAAATAGGATATGTTTGTAGGTAACAGCTCCGAGTGGCCTATGTTTTGCCGGAGTGTTAATTAATTTCCTTCCGGCAAATTTCAAGTGCTCGATATGTCCTTTTTTAGCAAAGGTCATGCCGGATTTTTCCTTTGAAGTGGATCGTTAATCCTTTTCTAATATTGCTTTAGGAAAATGGCGACACCACCACCACCACCACCACCACCATGTCGACTGTGCAAGTCAAGATGCGCCAGTAGCCTTACAACTGGCACGTTGTTCCGCATCTACTTCCAGCCGAGTTTTCTTCCTGCGGCAGTAACAAAATATATGAAACTTGTAACAACTATTTTTTAGTGTTATTGGCACTAATGCATTGTGTATATATCATTGTGTATACATAGATCGTCCCATGAAATCTGAGGTTGGAATTCAACAAGCTGATCGGAGACATTGTGACCTTTGAGGCTCCTGGGGGGCCCTACACTATGGAGGCCGAGAAAGGACAAAATATGTCACAGATTGGAGGATATGGATGGAATCGTTTCATCTCCCACATGGATATCACTGGTGATGAGTTGATCAGCTTCTCCTTCAGAGCAGAAAGACCCAAGCTGGCCGTCATTTATCTCAACACGGATGAAGATGATGAGGACCCACTTGATGAAGCCATCTATAGTAGAAGAATAAGGCTGAGCGAGGACGAGGTGTGCAACCTATGGGACATAATTCCTCCACGTGCTGACTTTGTCGGGGTGCCATTCGTGACCCGCCTGACAAGTACCATGGTTGATCGGCATGTTATGGTATGTTATACTTAGTGTACAATCCGATTACATGCTTACTTACTAGAATTCAATCTTAGTAGAAACGTAGTACTGTTTTTGATAGTGTAGAAACCTATACTTAGTAGAAATATACTTGCAAGAGTATGTGCGAGGCTACTTATTAAATTGATATGTTTTTCTAATTCAGAAATTGACAAAGATCCTATCTGTGAGTTGTGGTATGGAGCCTGATGAAGAAGGCTCTGCTAGAATACGCCTTACCGCAAGGGGCTCCGTCACCACCTATGCGTACGGCATGGACACGGACGGTCGCACACACTTTAGCTTGGTTGGGTGGAAGAACTTCCTCATTGGCAAGAATCTTCGTGTTGGACAGGCCATCCTAATTACTATCAAGAACACCCACCGCCATGGCTTGAGGACGATGGTCATTGCCGATATCATCTAGAACTACATATGTGTGTGGCTATATAACTAACCCTAGTAGACTGCTATATGTTGTATGACTACCTAGTACTGCTTATCATATATGCTCTTGTATGAACCATATATGTGTGTGAGGATGCATGTTGACTATATATGAGTACCTATAATGCTTAATGATATTGTATGACTACTGTATGACTATATGGTATTGTGGTTAATGATATGGTTATCTGCTATATGTGAAATTGCAGTTTGTTGAAATGAGGTACTGTTCTAGATCAATAGGAAGCAGGGGAAAAATGTTGAAAGATACAGTAGTAGTGTGGACAAATAAAAGCGCTACATCTACTTATTAGTAGAGCATGTTGGAAAACCGCTACTGATACAGTCAATACTAGTAGCGCGGGTGAAGGAGACCTGTATTAAGGGGTCCTCGGACAGCCGGACTCTATGCGTATGCCGGACTGTTGGACTATGAAGATACAAGATAGAAGACCTCGCCCCGTGTCCGGATAGGACTCTCCTTTGCGTGGAAGGCAAGCTTGGCGGTCAGGATATGAAAATTCCCTTCTCTGTAACCGACTATATGTAACCCTAGCCCCCTCTGCTGTCTATATAAACCGGAGGGGTTAATCCGTAGGACAACAACAATCATGCCATAGGCTAGCTTCTAGGGTTTAGCCTCTACGATCTCGTGGTAGATCAACTCTTGTAATACTCATATCATCAAGATCAATCAAGCAGGAAGTAGGGTATTACCTCCATCAAGAGGGTCCGAACCTGGGTAAACATTGTGTCCCCCGCCTCCTGTTACCATTAGCCTTATCTAAAAAGCCAGGGTCGCGGAGTGCGGCCCGCCGGCGCCAATGATTCATGGCGCTCTCCACTTCAGAATTTGTAAAGGACATTTTGTCTGAATCCTCTGTAGGAGGATAGTCCGGTGTTACTCCCGTGTTGGCCTCCGTCATCGAGGCCGCGCTTGGAATCCGGCTTGTGGAGGCACGATTGGCAGGATCCCTCGACATAGTTCGGGGGATGTTCTTTCTGCTAATACACAACGGATAGTGTCATACTTTAAAGATGAACGAACCACGAAGCAAATTTAAAAACCATACCTCCTCGAGGACGGCTCCGCCATATTTTTGCTTGCCTTTCTTTTTAAAGGCCTACCCGGCATAGGCGCCCCTTGCTGGCGAGTCGCCTCGGGTTCGGCTTGGCGCATTTATCGTCTCCCCTTTAGAGCGTAAGAATTGCGCAGTGGGTAAGACGGAAGGAATAAATCTTTTCCGGAAGATAAGTACATGGTTCATTTACATGAGATACGGGGAGCAGGCCGGGATAGTCAGCAATGATGGCCACCTCTGTGCCATCACAGCTCGCCTGGTGAAACACCCCTTCCACAAGCTCCACGAATATATCTGGATTCTCTTCGAATCTGGGGTCAAGGGCCCGGTTGCGATCCTCTGGCTGTGGTCCTGGCTGTGGAACTCCCTGGTTACTTTCCGCCATTCCTGTTATAAATAGACAGAAGTAAATATTTATAAAAACAAAGGCTCAGGGAATGAATAGAGTAGAGTAATGGATGGCAGCTCACCCAGCTGGGAGGGTTGTACATGGAAAAGCCATGTGGTTTAATGCGGACGAACTCCTCTCTTTCCCCCTTGTATAAATCGGACAGTATTTCCACCAGAGCGGTGGTGGAGTCCAGACCCTTTCGGCCACAGCGAGTGGCATCATCGTCTCTGTTGAAGTGCCACATGGGATGCCCTCGGTATTGGAGTGGCTGAACTCCCCGCATTATTGATATTTCCATAACCTCAATTATTGATAATCCAGATTGAGCGAGTATTCTTATCTTGCTCATGAATTGAAGGACCTCCCTGTTATCTTCCTCTCTGGGGCTCCGAGGACGCCAGTTAAGGCGTTTTCTCAGTGGAGCATTTGTAAACTCCGGAAGACCCATTCGGATTGGGTCGGGAAGGAAGACATCCTCAATATAAAACCACTCAGAGGGCCACTCTTCGGATGGCTTCTTTGGTGTGCCGGATAAGTATTCGGTCCCGGTAATGCGCCATATCTTGGCTCCGCCCACTTGGAGTATTGATCCCCCTTGATTACAAGGGACGAGGCAGAACAACTTCTTCCATAGCTCAAAATGGGCTTCGCGGCCCAAGAATAGCTCGCAAAGAGCAACGTAACCTGCGATGTGCAGGATGGAGGCAGGTGTGAAGTTGTGCGGCTGGAGGCTGTAGAACTCCAGAAGCCCACAGAGAAACGGATGGATTGGAAATCTGACACCCCGCAACAAGTAGGAAATGAAGCATACTCGCTCCCCCCTGGATGGGTTGGGAGAGTTCTCCGCCTGCTCCAAGTCGTCGAAGGAAGCCAGTCCGGCTCGGACGGGGACAAAATATGCAGGAGGTATGTACCCTTGGGTCTGCAACTTCACTAATCAGCCATGGGATACGGAACACTTCTCCCAATCTCCCGGCTTGGTGTTGCGAGAGCGAGAGGAAGACCCGCGGGCGTCGGCCATTTTGGAGTGGTTTTTTTGGGCACGCTCTGATGATTCCTCGCTTGGGGGAGATGGCGTGGATCGGATCCAAAGATCCCCGTCTCTTAAATAGACAATTTATTTACATGGCTAGGGTGGCAAATGCAAAAATGCCCCAACTTCTCGCATTCGCTCGACACGTGGAGGCTGAGACCATTAAGGTGCAGAAGCCGATGAGTGTAACATTAAATGGGGAACCGGACATTGCTTTTTACAACAGGTACTTCGAAGAATTCGAAGAAGGAACCCGCCTTGCAATGCCGAAGACAATCTGCGCACTGGACTCATCATCATTGAAGCCTGGTTCGGGGGCTACTGTGGGAGTCCTGGATTAAGGGGTCCTCGGAAAGCCGGACTATATGCGTATGTCGGACTGTTGGACTATGAAGATACAAGATAGAAGACTTCGTCCCGTGTCCGGATAGGCCTCTCCTTTGCGTGGAAGGCAAGCTTGGTGGTCAGGATATGAAGATTCCCTTCTCTATAACTGACTCTGTGTAACCCTAGCCCCCTCCGGTGTCTATATAAACTGGAGGGTTTAGTCCGTAGGACAACAACAATCATAACCATAGGCTAGCTTCCAGGGTTTAGCCTCTACGATCTCGTGGTAGATCAACTCTTGTAATACTCATATCATGAAGATCAATCAAGCAGGAAGTAGGGTATTACCTCCATTGAGAGGGCCCGAACCTGGGTAAACATTGTGTCCCTCGCCTCCTGTTACCATTAGCCTTAGACGCACAGTTTGGGACCCCCTACCCGAGATCCGCCGGTTTTGACACCGTCATTGGTGCATTCATTAAGAGTTCCACTATGACGTCGAAGATAGGGTTGATGGCTCGCCTTGTTATCAAGGACAACATCACCTCCGGGGGAGCTCTGGCCTCAGGACAAACTCTCCGGCTGGGCGGCTTCTTCTTGACCACCTGTTCGGCCATCACGCCGACCATGACTTCTCAAGTCATCGAAAGTTGCCTCCACGTCAGCTCAGAATACGCCGAGCAGATGGATCCAATGGAGTTATCATCTCTAAACGGGCTCCTGGATCGCATCGCCGCTCTGGAGTCGCTTCGGACTACGATCGGATAGGGCTTAAACCCGATCAAAGAGAGATTGAATCTCCGTTGATCACCCATCAGATAGCGGTGGTGGAGGAGCGACCCAACAACTCTTCCCCCATATTGAGGACGAAGTATGTCCAGATTTCCGAGCTCATCAAGCTAGATACATGTCCGCCGGAAGAAGCGCCCTGAACTCCAAACTTAGAATCGGATTGCGGGCCAAAAAAGTTGGTTTACATGTCGGAGTGCGAACTATTAAGTTTGGAAACTCCTCAAGCTCTGGGCCACGAAACAGATCTGGGTCCGGACTTAAATCCACCCACCCGCCCAGACTCAAGCAATCTTTCCCGCATCAAATAACAGTCCCAAGAGACTGTACATCACTTTTGGGCCAGATTCCTCATCATCAAGGACAAGGTTAAGGATTGTTGCCATGGAGACGCAATCTCATTATTCTGCAAAAATTGCACGGACAACGGACTCCTCAACGCCATAAATCACCATCACATATCACGCTTCGATGACTTGGTGACAATAGTACAGAAGTACTGCGTGATGGAAAGCGCCTGGAAAACTCAGGCAGCCTTTTGGGATCCACTAGCTCTCGCTAAACCCCTCGTCCGAACAAAAAGGGTGTACCCTCGTAGGTCCCCCGATCCAATTGCAAAGAAATCAAAGCCCACTTCAGGGCGCGCAACTGTTTTGAAGGGATGGCTCGATAGGCCATGCAAAATACACACCACACCGGATACCATACCAACACATAGCCTTAGAGCATGTTGGATACTTTGGCAGGTGGCCAAGAGCGGCGAGGATCTCCTCATAAAAAACACCGCAGAGCAACATCCTACAGAACACAATGCTACAGTATTGATAGTCTTCGAGACTTTTGCCTCAGGTAATAGGCACAAGAGAGCACTCCGCGGCCTCGCCAAAGTCTGCCAAGTCACAGCAATAAACCCCTGGAACGACACAGCCATACCTTTTAGTGCCAGTGACGAACCGCAATTCAGAACAGTCGGGCACCAGCCGCTTTGGTCCTCAGTCCAATCGTGGATGGCTTCCGGCTTACCAAAGTGCCCATGGACGGCGGTAGCGGATTAAATCTTATTTATGAGGAAACTCTCAACAAAATGGAAATAGACAGGAG
The DNA here is from genome assembly GCF_002162155.2 of Triticum dicoccoides. Lineage (NCBI taxonomy): Eukaryota > Viridiplantae > Streptophyta > Magnoliopsida > Poales > Poaceae > Triticum > Triticum dicoccoides. The sequence goes on from NC_041389.1 coordinate 425,081,910, forward strand.
CCGCATTGAACAAAGCAGCACAACTTTTAGAGGAATTATTCCCAGCTGGGAGGCACAATGTGCGGGAAAATCACACTCGATGTGGTATTCGGCACGCCAGAGAATTATCGGTCTGAAGAAATAACCTTTCAGGTGGCCCCTTTCACAAGTGGATATCACACTTTGTTAGGGCGGATGCATTTGCGAGCTTCCAAGCTATACCCCATTACGGGTACATGAAGCTCAAAATGTCGGGGCCCAATGGAATCATCACCCTTGCAAGTGATCCGGACACAGCACTCCGCGCCGAAAATAAAATAGCCGCCTTGGCCCTCGAAGCTTTGTCTGAAGCCCTCGAGGCCTAAGAATTAACCGCGTTATGCTCCAAAGTGGATAGGGACAACGTGATACTCGATAAGCGATCCAAGTCCACCTCCTTCAAACCAACGGACGAAATAGTCAAATTCCAAGTCCACCCAACGGACCCCTCGAAGATAACATCCATCGGGGCACAGCTGGACCCCTCAATTGACGCTGCACTACGGGCGTTTCTACGCGAGAATTGGGATACTTTCGCCTGGCACCCTTCTGATATGCTAGGGATCCCACGTAGGCTGGCCAAACACAGCCTTAACATACTGAAGGGATATAAGCCGGCCAAGCAAACACTATGGCGCTTTTTCAGAACCCAAACGACAAGCCATGGGAGAGGAACTAGCCAAGTTACTCGAGGCCGGATTCATCAGAGAAATAAAACACCTGGATTGGCTAGCTAACTTGGTGATGGTACCAAAGAAGGATAAATTCTGGCGCCTATGTGTCGATTTCAAAGACCTCAACAAGGCCTGCCCTAAGGATCCCTTCCCTCTCCCGCGCATCGATCATATTATCGATGCTACCGCGGGACATGACTCACTCTGTTTCCTTGACGCATACTCCGGATACCATCAAATCAAGATGGCGGAGTCCAAGCAAGCCGCAACGGCATTTATAACCCCATACGGACCTTTCTGCTTCAACACTATGCCTTTCAGGCTCAAAAACGCTGGTGCCACCTACCAACGCATGATTCAAACATGCCTAGAGAAAAAAATCGGCAAAACAGTTAAAGCATACGTTGACGACATAGTCATCAAGACCAGACACACCGTATCATTAATAGACAACCTAAGGCTCATGTTCGATAACCTCCGAACATATGACATTAAGCTCAATCCGAAAAAATGTGTTTTTGTCGTTCCTGCCGGAAAGCTGTTGGGCTTCATCATTTCCAATAGAGGAATTGAAGCAAACCCAATTAAAATCTGAGCTTTGTCACAATTGGATACCCCAACAGATATCAAACAAATCTAGAACCTAACTGGATGTGTAGTAGCTCTAACCCGCTTTATCTTCAGATTAGGAGAAATGCATTGCCACTTTATCGCCTTCTTCGGCGAACCAAACACTTCGAGTGGACAAACGCGGCGACGGCCGGACTGGAAGAAATAAAGGCTCTTCTAGCAAGCAATCCAATCCTGGCCGCGGCGAATGTTGGCGAACCCATGTTGTTATACATAGCAGCAACACACCATGTTTTGAGTGTGGTGCTCGTCGTCGAACGAGACGAGGATGGACATAAATTCCTGGTTCAGAAGCCGGTATACTACATATCCACTGCCTCACACCATGCAAATCCTGATACCGACATTATAAAAAAAATAGCATACGCGGTCTTCATGGCATCCCGGAAATTACGACACTACTTTCAAGAGTGTTCAATCACGGTGGCCTCCGATGTACCACTTAATGACATAATAAACAACCGCGATGCCACGGGCCGGATTGCCAAGTGGGCCATAGAGCTCCTCCCATTCGACATAACATATAAACCACGATGAGCCATTAAATCTCAGGTACTGGCGGATTTCGTCGCCGAATGGACAGAGGCTCAACCCCCTAAAGAGTACGGCACATACTCCAAAGGGATCATGCACTTTGACGGCTCTAAAATGCTGGCAGGTCTCGGGGCAGGTGTTGTCTTAACATCCCCCACAGGAGATACAGTCCAATACTTACTCCAAATATTATACACAGACTCTAACAATGCAGCCAAATACGAGGCTCTATAACATGGTCTTCGGATGGCCGTCTCCATGGGCATTCAGTGCCTAGAAGTGCGTGGGGATTCAAACCTCGCAATATCTGAAATAAATGGAGACTTCAATGCCAAAGATCCGAAAATGGCAGCCTATCATAATGTCGTCCTTAAGATGTCAGCTCGGTTCGAGGGGCTCGAATTTCATCACGTGGTTCGGGAAACAATCAAGTGGCAGATGTCCTCGCCCGAATCGGCGCTAAGCATGACCCTATCCCACCTAACATCTTTCTGGAAAGGCTTTTCAAGCCATCCGTGGTATGGGAAGGGGAGACCGGCAACATCAGTCCGGATCCGACCACAACCCCAGATTCCGAACACATGGACATAATCGGGGGCTCCACCACCGAAATAACACCTTCGGCCCATCTCATCATGGCTGTTATCGCCCCATGGACCGAACCCTTCTTGGCCTACCTTAATAGGCATGAACTCCCCGAGGACCAAAATGAGGCACGCTGCATTGTGCGGCGCTCTAAAGCCTACAAGGTCCATGAGGGAGAGCTTTACAAGAAAAGCGCTACCGGGGTACTTCAAAGATGTACCTCTGAGGAGGAAGGGCGGCAGCTCTTGGCTGAAATTCATGCCGGCCTCGGCGGTCACCATGCCGCAGCTCGGGCCCTTGTAAGCAAGGCCTTCCGTATAGGTTTTTACTGGCCGACGGCCCGGGCAGACGCACAAGACCTTGTCCAACATTGTGTCGGATGCCAGCTTTTTGCCAACCAAAGCCATATGCCACCCACCGCCCTACAAACTATCCCCATAACTTGGCCTTTCGCGGTCTGGGGGCTTGATATGGTTGGACCCCTTAAAGGAGGAAGTGATAACCCACAAGTGTAGGGGATCGCAACAGCTTTCGAGGGTAAAGTATTCAACCCAAATTTATTGATTCGACACAAGGGGAGCCAAAGAATATTCTTAAGTATTAGCAGTTGAGTTGTCAATTCAACCACACCTAGATAACTTAGTATCTGCAGCAAAGTATTTAGTAGCAAAGTGGTATGATAATAAAGGTAACAGTGGAAAAAGTAAAGATAATAGTTTTGTAGTGATTGTAACAATAGCAACAGAAAAGTAAATAAGTGAAACACAAGATGTGAAAAGCTCGTAGGCATTGGATCAGTGATAGATAATCATGTCAGATGTGATTCCTCATGTAATAACTATAACATAGGGTGACACAGAACTAGCTCCAGTTCATCAATGTAATGTAGGCATGTATTCCTAATATAGTCATACGTTCTTATGCAAAAGAACTTGCATGACATCTTTTGTCCTACCCTCCCATGGTAGCGGGTGAGGGAGTCCTGGATAAGGGGGGTATTCAGACAGCCCGACTATATACTTTGGCCGGACTGTTGGACTATGAAGATACAAGATTGAAGACTTTGTCCCATGTCCGGATGGGACTCTTCTTCGCGTGGAAGGCAAGCTTGGCGATTCGGATGATAAACCTCCTTCTCTGTAACCGACTCTGTGTAACCCTAGCCCCCTCCGGTGTCTATATAAACTGGAGGGTTTAGTCCGTAGGACAACAACAATCATACCATAGGCTAGCTTCTAGGGTTTAGCCTCTCTGATCTCGTGGTAGATCAACTCTTATAATACTCATATCATCAAGATCAATCAAGCAGGAAGTAGGGTATTACCTCCATCAAGAGGGCCCGAACCTGGGTAAAACATCGTGTCCCCAGTCTCCTGTTACCATTAGCCTTAGACGCACAGTTCGGGACCCCCTACCCGAGATCTGCCGGTTTTGACACCAACATTGGTGCTTTCATTGAGAGTTCCACTATATCGTCCCAATAAGGCTTGATGGCTTGTCTCGTTGTCAGGGACAACATCACCTCTGGGGTAGCCCTAGCCCTAGGCCAAACTCTCTGGCTGGGAGGCTTCGTCATCACCGCCCGATCGGTTGTCGCGCCGACGATGACTTCTCGAGTCACCAAAAATAGCCTCCACGTCGATTCAGAATTCGCCGAACAAATGGACCCAATGCAGCTCTCCTCCCTCAATGAGCTCTTGGATCGCATCGCCGACCTGGGCGTCGCTACGGACTATGACCGTATCGGGCTTAAACCCAACCAAAGGGAGATTTACTCTCTGCCGGTTACCCATGAGATAGCGGTAGTGGAAGAGCATCATCCGAAGTCTCCCTCTATTTTGAGGACAAACTATGTCTGGATTTCCGAGCTCTCTGAGACGGACACCCGCCCACAGGAGGACATGGACCAAACCCCGAATTCAGAGTCAGGCAGCGGGCCGAAGAAATTGGGCAACATCCCGGAGCCCGAGCTGTTAAACTCGGAAGCTTCTTGGCCCCTAGGTCGATTGGGTCAGGATTCGAATTCAAAACCACCCACCCACCCAGATTCATTCAATCTTTTGCATATCAGACAAGAGCCCCAAGAGACAGTACATCCTTACTGGGCCAGATTCCTTCTTGTGTTAAACAGGGTCAAGGACTGTCGCGAGGAAGATGCAATCTCCCTCGTTTGCAAAAATTGCACGGACAAAGGGATCCTCAATGCTATAAGTCGCCGTGACATAGTACACTTTGCTGACTTAGCGGCCATAGTGCAAAAATACTACGGAATGGAAAGCACCTGGAAAACCCAAACAAACTTCTGGGACAATCCGGCTCTCGCTAAACCCTTCATCCGGACTAAAAGGGAAAACTCTTGTAAGTTACCCGATTCAATTACAAAAAGACCAAAGCCTGATACAAGGCGTGGAACCGTATTGGAGGAATGGCTCAATAGGCCCTGCAAACTTCGCAACACACCGGACGCCACGCCAACTCATAGTCTTAGAGCATGTTGGATACTCCAGCAGGTAGCATAGAGCAGCGAGGATCTCCTCCTAAACCATACAACAGAACAACATCCCGCCGGACATAACAATACAGTATTGACAGTCTTAGAGACTTTCGCCTCAAACAATAGGCGCAAGAAAACTCAACACAGTCTCGCCGAAGTTTGCCACATGGCAACAATAAATCCATGGAACGACATGGCTATAACCTATAACGCCAGTGACGAACCTCAATTCTGAATAGTCCGGGTACCAGCCGCTTTGGTCCTTAGTCCAATCGTGGACGGCTTCTGGCTCACTAAAGTGCTCATGGACGGCGGAAGAGGACTAAACCTCATCTACGAGGAAACCCTCAACAAGATGGAAATTGACAATAACTGCATTGAGTGAAGCAGCACAACCTTCAGGGGAATCATCCCTAGTTGGGAGGCACGATGTGCATGAAAAATCACACTGGATGTGTTCTTTGGCACGCTGGAGAATTACAGGTCCGAAGAAATCACATTCCAAGTGGCCCCGTTCAGCAGCGGATACCACGCCCTCTTAGGGTGGGACGCATTCACAAGCTTCCAAGCTATACCCCATTACGGGTACATGAAGCTCAAAATGCCCAGGCCCAATGGAATAATCACTCTAGCTAGTGATCCGGACATCGCACTCCGCGCCAAAAATAAAACTGCCGCACTAGCCCTCGAGGCATTATCAGAAGCCCTCATGGCCGAAGAACTGACAATGCTACGAGCCACGATGGACAGAGACGACGTGATACTAGACAAGCGACCCAAGTCCACCTCCTTCAAGCCCGCGGAGGAGATAGTCAAATTCCAGGTCCACCCAACGGACCCTACAAAGACAACTTTCATTGGGACACAGTTGAACCCCACAGTAGATGCCGCACTACGAGATTTCCTACACGAGAATTGGGATATTTTCGCCTGGCATCCTTCAGACATGCCGGGCATCCCTCACATGTTGGCCGAACACAGCCTCAATATTCTTAAAGGTTACAAGCCAGTCAAGCAGACTCTTAGGCGCTTCTCATAACCTAAGCGGCAAGCCATGGGAGAAGATCTAGCCAAGCTACTTGAGGCCGGATTCATTAGAGATATAAAACATCCGGATTGGCTAGCAAACTTGGTAATGGTACCAAAGAAGGACAACTCCTGGCGCCTATGCATCGATTTCAAGGACCTCAATAAAGCTTGTCCCAAGGATCCCTTCCCCCTCCCCCGCATTGATCAAATTATCGACGCCACCGCAGGACACGACTCATTGTGTTTCCTCGACGCATACTCCGGATACCATTAGATCAAGATGGCAAAGTCTGACCAAGCCGCAACGGCCTTCATTACGCCATACGGCCCCTTCTGTTTCAATACAATGCCTTTCGGGCTCAAAAATGCCGGCGCAACCTATCAACGCATGATTCAGACATGCCAGGAAAAACAAATCGGCAAAACAGTAGAGGCTTACGTAGATGACGTGGTCATTAAAACGAGACACGTTGAAACTTTAATAGATGACTTGAGGCTCACATTCGACAACCTTCGAACATATGACATCAAGCTCAACCCAAAGAAATGTGTCTTCGGTGTACACTCCGGGAAATTGCTCGGCTTCATTGTTTCCAATAGAGGAATTGAAGCAAACCCGGCAAAAATCTGAGCTCTGTCACAGTTGGCTATCCCAACAGACCTCAAGCAGATCCAGAAACTAACTGGATGCGTGGCTGCCTTAAGCCGGTTTATCTCCCGATTAGGAGAAAAGGCACTACCTATTTATCGCCTTCTTCGATGCACCGAACACTTCGAGTGGACGGATGCGGCCACGGCAGGACTGGAAGAAATAAAGGCCCTCTTGGCCACCAATCCAGTCCTGATCGCGCCAAATACTGGCAAACCCATGCTATTATACATAGCTGCAACACACCATGTTGTAAGCGCAGTGCTCATCATCGAGCGAGAAGCAGACGGACACAGGTTCCCGCTACAAAAGCCGGTATATTACGTGTCCATTGTCCTCACTCCATGCAAATCTCGGTACCCACACTATCAAAACATAGCGTTCGCGGTCTTCATGGCATCCCGGAAGCTATGACACTACTTTCAAGAGTACTCGATTATGGTGGCCTCAGAAGTACCACTCAATGATATAATAAACAAACGCGACGCCACGGTCCAAATTACTAAATGGGCTATTGAGCTCCTTCCGTTCGACATAACATATAAACCACGGCGGGCCATTAAATCGCAAGTTCTGGCTGACTTTGTCACCGAATGGACAGAAGCCAAACTCCTAAAGAGTATGGCGCATACTCCAATTGGATAATGCACTTCGACGGCTCTAAAATGCTGGCCGGATTGGGAGCAGGTGTTGTCCTGACATCCCCCACCAGAGACACGGTTCAATATGTACTCCAAATACTATAAAAGACTCCAACAATGCAGCCAAATACGAGGCTCTGTTGCATGGTCTTCGGATGGCAGTCTCCAAGGGCATCCAATGCCTTGAAGTGCGCGGGGACTCAAATCTCACAATATCTCAGATAAATGGAGACTTCGACGCCAAAGATCCAAAAATGGCGGCTTATCGTAACGCCGTCCTCAAAATGTCAACTCGGTTCGAGGGGCTCGAATTCCACCATGTGGTTAGAGAAAATAATCAAGCGGCGGACGTCCTCGCCCGCATTGGCGCTAAACGCGACCCCGTCCCACCTAATGTATTCTTGGAAAGGCTGTTCAAGCCATCTGTGGTATGGGAAGGGGAGTCCAGGAATATTAGTCCGGCTCCGCATACAATCCCAGATTCCGAACCATCTGACGTAATCGGAGGCTCTGCCACCGAAATAACACCCTCGGCCCACGAAATCATGGCTATCATCACCCCGTGGACCGAGCCCTTCTTAGCCTACCTAAATAGGCAAGAGCTCCCTGAGGAACAAAATGAGGCACGTTGTATCGTGCGACGCTCTAAGGCCTACAAAGTCCACAAAGGAGAGCTCTACAAGAAAAGTACCACCGGAGTGCTCCAAAGATGCATCTCCGAAGAGGAAGGGCGGCAGCTCTTGTCCGAAATCCATTCCGGACTCGGTGGGCACCACGCTACAGCTCGGGCACTTGTAATCAAGGCCTTCCGCATAGGTTTTTACTGACTGACAGCCCGAGCAGATGCACAGGAACTTGTCCAACATTGCGTCGGTTGCCAACTCTTCGCCAACCAGAGCCATATGCCCCCTACCGCTCTCCAAACAATCCCCATAACTTGGCCCTTCGCGGTCTGGGGGCTAGATATGGTCGGACCTCTTAAATGGGGAAGCCATAAGAAAAAATACTTATTGGTCATGGTGGACAAGTTCACCAAATGGATAGAAGCCAAACCAGTTAAAATGGTCGAATCCGGACCAGTGATAGACTTCATATCAGGGGTCGTACACCGTTACGCCGTCCCTCACAGTATCATCACTTACAATGGCTCAAATTTCACAGTCGATGAGGTGAAAACATGGTGTGGCAACATGGGCATTAAGCTCGATTACGCCTCTGTCTATCACCCCCAAACAAACGGTCAGGTCGAACGTGCAAATGGTCTCATAATGAGTGGCATCAAACCCACACTAGTGCGATCCTTGAAGGAATCAGACAGACACTTGGTCAAAGAGCTCGACTCGGTACTCTAGGGGATGCGGACCACGCCGAATCGTACCACCAGATACACACCATTTTTTATGGTGTACAGCGCAGAAACAGTGCTACCCCGCGACATAATCCATGACTCACCTCGCATGCGCATGTATGAGGAGAAGGAAGCCGAACTAGATCGGCAGGACAACTTAGATGCTCTGGAGGAGGAGCGTGACGTAGCAAAAGCCTGTTCCGCATTCTAACAGCAACAGGCTCGAAGGTATCAAAGCAGAGAAGTACGGGCAAAAACATACAACATTGGCGAACTAGTTCTACGCCTCCCCGAGAAGAAGAAGTACAAGCTCAAACCCAAGTGGGAGGGTCCCTTCATCATCGACAAAGTTCTCACCGGAGGAGCGTACCATCTGCGTAACGCATCTGATAACAGACTCGAGCCGAACCCATGGAACGCGGCCAGACTCCGAAGATTCTACGCCTAATGCCGGACCCAGCATTCGTCTCTTTACCTCCGCTTCTTCAATTATGTTCTCCTTTTTCCTTTCTTGCCCACTTTTCCTTTTCACATACAGCCTTAAAAACTGTACGGATGCTTTGAAATCCGGCCGCACTACTTGTGCTCACTATACATGGGGAGCTTCCTATACAGAAGCTAAATATAACTACTATAATGGCTTCTTGCCAGCCACATATGCTTTTTTTCATATGTGCCTTTTTTTCACCATTATATGCATCGATATGACTTAAGTTTTGGCCATGCTGGGTTGCCTGGCTCTTGTGTTTATGCCCTACGTTCCCGTTAATTCGGCTAGGGCATAAGGGGAGCACCTGTGTGATTGTTACTGTCAGTTCAGCCGGATGTGTACCTCAGACTGGGTGAAGCTGAAAGCTAGCATTCTTAAGGGAATATTCGGTCAGTGAACAAAAGATATTTTCATTCATTACAACGTGAATCCCCAGATGTTTTGTTTCCTGCATTTTTGTTCTTAGCTCAGACACGCACGTCGATGCATGCGCACCCAGAGAAAGGAACCCCTAACGGAACTATTCTCTGTGGAAGATGTTTCTTACTATCCATGTAATATAACATAACTAGTTGGGTACTTGTCTGTTCAAGCACTTATGACCCCTACGCCTGGTTTCCATGCATACCTCGGTTTTTCATAACTGTGCGGGTATTCGGATACACTCCGGACTGTCGGGTCCGGGGGCTGAAGCGAAAAGGTCCGCCATCACAAATGATTTTCAATCCAGCTAGGGAATACATAAGTCCATTCAAATTACATAGTCACTTAGACTGGTTGTATTCTTCCTCTATACCATCCAACAGGCTGTCTAGCTTACAATCCCGTTGGGAATACTTTGCGTCTAACGCTACTTGGTCATAAACCAGACTTACGGGTATCTCTTGCCCATCTGCCCCCGCTGGTCCGACTTCGGCCATATGGTTCGGGTCAGCCTTGGTGTATCGCGTCTTCACGATGGCCCACGCTTCCCTCGCACCTTGTCGGCAGGCTGATATCTTCCATAACTGGAAGCGCTGTCGTGCTCCTTTGAGCATCTCCACAAGTTCGCCCATGCCTCCTGGCAGGGAAGCGGACGGCCACAAGGCCTGGGCAATACCCTGCATCACCTGTCGCGCTCGTTCGTGTAGTTGTGAAAGATCTTGCAGCATATCTCATGTGGATCCGGGCATCTCCTCTTCAGGACGGCCCGTCAGCATATCTGCAGACATAACTCTGTCAATTCGCTTCCTCGCCGAACTATACTACAGTTCGTTTAAGCACTTACTATAAATGTCGCGTCGAAGCCTCCTGTTCTCCTTCACGGAGTCAGCGAGCTAAGCCCGAACATCTTTTAATTCGACGCTCGGTCGGATATTGGCATCTTGGAGATTATTTCTCTCTCGAATAGCCTTCGTCCGCACACGCTCACCCACCTTAAGCTAACTTCGCAGATGTGGCTCATTATCTTCCACAATCTTCAGATTCTCTCCGGGATTGCCTGTAGTATCTTTTGTTAGATTTATAAACCATGCCGAATAAATAACTGGTACAAGATTAGTCTTATCAGAAGAGGCCCTTTTTGATTCCTCTTGTTCGGCAACAGCGGCCTTCAGCTGGGCCTTGCATTCCTCCAGTTCTTGAGATAAATGGGTATTCTTCTCTATAAGAACATCTGCATACAATGATCCTTAAATCAGTTGTGCCAACTATTTCAAGTCTCAGGGGCTACCACTACACACCCTTATTAGATTTTGTTACCCGTGTATCCTTCACATACTGGTCCGTTGCTCTGGCAAGTCCATCTTGAGCGGCGTGAATATATGCGTCTCCAGCGTTGAAGGCATTGAAAGCCTCCTTAGAGAAAATACCATTGCAAAGTACAGCCCGTCTGCGCCGGTGATTCATGGCACTACTCACTTTGGAGTTTGAAGAGGAAAGCATGTCCGCATTCTCTACGGGAGGGCAATTCGGTGTTGCCCCCACATCAGCCTCCACCCGTGAATCCGCTTCAGGAGACCGGCTGCTTGAGGCGTGGCCGGCAGGGGATCCGGATGTAGTCCGGCGGATGTTTTCCTGCCAGGACGCAATGCAAACTGTCATAATCTGGCAAGGATAATCACAGAGCAAGCCCAATTTGTACCTCTGCCCCGGTGTCTCAACTCTAACCGCCTTCCTCTTACGCCTGCCCAAACCGGATGCCTCCTGCAAATGAGCCCCCGTGGGCTCGGCACGGCGTCCTGATGGCCGTTTCTGCAAAATTACAACATACGCGCTCAATGCACGGCATAATGCGGAATTTAGGGCTCCGGCTCTACTTACGTTCGACACCGGGAGCAGCCCGGGATAATCAGCAAGGATGGCCACTAAAGCGCTGTCACGGCTTGCTTGATAAAATGTCCCGTCTACAAGCTCCACGGATATATCCTGATCTTCTTCAAGTCCGGGGTCGAGAGCTTGGCCTGGATCCTCTGGCTGTGGAGGTGGGCTGTTGAACTCTTCCACAGCCCTTCTCAGTTCCTGCTTTGGAAATAGCAAGATAAATGACTGGTGACAAAGGACGCAGGTATGAATGGAGTCGAGTAAAGGGATTACAGCTTGCCCAGCTTGGGGGTTGTACATGGAAAATCCATCCCGCGGCTTGATGGGGAGGAACTCCTCTTCTTCCCCTTTGTACAACTCGGACATAATTTTTGCCAGTGCGGTGGCGGAGTCTAGACCTTTGCGACAGCAGCGGGTGGCGTCGTCTTCTCCGTTGAAGTGCCACATGGGTTTCCCCCGATATTGAAGTGGCTGCACCCCCCGTATGGTGCATATTGACATAACCCCTATCATTATCATCCTGATTTTGCCAGAATTTTTATCCGGCCCATTAGATAGAGAAACTCTAGGTCGTCTTCCTCCTGGGGGCTCCGGGGGCGCCAGTTTTGGCGTTTCTTCAGCGGGGCGTTAGTAAACTCAGGAAGGCCCGTCCGGACTGGGTCCGGAAGGGGAACATCATCTACATAAAACCACTCAAAGGGCCAGTCTTCGGATGCTTTCTTCGGAGTGCCCGATAGGTATTCGGCTTGGGCGATGCACCATATTTCGGATCCGCCCACTTGATAAATAGATCCCTCCTGATTGGGAGGGGCGAGGCAGAATAGCCTCTTCCATAACTCGAAATGAGCTTCGCATCCCAGGAAGAGCTCGTAGAAGGCAACATACCCTGCGATGTGCAGTATGGAGGCAGGAGTGAAGTTGTGGAGCTGGAGACCGTAGAACTCCAGGAGCCCGCGGAGGAATGGGTGGATTGGAAACCCAAGCCCTCTCGGCAAATATGGGACAAGGCATATTCGCTCCCCCCTAGATGGGTTCGGAAAGGTCTCCGCCTGCTCCCCGCCATTATAGGGGGCTAGTCCGGCTCGGACGGGGACCATGTATGCAGGTGGGAGGAACCCCTAGGTCTGCAACTCCACTAATCGGCTATGAGGGACAGAACACTTTTCCCAACTGCATGGCTTAGAGCTAAGGGTGCGAGAGGAGGAGCTTCGGCGGCCAGCCATGATGGAATGGCTTTTCCCGGGCACGCTCTGTTGAATGCTTGATTGGAGGAAGATGGTGTGATTTGGATCTGAAGATCCCCGTCTCTTCAAATAGGCGGTTGGCTTATAGGGTCAGGGTGGCAAATGTAAAAATGCCCCGACTTCTTGTGTTTGCTTGACACGCGGAGATAGCCATTATTGAAATACAGAAGCCGAGGAGTACGACAATAATGGAGGCCGGACACTATTCGCCACGAAAGGTACTCTGGATTTGGAGAAGAACCCACCTTGTAATGTCGAAGACAATCTGCGCGCCGGACTCATCGTCATTGAAGCCTGGTTCGAGGGCTACTGAGGGAGTCCTGGATAAGGGGGTATCCGGACAGCCGGACTTTATACTTTGGCTAGACTGTTGGACTATGAAGATACAAGATTGAAGACTTTGTCCCGTGTCCGGATGGGACTCTTCTTGGCGTGGAAGGCAAGCTTGGCGATTCGGATGATAGATCTCATTCTCTGTAACCGACTCTGTGTAACCCTAGCCCCCTCCGGTGTCTATATAAACCGGAGGGTTTAGTCCGTAGGACAATAACAATCATACCATAGGCTAGCTTCTAGGGTTTAGCCTCTCTGATCTCGTGGTAGATCAACTCTTGCAATACTCATATCATCAAGATCAATCAAGCAGGAAGTAGGGTATTACCTCCATCGAGAGGGCCCGAACCTGGGTAAAACATCGTGTCCCCAGTCTCCTGTTACCATTAGCCTTAGACGCACAGTTCGGGACCCCCTACCCGAGATCCACGGGTTTTGACACCGACAGCGGGGTCCTAGCGGAAAATAAGGGATATTAAGGCCTCCTTTTAATAGAGAACAGGAAAAAAGCAGTAGCACATAGTGAATACATGAACTCCTCAAACTACGGTCATCACCGAGAAGTATCCCGATTATTGTCACTTCGGGGTTGTCGGATCATAACACATAAAAGGTGACTATAGACTTGCAAGATGGGATCAAGAACACACATATATTCATGAAAACATAATAGGTTCAGATCTGAAATCATGGCACTCAGGCCCTAGTGACAAGCATTAAGCATAGCAAAGTCATAGCAACATCATTCTCAGAACATAGTGGATACTAGGGATCAAACCCTAACAAAACTAACTTGATTACATGGTAAATCTCATCCAACCCATCACCGTCTAGCAAGCCTACGATGGAATTACTCATGCACGGCGGTGAGCATCATGAAATTGGTGATGGAGGATGGTTGATGATGACAATGGCGATGAATCCCCCTCTCCTGATCCCCGAACGGACTCTAGATCAGCCCTCCCAAGAGAGATTAGAGCTTGGCAGCGGCTCTGTATCGTAAAACGCGATGAAACTTTCTCTCTGATTTTTTCTCTACGAAACAAAATATATGGAGTTGGAGTTGAGGTCGGTGGAGCCTCAGGGGGGCCATGAGATAGGGGGGCGCACCCAGGGGGAGGGCGCGCCCCCCACCCTCGTGGACAGAGTGTGGGCCCCCTGGTCTTGATTCTTTCACCAGTATTTTTTATATTTTCCAAAACTTGTCTCCGTGGATTTTCAGGCCATTCCGAGAACTTTTGTTTTCTACACATAAAACAACATCATGGCCGTTCTGCTGAAAATAGCATCAGTCCGGGTTAGTTTCATTCAAATCATGCAAGTTAGAGTCCAAAACAAGGGCAAAAGTGTTTGGAAAAGTAGATACGTTGGAGATGTATCAACTCCCCCAAGCTTAAACCTTTGCTTATCCTCAAGAAATTCAGTTGATAAACTGAAAGTGATAAAGAAAAACTTTTACAAACTCCATTTGCTCTTGTTGTTGTAAACATGTAAAGCCAGTATTCAAGTTTCAACAAATATTAGGAACTAACTATACTCACAATAACACTTAGGTCTCACAATTACTCATATCAATGGCATAATCGGCTAGCGAGCCATAATAATAAAACTCGGATGACATCACTTTCTCAAAACAATCACAATATGATATAACAAGATGGTATCTCGCTAGCCCTTTCTGAGACCGCAAAACATAAATGCAGAGCACCTTTAAAGATCAAGGACTGGCTAAACATTGTAATTCATGGTAAAAGAGATCCAGTCAAGTCATACCCAATATAAACCAATAATAATGAATGCAAATGACAGTGTGCTCTCCAACGGGTGCTTTTAATAAGAGGGATGATGACTCAACATAAAAGTAAATAGAAAGGCCCTTCGCAGAGGGAAGCATGGATTTGTAGAGGTGCTAGAGCTTGATTTTAAAATAGAGAGGAATAACATTTTGAGCGGCATACTTTGACTGTCAATGCAACAACTATGAGATGGATGTATCTCCCATACTACATGCATTATAGGCAGTTCCCAAACAGAATGATAAAAGTTTATACTCCCCCACCACCAACAAGCATCAATCCATGGCTTGCTCGAAACAACAAGTGCCTCCAACTAACAACAGCCCTGGGGGAGTTTTGTTTAATTATATTGATTTGGTTTGATCTTTTTGGATCATGGGACTGGGCATCCCGGTTACCGGCCCTTTCTCGTGAATGAGGAGCGGAGTCCACTCCTCTTGAGAATAACCCACCTAGCATGGAAGATACAGGCAGACCTAGTTGAAACATGAGCTGCTCAAGCATACAAAACAGAATTTCATTTGAAGGTTTGGAGTTTGGCACATACAAATTTACTTGGAACGACAGGTAAATACCGCATATAGGAAGGTATGGTGGACTCATATGGAACAACTTTGGGGTTTATCGAGTTTGGATGCACAAGCAGTATTCCTGCTTAGTACAGGTGAAAGCTAGCAAAAGACTGGGAAGCGTCCAACTGAGAGAGAGACAACAGTCATGAACATGCATTAAAATTAATTCACACCAAGTACAAGCATGAGTAGGATATAATCCACCAAGAATATAAATATCGTGAAGGCTATGTTGATTTGTTTCAACTACATGCGTGAACATGTGCCAAGTCGAGTCGCTCAATTCATTCAAAGGAGGATACCATCCCATCATACCACATCATAATCATTTTAATAGCATGTTGGCACGCAAGGTAAACCATTATAACGCATAGCTAATCAAGCATGGCACAAGCAACTATAATCTCTAAGGGTCATTGCAAATATGTTTACTTCATAATAAGCTGAATCAGGAATGATGAACTCATCATATTTACAAAAACAAGAGAGGTGGAGTTCATACCAGCTTTTCTCATCTCAATCAGTCCATCATATATCGTCATTATTTCCTTTCACTTGCACGACCGAACGATGTGTATAATAATAATAGTGCACGTGCATTGGACTAAGCTGGAATCTGCAAGCATTCAACTCAAGAGAGAAGACAGAGTAATATGGGCTCCAAGTTAAATCAACAATCATGCATATGAGAGCCACTAAACATTTTCAATATGGTCTTCTACTCTCGACCCCCAAAGGAAAGAAAAGAAAATAAAACTATTTACACGGGAAAGCTCCCAACAAGTAAGAAGAAGAACTATAAATCTGTTTGGGTTTTCATTTTAATTTCTACTACAAGCATGGAAATTAAACTAACTATTTTTTTTCTCAAGGTTTATCAAACACACAAGAAGAAAGCGAGAAAAAGAAAATTAAACTAGCATGGATAATACAATGAAAGAGTATGAGTACCGACAACCAGAATAGTGTCCGAACATGAATGTAAAGTCGGTGAGAAATACGTACTCCCCCAAGCTTAGGCTTTTGGCCTAAGTTGGTCTATTGCCACGGACCGCGGCTACTCTCCCTAGTGTACTGAGAGGTTTAATCAGGATACCACTGGCTGGTCATCTCCTCCGGATCCCACTGGTAAGATGATTGGCCTCGATGAGCGTACACCGCTCCCGGCGTGGCAAGAAAATTATCTGCAGTCAAATCAAACAATAGAGGCGCAAGTGGAATAATAGTCTCATTGTGTTTCTTATTAAATCTCGGGTTATACATAAGCATCTTATCTTCATTGTCAATAATAAACTCATGCGCTACCATGCTCCTGTATTCTAAAATGTAAGGAGGCAATATTGTCTCCTCTTTTTCATGGTGCCTAATAGGTATCTCAAAATGTCTAGCAAGACGTGCAGCATAGATTCCTCCAAAGATGGGACCTTTTGTACGAGTCAGGCTTAGCAGTTTAGCAATGACGGCACCCATACTAAAACTATTATCTCCAAACAAGGCATGGTGAAGAATAATAGTATCAGGAACATTGAAGTTTCCACTATTTCCACGACCAATTAACCATCTACTAGCAAATATGGCAAAGTAGCGTAAACAGGAAAGTGTATGCTAGAGATTCTCGCATCGGAACCCTTCTTTGGATCCCCTACAGTGATAGTGTTAACAAAGCCATCCACATCTTTACGATGTGGTTCCTCTAATTTTCCCTCAAAGGTATCATACATAGCGCGCAAAAATTACGTAAAGACATTTCCCTGAATTCATCATATAAATGAAATGATACTGAAGGCGGTGACTTCTTAGGATAATAATAAAAGTTCTGCACGAAAGTATTGGTGAGTAAGAGATACTGATCGATCCGGTCAAGGAGGAAATCGGTGAGGCCTGCATTCTCGATCAAAGAATAAAAGTCTTCATAAATTCCAGCTTCTCTCAAGAAATTGTCACAGGGCCATTCACACGATCGTACTTCCGCTATGCGAGGAAGATTATACTTGGCATTTTCCTTCTCTTTAGCTTGTTTTTCCTGAGATCCTTGGCTAGCAGAGCCCCTCAAAAATCTCCTTAACACTTTCTGAAAATTTCTAAAATTTTAGTAACTTCAAAATAAAAGTGTATAAAACTAAACAAGATTGGTAGCAACTACTCCTACAAGTGCCTAGAGCCTATATCATGCATTAGAATTACTTGGGACCTCATAAATATTGACATGCAAGCTCAAGAACAGGGTCACCTATGCAGCAAAAATTTGCAATGAATAAAGCACTAGAACAAAAACTAATTGGACCAATGGAGGAGTCACATACCAAGCAACAATCTCCCAAAGCAGTTTTGTGAATGGAGCTTTGAGAAAGGAGATCGAAAATCGCAGCAAAATGAGCTAGAACTCGTGCTTGAGCTGGATGGGGATTTTTTTGGGAAGAAGATGGAGTGTGAGGGTGCAGGAATAAGTGGAGGGGGGCCACCGTCGGCTCAGGAGACAGGGGGCACGCCCTCCACCCTCGTGGCCAGGTGCTTGCCCCTCCTGAAGTGTTTTTAGTGCCTAAAATCCGCAAATATTACATAAAAAATCATACTAAATTTGCAGGGCATTTGGAGCACTTTTATTTTTGGGATATTTTTTATTGCACGGATAATTCATAAAACAGATGGATAATACTATTTTTGCTTTATTTATTCTAAATAACAGAAAGTAAAAAGAGGGTACAAAAGGTTGTGCCTTCTAGTTTCATCCATCTCATAATCATCAAAATGAATCCACTAACAAGGTTGATCAAGTCTTGTTAACAAACTCATTCCGAATAACACGGAACCGGAGAAATTTCGAATAACACTAGGTTACCTCAACGGGGATATGAACATCCCCAACAATAATAATATCATATTTTTTCTTGACAGTGGGAAGAGGAAATTCAAAACCTCCAATAATGATAGTTGGAACTTTTCCAATAGAGTTGATACTATGAACTTTAGGTTGTTTCCTCGGAAAGTGTACCGTATGCTCATTACCATTAACATGAAAAGTGACATTGCCTTTGTTGCAATCAATAATAGCCCCTGCAGTATTCAAAAAGGGTCTACCAAGGATAATCGACATACTATCGTCCACAGGAATATCAAGAATAACAAAGTCCGTTAAGATAGTGACATTTCCAACCACAACAGGCACATCCACACAAATACCGATAGGTATAGCAGTTGATTTATCAGCCATTTGCAAAGATATTTCAGTAGGTGTCAACTTATTCAATTCAAGTCTATGATATAAAGAGAGAGGCATAACACTAACACCGGCTCCAAGATCACATAAAGCAGTTCTAACATAATTTCTTTTAATGGAGCATGGTATAGTTGGTACCTCGGGGTCTCCAAGTTTCTTTGGTATTCCACCTTTAAAAGTGTAATTAGCAAGCATGGTGGAAATTTCAGCATCCGGTATCTTTCTTTTGTTTGTAATGATATCCTTCATATATTTAGCATAAGGATTTACTTTAAGCATATCAGTTAAGCACATATGTAAGAATATAGGTCTAATCATTTCAGCAAAGCACTCAAAATCCTCATCATCCTTTGTCTTGGATGGTTTAGGAGGAAAGGGCATGGGTTTCTGAACCCATGGTTCTCTTTCTCTACCGTAATTCGTAGCAACAAAATCTCTCTTATCATAACATTGATTCTATGATTGTGGGTTATCAAGATCAATAGCAGGTTCAATCTCTACATCATTATTTTTGCTAGGTTGAGCATTGACATGAACATTGTCATTAATGTTATCACTAGGTTCATGTTCATCACCTGATTGAGTTTCAGCATCAGAAATAGAAATATCATTGGGATTCTCAATTGTGTCTACAACAGGTTCACTAGAAGCATGCAAAGTCCTATCGTTTTTCTTTTTCTTCTTTTTAGAAGAACTAGGTGCCTCTAAATTATTTCTCTGAGAATCTTGCTCGATTCTCTTAAGGTGGCCTTCAGGATACAAAGGTTCCTGAGTCATTCTACCAGTTCTAGTAGCCACTCTAACAACAAAGTCATGTTTATTATTTAATTCATTAAGCAAATCAGTTTGAGCTTTAAGTACTTGCTCAGCTTGGGTAGCAACCATAGAAGCATATTTGCTAATGAGTTTAAGTTCACCTTTAACTCTAGCCATATAATCGTTGAAGCGTCCTATGTCGAAAGCATTATTCTTTAATTCTCTACCAACATAAGCATTAAAACTTTCTTGTCTAGCCATAAAGTCATCAAACTCATCTAAGCATGGGCTATGAAATTTAGTAGAAGGGATTTCAACTTTATCATATCTATATAGAGAATTTACCATTACTACCTGTGTCGGGTTATCAAGACAATGTGGTTCTTCAACAGGCGGTATATTAAGACCATGTATTTCTTCAATAGGAGGTAAATTCTTAACATATTCAGCTTTAATACCTTTTTCTTTCATTGATTTATTTGCCACTTGCATATTTTCAGGACTGAGAAATAAAACACCTCTCTTCTTCAGAGTGGGTTTAGGAATAGGCTCAGGAGTTGGCTCAATTGGTTCAGGAATTGCCTCAGGAATTGGCTCAGGAAGAGTCCAATTATTTTCATTAGTCAACATATTATTCAATAGTAATTTAGCTTCGTCGACTGTTCTTTCCCTGAAAACACAACCAGCACAACTATCCAAGTAGTCCTTAGAAGCATCAGTGAGTACATTATAAAAGATAACAAGTATTTCATTTTTCTTAAGAGGATTATCAGGCGAAGCATTAAGTAATCGGAGAAGCCTCCCCCAAGCTTGTGGGAGACTCTCTTCTTTGATTTGCACAAAATTATATATTTCCGCAAGGCAGCTTGTTTCTTATGAGCAGGGAAATATTTGGCAGGGAAGTAATAAATCATATCCTGGGGACTACGCACAAACCACGATCAAGAGAATTAAACCAATTCTTAGCATCACCCTTTAATGAGAACGGAAATATCTTAAGGATATAATAATAGCGAGACTTCTCATCATTAGTAAACAGGGTGGCTATATCATTTAACTTGGTAAGATGTGCCACAATAGTTTCAGATTCAAGGCCATAAAAAGGATTAGATTCAACCAAAGTAATAATTTTAGGATCAACAGAGAATTCATAATCCTTATCAGTAACATAGATAGGTGAAATTCAAGGCCATAAAAAGGATCAGATTCAACCAAATTAATAATTTCAGGATCAACAGAGAATTCATAATCCTTATCAGTAACATAGATAGGTGAAGTAGCAAAAGAAGGGTCAGGTTTCATTCTAGCATTAAGAGACTGCTGCTTCCATTTAGCTAATAACTTCTTAAGGTCATATCTATCTTTGCAAGCAAAGATAGCTCTAGCAGCTTCCTCATCCATAACATAACCCTCAGGAACAACAGGTAATTCATAATCGGGGGAGAACTTTCATCATCACTATCATCAATAATAGCATCTTCAATAATTTCATTCTCTCTAACCCTAGCAAGTTGTTCATCAAGAAATTCACCTAATGGCAAAGTAGTATCACGCACAGAAGTAGTTTCATCATAAGTATCATGCATAGCAGAAGTGGCATCATCAATAACATGCGACATATCAGAATTCATAGCAGTAGTAGGTTTAGGTGTCACAAGCTTACTAATAATAGAAGGAGAATCTAGTGCAGAGCTAGATGGCAGTTCCTTACCTCCCCTCGTAGTTGAGGGAAAAATCTTGGTTCTTTCATCTTTCAAGTTCCTCATAGTGATCAACAGATATAAATCCCAAGTGACTCAAAGAATAGAGCTATGCTCCCGGCAATGGTGCCAGAAATTAGTCTTGATAACCCACAAGTGTAGGGGATCACAACAGCTTTTGAGGGTAAAGTATTCAACCCAAATTTATTGATTCGACACAAGGGGAGCCAAAGAATATTCTTAAGTATTAGCAGTTGAGTTGTCAATTCAACCACACATGGATAACTTAGTATCTACAGCAAAGTATTTAGTAGCAAAGTGGTATGATAATAAAGGTAACAGTGGCAAAAGTAAAGACAATAGTTTTGTAGTGATTGTAACAATAGCAACGGAAAAGTAAATAAGCGAAACACAAGATGTGAAAAGCTCGTAGGCATTGGATCAGTGATGGATAATTATGTCGGATGCGATTCCTCATGTAATAGCTATAACATAGGGTGACACAGAACTAGCTCCAATTCATCAATGTAATGTAGGCATGTATTCCGAATATAGTCATACATGCTTATGGAAAAGAACTTGCATGACATCTTTTTTCCTACCCTCCCGTGGCAGCGGGGTCCTAGCGGAAACTAAGGGATATTAAGGCCTCCTTTTCATAGAGAACGAGAACAAAGCATCGGCACATAGTGAATACATGAACTCCTCAAACTACGGTCATCACCGAGAAGTATCCCGATTATTGTCACTTCGGGGTTGTCAGATCATAACACATAATAGGTGACTATAGACTTACAAGATAGGATCAAGAACACACATATATTCATGAAAACATAATAGGTTCAGATCTGAAATCATGGCACTCGGGCCCTAGTGACAAGCATTAAGCATAGCAAAGTCATAGCAACATCAATCTCAAAACATAGTGGATACTAGGGATCAAACCCTAACAAAACTAACTTGATTACATGGTGAATCTCATCCAACACATCACTGTCCAGCAAGCCTACGATGGAATTACTCACGCACGGTGGTGAGCATCATGAAATTGGTCATGGAGGATGGTTGATGATGACGACGGCGACGAATTCCCCTCTCCGGAGCCCCGAACGGACTCCAGATCAGCCCTCCCGAGAGAGATTAGGGCTTGGTGGCGGCTTTATGTCGTAAAATGTGATGAAACTTTCTCTCTGATTTTTTTCTCTGTGAAATAGAATATATGGAGTTGGAGTTGAGGTCGGTGGAGCCTCAGGGGGCCCACGAGACAGGGGGCGCGCCAGGGGGAGGGTGCGCCCCCACCCTCGTGGACGGGGTGTGGGCCCCCTGGACTTGATTCTTTCACCAGTATTTTTTATATTTTCCAAAACTTGTCTCCGTGGATTTTCAGGTCATTCCGAGAACTTTTGTTTTCTACACATAAAACAACATCATGGCAGTTCTGCTGAAAACAGCGTCAGTCCGGGTTAGTTTCATTCAAATCATGCAAGTTAGAGTCCAAAACAACGGCAAAAGTGTTTGGAAAAGTACATATGTTCGAGACGTATCAGGAAGCCATAAGAAAAAATACTTGTTAGTCATGGTGGACAAATTCACCAAATGGATAGAAGCCAAACCAGTCAAAACGGCCGAATCCGGACCCGTGATAGACTTCATATCGGGTGTGGTATGATGTCTACTACACAACCTTCTTCTTGTAGACGTTGTTGGGCCTGCAAGTGCACAGGTTTGTAGGACAGTAGCAAATTTCGCTCAAGTGGATGACCTAAGGTTTATCAATCCATAGGAGGCGTAGGATGAAGATGGTCTCTCTCAAGCAACCCTGCAACCAAATAACAAAGAGTCTCTTGTGTCCCCAACACACCCAATACAATGGTAAATTGTATAGGTGCACTAGTTCGGCGAAGAGATGAAGACACAAGTGCAAAATAGATAGTAGATATAGGTTTTAGTAATCTGAAATTATAAAAATAGCAAGGTAGCGAGCGATAAAATTGAGAGTAAACGGTATTGCAATGGTAGGAAACAAGGCCTAGGGTTCATACTTTCACTAGTGCGAGTTCTCTCAACAATAATAACATAGATAGAACATATGACAAGCCCTCAACATGCAACAAAGAGTCACTCCAAAGCCACTAATAGCGGAGAACAAACGTAGAGATTATGGTAGGGTACGAAACCACCTCAAAGTTATTCGTTCGGATCGATCTATAAAAGAGTTCGTACTAGAATAACACCTTAAGACACAAATCAACCAAAACCCTAATGTCACCTAGATACTCCATTGTCACCTCAAGTATCCGTGGGCATGATTATACGATATGCATCACACAATCTCAGATTCATCCAACCAACATAAAAGTACTTCAAAGAGTGCCCCAAAGCTACTACCGGAGAGTTAAGAATGTGTGCCAACCCCTATGCATAGGTTCCCAAGTGTCACGAAACCCGCAAGTTGATCACCAAAACATACATCAAGTGGATCAATAGAATAACCCATTGTCACCACGGTTATCCCACACAAGACATACATCAAGTGTTCATAAAAGACTCAATCTGATAAGATAACTTCAAAAGGGGAAACTCAATTCATCACAAGAGTGTAGAGGGGGAGAAACATCATAAGATCCAACTATAATAGCAAAGCTCGGGATACATCAAGATCGTGCCATAGATGGAACACGAGAGAGAACACGAGAGAGAGAGAGAGAGAGAGAGAGAGAGAGAGAGAGAGATCAAACACATAGCTACTGGTGCATACCCTCAGCCCCGAGGGTGAACTACTCCCTCCTCATCATGGATAGCGCCGGGATGATGAAGATGGCCTCCGGTGATGGGATCCCCCTCCGGCTGGGTGCCGGAACAGGGTCCCGATTGGTTTTTGGTAGCTACAGAGGCTTGCGGCAGCGGAACTCGCGATCTATCTTCTGTTCTGGAAGTTTTAGGGTACATAGGTATATATGGGTGCAGGGGGTACGTCGGTGGACCTCCGGGCTGCTCACGAGGTAGGGGGGGCGCGCCCAAGGGGGCGCCCTCCACCCTCGTGGGCAGCCCGGGACTCCCCTGGCGTGCACTCCAAGCCCATCAGGTTGGTTTCCTTCCAAAATTAACTTCTCCAGTTGATTTCGTTCCGTTTTGATTCCGTCTGATATTCCTTTTCCTCGAAACACTGAAATAGGCATAAAACAACAAATCTGGGCTGGGCCTCCGGTTAATAGGTTAGTCCCAAAAATAATATAAAAGTGGATAATAAAGCCCAATATTGCCTAAAACAGTAGATAAAGTAGCATGGAGCAATCAAAAATTATAGATACGTTGGAGACGTATCATGGTACACCGTTATGGTGTCCCCCACAACATCATCACCGACAACGGCTCCAACTTCACGGCCGATGAGGTGAAAAGTTGGTGCGGCAAGATGGGCATTAAGCTCGATTACGCCTCCGTCTATCAACCTCAAACAAACGATCAAGTCGAACGAGCCGATGGTCTTATTATGAGGGGCATTAAACCTAGACTAGTGCGATCCTTCAAAGAATCAGACACACACTGGGTTGAGGAGCTCGACTCCATACTCTGGGGGCTACGGACCACGCCAAATCGCACAACTGGATACACACCCTTCTTCATGGTGTACGGCGCAGAGGTTGTGCTGCCCTGCGATATTATTCATGACTCACCTCGAGTGCACATGTACGAACAGAGAGAGGCCGAGCTCGATCGGCAGGACAGTTTAGATGCCCTGGAAGAGGAGCGCGATGTTGCAAAGGCCCGTTCCGCATTCTATCAACAACAGGCTCGCAGGTATCAAAGCAAAGAAGTACGGGCCAAGACTTATAATATTGGCAAACTCGTTCTACTCCTACTGGAGAAGAAAAAGGACAAGCTCAAGCCCAAGTGGGAGGGCCCCTTCATTATTGACAAAGTTCTCACCGGAGGGGCGTACCGATTGCGGGATGCATCCGATAATCGCCTCGAGCCAAACCCATGGAACGCAGCCAGACTCCAAAGATTCTACGCCTAGCGCCGAACTCCCAGTTCATCTCCTTCCCTTTGTTGATTTTGATTTTCTTTTTTAGCCCTCCTCTCTCCTCTCCTTTTTGAAAAGCTCTGATGCTTTATTGTGGCTAGACTAAACACTTGTAATGCACTAATTTTCAAGTATATGTCGTCACTATACCTGGGGGCTTCTTATATAGAAGCTTAAGATAATTATCTTCAGGGCATGAAGCCCACTGCATATGCGTCATTTTTCCATATGCACCTTTTCTTCGCCATTATATGCATCGATATGACTTAAGTTTTGGCCAAGCTGGGTTGCCTGGCTCCTGTGCTTATGCCCTACGTTCCCGTTAGTTTGGCTAGGGCATAAAGGGAGCACCTCTGCGATTGTTACCGCCGGGTACTCTGGACGTGTACCTCAGACTGGGTGAAGCCGAAAGCTAGCGTTCTTAAGGGAATATTTGGTCGGTGGACTAAAGATGTTTTTACCTATCACAATAAAAAAAACCAGATGTTACATATCCTGCGGTTTTTTATCGCAGTTCGGACATGCACATTAAGGCATGCGTACCCAAGGAAAGGAACCCTTAACGGAACTATTCTCCCTGGAAGATGTTTCTTACTAACCATGTAATATAACATAGCTAGTTGGGTACATGTCTGTTCAAGCAATTATGACCCCTACGCCTGGTTTCCACGCGTACCCCGGTTTATATTACCGAGTGGGTATTCGAAAACACTCCGGACTGTTGGGCCCAGAGGCCAAAGCGAAAAGGTCTGCCATGACAAATGTTTTACAATCCGGCTAGGGACAAATATGTCAATTGAAGTACATAGTCATTTAGACTCAAATACTTCTTCTTCTACGCCATCCAACAGGTTGTCTAGCCTACAATCCTATTGGGAATACTTTGCAACTAATCCTACCTGGTTATATACCAGACTAGCAGGAATTTCTTTCCCATCTGACCATACAGGTCCGACCCGGGCCATATGATTCGGGTCAAGCTTGGTATACCGTGTCTTCACCATGGCCCAAGCATCTCTCGCCCCTTCTTGACAGGTAGATATATTCCATAGTCGGAAACGCCGCCGCGCTCCTTTGAAAAGTTGAGCAAGCTCTACCATACTTCCTGGTAGGGAGGAGGATGGCCACAAGGCCTTGGCGACACTCCGCATGACCTGCCGAACTTGCTCACGCAGTTGCAAAAGCTCTTGTAGCAGATCGCCTGAGGATCCAGGCATCTCCTCTCCGGGACGGCCCGTCAGGATTCCTACAGACATAACTCTGTTAGTTCTTGTCTTTACTGAACTATGTAAATGCTTGTTTGATAACATACTAAAAATGCCGTGCTGAAGCCTCTTATTTTCCTTCACGGAGTCAGCCAGCTGGGCCCGAACATCTTTCAATTCTTCACCCAACTGGGTATTAGCATCTTGGAGTGTGTTATTCTTCCGTATGACTCGTGTAAGTACACGCTCGCCAACGGCCGCTTGCCTTTGTGCCTCTTGCTCACCCTCTTGTGGGGTTCCCGGATTCAGTTCCGGATTATCTAAGGATTTTTCATCATCAGATATTGTTAGCGTTACTGGTTTATGAACACAATACTGTTTTTCCTCAATTCGGGAATACATACCAGTGACGCCTCTTCGGATCTTGCAGCTTGGCCATAGCGGCCATTAGCTGGGTTCGACACTCTGCCAGCTCTTCAGACAACAGATTGTTCTTCTCCGAGAGAACCTATATGTTCAATGATCCTTAAATCAGTTGTACCAACTACTCTAAGTCTCAGGGACTACTGATATACATAATTATCAGATTTTTATACTTACCCGTATATCTTTCAAATACTGGTATGTGGCTCTAGCAAGCCCATCCTGAGCAGCTCGGATGTACGCATCACCCGAGTTGAAGGCATTAAAAGCCTCATCTGAAAAACTAGGGTCGTGCAGTGCGGCCCGCCGGCGTCGATGATTCATGGCGCTCTCCACTTTAGAATTTGTAACGGACATTTTGTCTGAATCCTTTGTAGGAGGACAGTCCGGTGTTACTCCCGTGTTGGCCTCCGT
The DNA here is from genome assembly GCF_002162155.2 of Triticum dicoccoides. NCBI lineage: Eukaryota > Viridiplantae > Streptophyta > Magnoliopsida > Poales > Poaceae > Triticum > Triticum dicoccoides. The sequence goes on from NC_041389.1 coordinate 425,108,990, forward strand.
CCTCGAGACCAGGCTTGCCATCCGACTAGTGGAGGCACGGTTGGCAGGATCCACGTACATAGTTCAGCGGATGTTCTTTCTGCTAATACACAACGGACAGTGTCATACTTTAAAGATTACGAACCACCGAGCATATTTAAAAACCATACCTCCTCGAGGATGGCTCCGCCATATTTTTGCTCGCCTTTCTTTTTAAAGGCCTACTCGGCACAGGCGCCCCTTGCTGGTGAGTCGCCTCGGGTTCGGCTTGGCGCGTTGATCGTCTCCCCTTTAGAGCGTAAGAATTGCGCGGTGGGTAAGACGGAAGGAATAAATATTTTTCGGAAGATAAGTCCCTGGTTTACTTAGATGCGATACAGGGAGTAGGCCGAGATAGTCAGCAATGATGGCCACCTCTGTGCCATCACAGCTCGCCTGGTGAAATACCCCTTCCATGAGCTCCATGAATATATCCGGATCCTCTTTGAATCTGGGGTCAAGGGCCTGGTTGCGGTCCTCTGGCTGTGGTGCTGGACTGTGGAACTCCCTGGTTACTTTCCCCCATTCCTGTTATAAATAGACAGAAGTAAATATTTATAAAACAAAGGCTCAGGGAATGAATAGAGTAGAGTAATGGATGGCAGCTCACCCAACTGGGAGGGTTGTACATGGAAAAGCCATCCCATGGTTTAATGCGGACGAACTCCTCTCTTTCCCCCTTGTATAAATCGGACAGTATTTCCACCAGAGCGGTGGTGGATTCCAGACCCTTTCGGCCACAGCGGGTGGCATCATCGTCTCTGTTGAAGTGCCACATGGGATGCCCTCGGTATTGGAGTGGTTGAACTCCCCGCATTATGGATATCGCCATAACCTCAATTATTGACAATCCGGATTGAGCGAGTATTTTTATCTTGCTCATCAATTGAAGGACCTCGATGTTATATTCCTCTCTGGGGCTCCAAGGATGCCAGTTAAGGCGTTTTCTCAGTGGGGTATTTGTAAACTCCGGAAGACCCATTCGGATTGGGTCGGGAAGGGAGACGTCCTCAATATAAAACCACTCGGAGGGCCACTCTTCGGGTGCCTTCTTCGGTGTGTCGGATAAGTATCCGGTCCCAACAATGCGCCATATCTCGGCTCCGCCCACTTGGAGTATTGATCCCCCTTGATTATGGGGGACGAGACAGAACAGCTTCTTCCATAGCTCAAAATGGGCTTCACAGCCCAAGAATAGCTCACAAAGAGCAACATAACCTGCGATGTGTAGGATGGAGGCAGGTGTGAAGTTGTGCAGCTGGAGGCCGTAGAACTCCAGAAGCGCGTGGAGAAATGGATGGATTGGAAATCCGACACCCCGCAACAACTAGGAAACAAAGCATACTCGCTCCCCCTGGATGTGTTGGGAGAGTTCTCCGCCTGCTCCCCGCCGTCGAAGGAAGCCAGTCCGGCTCAGACGGGGACTAAATATGCAGGAGGTAGGTACCCTGCGGTCTGCAACTTCACTAATCGATCGTGGGATACGGAACACTTCTCCCAATCTCCCGGCTTGGTGTTGTGAGAGCGAGAGGAAGAGCCGCGGGTGCCGGCCATGTTGGAGTGGTTTTTTCGGGCACGCTCTGATGATTCCTCGCTTGGGGGAGATGGCGTGGATAGGATCTAAAGATCCCCGTATCTTAAATAGACAATTTATTTACATGGCTAGGGTGGCAAATGCAAAAATGCCCCGACTTCTCGCATTCGCTCGATAGGTGGAGGCTGAGACTGTTAAGGTGCAGAAGCTGGTGAGCATAACATTAAATGGGGAACCGGACACTGCTTTTTACAACAGGTACTTTGAAGAATTCGGAGAATGAACCCGCCTTGCAATGCCGAAGACAATATGCGTGCCGGACTCATCGTCATTGAAGCCTGGTTTGGGGGCTACTGAGGGAGGCCTGGATTAAGGGGTCCTTGGACAGCCGGACTATATGCGTATGCCGAACTATTGGACTATGAAGATACAAGATAGAAGACTTCGTCCCGTGTCCGGATAGGACTCTCCTTTGCATGGAAGGCAAGCTTGGCGGTCAGGATATGAAGATTCCCTTCTCTGTTACATGGAAGGCAAACTGGAGGGTTTAGTTCGTAGGACAACAACAATCATAACCCCAGGCTAGCTTCTAGGGTTTAGCCTCTACGATCTCGTGGTAGATCAACTCTTGTAATACTCATATCATCAAGATCAATCAAGCAGGAAGTAGGGTATTACCTCCATCGAGAGGGCCCGAATCTGGGTAAACATTGTGTCCCCCGCCTCCTGTTACCATTAGCCTTAGACGCACAGCTCGGGACCCCCTACCCGAGATCCGCCTGTTTTGACACCGACAGCGGGTACATAGAGCACTACTACTATCTATTAGCTGTAGCGCCTTATTAGTAGCGCGGCCACCCACGCTACTAATAGCGTTAAAACCCGCACTACTACTAGGGTTTTGCCTTGTAGTGAATAGTTTCACAACTCACGCCACCTGGAACACCACAGTGTAATGGTGTGTCCGAACATCGTAACCGTACTTTATTGGATATGGTGCGATCTATGATGTCCCTTACTGATTTACCTCTATCATTTTGGGGTTATACTTTAGAGACGGCTGCATTCACTTTAAATAGGGCACCATCAAAATCCGTTGAGACGACGCCTTATAAATTGTGGTTTGGCAAGAAACCAAAGTTGTCGTTTCTTAAAGTTTTGGGTTGTGATGCTTATGTGAAAATCTTCAACCTGATAAGCTCGAACCCAAATCGGAGAAGTGCGTCTTCGTAGGATACCCAAAGGAAACTATTGGGTACACCTTCTATCACAGATCCGAAGGCAAGATATTCGTTGCTAAGAATGGATCCTTTCTAGAGAAGGAGTTTCTCTCTAAAGAAGTGAGTGGGAGGAAAGTAGAACTTGATGAGGTAATTGTACATTCTCCTGAGTTGGAAAGTAGTTCATCATAGAAATTAGTTCCAGTGATTCCTACACCAATTAGTGAGGAAGCTAATGATGATGATCATGAAACTTCAGATCAAGTTACTACCGAACCACGTAGGACTTCAGAGTACGGTCCGCACCAGAGTGGTATTGTAATCCTGTTCTGGAAGTCATGTTACTAGACCATGATGAACCTAGGAACTATGAGGAAGCAATGATGAGCCCAGATTCCGCGAAATGGCTTGAGGCCATGAAATCTGAGATGGGATCCATGTATGATAACAAAGTATGGACTTTGGTGGACTTGCCCGATGATCGGCAAGCCATAGAAAATAAATGGATCTTCAAGAAGAAGACTGACACTGACGGTAATGTTACAGTCTACAAAGATCGACTTGTTGTGAAAGGTTTTTGACAAGTTCAAGGAGTTGACTACGACGAGACTTTCTCACCTGTAGCTAGTCTTAAATCTGTCTGAATCATGTTAGCAATTGCCGCATTTTATGATTATGAAATTTGGCAGATGGATGTCAAAACTGCATTCCTTAATGGATTTCTTGAAGAAGAGTTGTATTTGATGCAACCAGAAGGTTTTGTCGATCCAAAGGGTTCTAACAAAGTGTGCAAGCTCCAGCGATCCATTTATGGACTGGAGCAAGCCTCTCGAAGTTGGAATAAACGCATTGATAGTGTGATCAAAGCATATGGTTTTATACAAACTTTTGGAGAAGCCTGTATTTACAAGAAAGTGTGTGGGAGCTCTGTAGCATTTGTAATATTATATGTGGATGCCATATTGTTGATTGGAAATGATACAGAATATCTGGATAGCATAAAAGGATATTCGAATAAGAGTTTTTCAATGAAAGGCCTCGGTGAAGCTGCTTACATATTGGGCATCAAGATCTATTGAGATAGATCAAGACACCTAACTGGACTTTCACAAAGCACATACCTTGATAAAGTTTTGAAGAAGTTCAAAATGGATCAGTCAAAGAAAGGGTTCTTGCCTGTGTTACAAGGTGTGAAGTTGAGTCAGACTCAATGCTCGACCACTACAGAAGATAGAGAGAAAATGAAAGTCATTCCCTATGCTTCAGCCATAGGTTCTATCATCTATGCAATGTTGTGTACCAGACCTGATGTGTGCCTTGCTATAAGTATAGCAGGGAGGTACCAAAGTAATCCAGGAGTGGAGCACTAGACAGTGGTCAAGAACATCCTGAAATACCTGAAAAGGACTAAGGATATGTTTCCCGTTTATGGATGTGACAAAGAGCTCGTCGTAAATGGTTACATCGATGCAAGCTTTGACACTAATCTGGATGACTCTAAGTCGCAATCCGGATAGGTATTTATATTGAATGGTGGAGCTGTCAGTTGGTGCTGTTCCAAGCAGAGTGTCGTGGCGGGATCTACATGTGAAGTGGAGTACATAGTGATGTCTACTACACAACCTTCTTCTTGTAGACGTTGTTGGACCTGCAAGTGCACAGGTTTGTAGGATAGTAGCAAATTTCCCTTAAGTGGATGACCTAAGGTTTATCAATCTGTAGGAGGCGTAGGATGAAGATGGTCTCTCTCAAGCAACCCTGCAACCAAATAACAAAGAGTCTCTTGTGTCCCCAACACACCCAATACAATGGTAAATTGTATAGGTGCACTATTTCAGCGAAGAGATGGTGATACAAGTGCAAAATAGATAGTAGATATATGTTTTTGTAATCTGAAATTATAAAAACAGCAAGGTAACTAATGGTAAAAGTGAGCGTAAATGGTATTGCAATGGTAGGAAACAAGGCCTAGGGTTCATACTTTCACTAGTGCAAGTTCTCTCAACAATAATAACATAGATAGATCATATAACAATCCCTCAACATGCAATAGAGAGTCACTCCAAAGCAACTAATAGCGGAGAACAAAGGAAGAGATTATGGTAGGGTAGGAAACCACCTCAAAGTTATTCTTTCGGATCAATCTATTCAAGAGTTCGTACTAGAATAACACCTTAAGACACAAATCAACCAAAACCCTAATGTCACCTAGATACTCCATTGTCACCTCAAGTATCCGTGGGCATGATTATACGATATGCATCACACAATCTCAGATTCATCCAACCAACACAAAGTACTTCAAAGAGTGCCCCAAAGTTTCTACCAGAGAGTCAAGAAAACGTGTGCCAACCCCTATGCATAGATTCATGGGCGGAACCCGCAAGTTGGTCACCAAAACATACATCAAGTGGCACGTGATATCCCATTGTCACCACGGATAAACACGGCAAGACATACATCAAGTGTTCTCAAATCAAAGACTCAATCCGATAAGATAACTTCAAGAGGGAAACTCAATTCATTACAAAAGAGTAGAGGGGGGAGAAACATCATAAGATCCAACTATAATAGCAAAGCTCGCGATACATCAAGATCGTGCCATAGAGAGAACACGAGAGAGAGAGAGAGAGAGATCAAACACATAGCTACTGGTACATACCCTCAGCCCCGAGGGTGAACTACTCCCTCCTCGTCATGGAGAGCGCCGGGATGATGAAGATGGCCACCGGTGATGGGTTCCCCCTCCGGCAGGGTGCCGGAACGGGCTCCCGAGAGGTTTTTGATCGCTACAGAGGCTTGCGGTGGCGGAACTCCCGATCTATCTTGATATCCGATGGTTTTAGGGTACATAGGCTTATATAGGCGAAAGAAGTCGGTAGGGAGGTGCTCGAGGGGCCCACTAGACAGGGGGCGCGCCTAGTAGGGGGGCGCGCCCTCCTATATTGTGGCCTCCTCGAGGCTCTTCTGACGTGAACTCCAAGTCTCCTGGGTGATATTCTTCCCAAAAATCATGCTGCCAAAGGTTTCATTCCGTTTGGACTCCGTTTGATATTCCTTTTCTTCGAAATACTGAAACAGGCAATAAAACAGCAATATGGGTTGGGCCTCCAGTTTGTAGGTTTGTTCCAAAAGTAATACAAAAGTGTATAATAAAGCCCATAATCATTCAAAACAAATAATTAAATAGCATGAATGCTTCATAAATTATAGATACGTTGGAGACGTATCAGCATCCCCAAGCATAATTCCTACTCATCCTCGAGTAGGTAAATGATAAAGAAAGAATTTATGAAGTGTGAATGCTAGAGGTGCAGAAGTTTGATCAATGATAATTTGAATCACCTTTACTAGCATCATTATATGTCATAACAGTAGTTCAACTCATAAAACTTCTCATGATAAAGTAACAAGCAATTCACATGTCAAAGCATGGACCATAAACTTTCTTGAATACTAGCAAACTTCATTCTTAGTGATCAAACAATTGCAATTCATCTTACTTTCAGGAAGGGTCTATGCCAGAGCTTTGATTTAGCAAACTTCACATACTCAACTATCATATAGTCTTCTACAATTGCTATCACTCACGCAATACTTGTGGTTATGAAGTTTTAATCAGACACAGAGAAAGATAGGGGCTTATAATGTTGCCTCCAAACGTATTCACCTTTGGGTGATGTCAACAATAATAGTTCATCCTAACGTACATCCAATTGGATATATATCTCAGGATCACCCTAACACAAAGTGCTTGCCAAAGGATAAAATGAAAAAGGGAAAGGTGAAGATCACCTTGACTCTTGCATAAAGTAATAGACATAAAGTAAAAGATAGGCCCTTCGCAGAGGGAAGCAGAGGTTGTCATGCGATTTAAGGGTTGGATACACAAAATCTTAATACGAAAGAACGTCACCTTATATTGCCCCTTATATATGGACCTTTATTATGCAGTCTGTCGCTTTTATTGCTTCCATAACAAGTTCGTACAAAGCTTATTTTCTCCGCACTAATAAGTCATGCATATTTAGAGAGCAATTTTTATTGCTTGCACCGATGACAACTTACTTGAAGGATCTTACTCAATCCATAGGTAGGTATGGTGTACTCTCATGGCAAAAACTGGGTTTAAGGATATTTGGAAGCACAAGTAGTATCTCTACTTGGTGCAAGGAATTTTGGCTAGCATGAGGGGGAAAGGCAAGCTCAACATGTTTGAATGATCCATGACAATATACTTTAACTGAGATGTGAGAAAACATGACCCATTATGTTGTCTTCCTTCTCCAACATCAAATCTTTAGCATGTCATACTTAATGAGTGCTCACAATTATAAAAGATGTCTATGATAATATATTTATATGTGAAATCTCTCTTCCTTCAATATTCTTTCATGAATTGTTCAAATGACTAATACAATGCTTGCTAACCTTCAATAAATTTACAACCTCTACTTCTTAGATGTGAAGTCATTACTCCCCATGGGATAAGCAAATGAAACATATATAATTTTAGATTTATGATAATCAACTCATTCAATAGTTTACTCATAGGATATAAGTGAAGCACATGAGTAAATTACAAACTACTCCAAAAAGATATAAGTGAAGATCAATGAGTAGCTAAATAATTATGTATCTATGTGAACACTCTCTAACATTTAAGAATTTAAGATCTTGGTACTTTATTCAAATGAAGCAAAAATAAAATAAAATGACATCACAAGGATAGCACAACTCAACCGATACTAACCGATGATTGTTGAAGAAGAAAGGTGGGATGCCTACCGGGGCATCCCCAAGCTTAGATGCTTGAGACTTCTTGAAATATTATCTTGGGGTGCCTTGGGCATCCCCAAGCTTGAGCTTTTATGTCTCATTAATTCCTCTCATATCATGGTTTCTCTGTTTATCAAAAAGCTTCATCCACAACAAACTCAACAAGAACTCGTGAGATAGGTTAGTATAAACCAATGCAAAACCTTATCATTTTCTACTGTAAGAAATCACTAAGATTATTATTCAACATTGCATACTAAATGCCTCTGCATATTTAATACTCATATCCTCAAATAGAATCATTAAACAAGCAAACATATGCAAACAAGGCAACCATAACAGCAATCTGCCAAAACAGTACAGTCTGTAAAGAATGCAAGATTCATCATACTTACCTAACTCCAAAAATTATGAGAGAATGTGGATGAAGAATGTGGCCGGTAACAAGATTGAACTAGGTATGATGATACCGATGATCGAATCTCGGGCAAGTAACATACCGATGACAAAGGGAACAACGTATGTTGTTATGCGGTTTGACCGATAAAGATCTTCATAGAATATGTAGGAGCCAATATGAGAACCCAGGTTCTGCTATTGGTTATTGATCGGAGATGTGTCTCGATCATGTCTACATAGTTCTCAAACCGTAGGGTCCGCACGCTTAACATTTGATGACGATCTGTATTATGAGTTATGTGTTTTTGATGACCGAAGTTTGTTTATAGTCCCGGATGAGATCACGGATGTGACGAGGAGTCTCTAAAAGGTTGAGACAAAAAGATTGATATATTGGAAGGCTATGTTCGGACACCGGAAAGGTTTCGGATAGGTTCGGGCATTTTCTAGAGTACCGGGAGGTTACTGGAACACCCCGGGAGAGTATTGGGCCTTCATGGGCTTTAGTGGGAAGAGGAGGCTGGCGGCCAGGAGGTAGCGCGTGCCCCCCTTGACATACCGAATTGGATTAGGGGAGGGGCGCCCCTGCCCCCCTTTATTTCTCCCTCTCTCTTTCCCTTCCCCTTCTCCTACTCCGAATAGGAAGGGGACTCCTACTAGGACTGGGAGTCCTAGTAGGACTCCCCCCTTTGGCGCGCCCCTCTAGACTGGCCACCCCCTCCCTCCCTCCTTTATATATAGGGGTAGGGGGCACCCCAAAGCACAACAGACAATCTCTTAGTCGTGTGCGGTGCCCCCTCCACAGTTTAACACCTTGGTCATCTCGTCATAGTGCTTAGGTGAAGCCCTGCATTGGTAACATCATCAACCCCATTGCCACGCCATCATGCTGACGGAACTCTCCCTCGTCCTCAACTGGATCAAGAGCTCGAGGGATGTCATCATTCTAAACGTGTGCTGAACACAGAGGTGTCGTACGTTCGGTACTTGGATCGGTTGGATCGTGAAGACGTTCGACTACATCAACCGCGTTACTAAACGCTTCGCTTTTGGTCTACGAGGTTACGTGGACACACTCTCCCATCTCGTTGCTATGCATCTCCTAGATAGATCTTGCGTGATCATAGGAATTTTTTTTGAATTACTATGTTCACAAACATGTTCGACTATCATTGTGTGTGGGGGGGGGGGCAGAGACCTACGTATACTATAGAGAGGCAGATCGACTGGTATATGTGTGGAGAAGGAGAGATACCTAACTATGTATTGAGGGAGATCGATCGGCATCCATGCATATGTGTAGCAGAGGAATCAGGTTGGGAGAGAGACAAAGGTAGAGTGTCAGAGGGTTGGTGGTGGAGTTGCTTCTCACAAATGGTGGGAGAGGTCTGCTAGATAAACAGAGGGTACGAGTGCAATATCAATAAGAGAGGGGATGCTTGACTGTCTATGCACATGCGTGTGAGAGACAGGTCGGGAGGTATGCAAGGATGATGAGGGGGGACGATATGGTTGTGGTAAGCAGACGTAACTACATAGGAAGATCAATCATCGTGTGTCGGAGAAAGGGAGTGTAACACCCCGGATGTAACTTTCCACAATTGTAACTCCAACTCTTGCCATTTCCGGCTATGTGATATATATTATTTTCTCTATGGTTGGGTTTTTGTCTTGTGTTTTGCATTTTGTTCATGTCATGCATTTCATCTCATGCCATCATCTGTATTGCATCGGCATTGTTTTCTTAAAACTTGCATCCGCTCGTAGTTGCCGCTCCTCACTTCCGCTCCATTGTCTTCATTGACCGTTCCGAGACCAACCAGGTTTTCGACTCCGTCTTGTCAGACTGTTTGACCCTCTCTGCACAGCCACCGACCCCCCCCC
>NC_041389.1:425119011-425126598 GCF_002162155.2 Triticum dicoccoides
GTTGGTTTCAGATCATCCCCAAGCATCCCCTATTTGTCTTCGGTTTCTCTTTTGGACTCCTTAACCCGTTTATCCCGGACCGCCCGATCACGATCGGAGGGACCTTACCGTCCTAAACTTATCTATTTTGCTATATATATATATATATAGTGTGCAACCCTAGTTTCTACGGAAGATGTCCCATCCGTCCTCCTGCCCGCCGCCACTCTCTACCAAATCCCCCTCGGGATCCATCCCCAACCTACCAGCCTCCTCCTTCCCGATCGAGACAGCCAAGCCTCCAGCTTCTCCTCGATTTCCCGCAGCCGCCACTCCTCTACCTCGATCCCTCCTCGCATGCCACCTCCTCTTCCCCATGCAGCTCGGAGACCCCAAGCCCCCGGGATCCAGTCGTCCAGGAGGACGTCGACCCATGCAGTCGCGTCGTGCTGCCTTCCACCACCACCAGGCGACCCCACGAACTCTCCTCCCCCTCCTGTGTTTTCCCCCTCTCTCTCTCACGGTGGCCATCTCTCTCTCCTTCACAGGAACGAGCAGGAGCTCTCCCAAGCTCCATGGCGCCGCCTCCGTCGTCCTGCTTCGTCCGGCCACCCCCGAGAAGCAAGCCGGAGCCTGAGCTCTTTCTTCCACGCCCGCTCTGCCAAGTCCCTCGTCTGGTTCGAGCCGGAGCTCGCCTTCTGCTCACAAGAACCCGAGGCCTGCCTCCTCCTCGTCGTACGCGTCTTCCGCGCCAAGCCCTGTCTCCGTCTGGCCGGCAACGAGCAGTAGCTCGCCGGAGCACGAGCTCCATTGGGTCTGCCTCCCTCTGCCAGTTCCCCTCCTTCTCCTATCTCTTTCCTCCCTCCCAGCCACTTCTATGAATTTATTTCCCCGCCATGGCCTTGCAGCTCCCGCCGCTGGCCTGCTATGTTCGACACCGGAGACTGCCAGATCCGCCTGCGCTGGGCCGGATCCTCACGTCCCCGCCGTCCACATGCCGCCGGAGGCCTCCTCCCCACCAAGTTCTCCACCGCCGCTCCCCTGCTACCTCCAGGCGCCGCCTGCAGCCTCCCCTGCATCGAGCAACAGCAGCTCGATCGCTGCCTGTTGACCAGTGTCACGCCCGCGTAGGCCTCTGTAGCCGTCGCTTGGGCCACAGCCCGCATCCGGCCCGTGTGGCCTCTAGTGAGCCTCCAGCGCCCATGCTCTTGTTGGGCTAGCCAGATTTGGCCCGCCTAGGTTTTTTTTAGGTTCTGCGATTTAGCTAATTTCCAGAGAACGCCTGTTTTATAGAAAAACCCCTAGTGTTCATGCATCTAATAACTAATTAACCGTGCATCATATGTAAATAATTTGTATATGTCAAAAGCTTAGAATTCCATCTAGATTCATAATATCCAACTTTCATCCATGTTTAAAACGTTCAAAATGATGTTTGCATTTAATTTGCTAAATGCCATGTTAAAATGATTTATTTCATAACTAAATAATCGTAGCTCTAATTTTAATAAACTTTATATGTAAATGGGGTTAAAAATGCATAGATTATCATGGTGATATTACTTTGCATGTTTAACAACTCTAAAATATGGCTTAGGGTAGAACATGGGGGTTTTCCGGAATTGTTGTTTGTTGTTTCGACCTCATTTAAATTTGGCTAGATAGGTAGTTTTCTTATGCTTCACGCCTTGCCATGTTTAATAACATTTAATATTGTTGGGTAGCGTAAACGAGAGAGAACTAAATAATTTGAAGTGGTGTTTCGTCAATATGCAACTCGTTGCATATTGAGCTCCACTTAACTTGTAGTATTGTTGTTGCACTTTGCCATGACATCCCTCTTTAAACCGGACATGCATCATACTTGATTGTGCATCATGCCATGTTTATGCTTGGTTGTTTACCATGATGTTTCCTTCTTTCCGGTTGTGCTTCTTCTCGTTAGTTCCTATTTCGTTGCGATCGTGAGGATTCGTTCGACTGCTTGGTTCGTCTTCGCCCGCTCGTCTTCTTCATGGACTCGTTCTTCTTCCTAGCGGGATTTCAGGCAAGATGACCGTTACTCTGGATCTCACTACTATCATTGCTATGCTAGTTGCTTCGTTCTATCGCTATGCTACGCTACCTATCCCGTGTTCATCAAGCCTCCCAATTTGCCATGTCAGCCTCTAACTTTTTCACCCTTCCTAGCAAACCGTTGCTTGGCTATGTTACCGCTTTGCTCAGCCCCCCTTATAGCATTGTTAGTTGTAGGTGAAGTTGAAGATTGATCCATGATGGACAGGATTATGTTGGGATATCACAATATCTCTTATTTAATTAATGCATCTATATACTTGGTAAAGTGTGGAAGGCTCGGCCTTATGCCTGGTGTTTTGTTCCACTCTTGCCGCCCTAGTTTCCGCCATACCGGTGTTATGTTCCTTGATTTTGTGTTCCTTACGCGGTTGGGTGATTTATCGGACCCCCTTGACAGTTTGCTTTGAATAAAACTCCTCCAGCAAGGACCAACCTTGGTTTTACCATTTGCCTACCTAAGCCTTTTCCCCTTGGGTTTCCGGAGCCCGGGGCCAGTGCACCTTCGAGTGTTGGTCCGAACTAGAGCCACTTGCAGCGCCACCTCGGGGAAACTTGAGGGCTGGTTTTAGCTGTACATAGTGTTCATCCGGTGTGCCCTGAGAACGAGATATGTGTAGCTCCTATCGGGATTTGTCGGCACATCGGGCGGCTTTGCTGGTCTTGTTTTACCATTGTCGAAATGTCTTGTAAACCGGGATTCCGAAACTGATCGGGTCTTCCTTGGAGAAGGAATATCCTTCATTGACCGTGAGAGCTTGTGATGGGATAAGTTGGGACACCCCTGCAGGGTATAAACTTTCAAGAGCCCTGCCCGCGGTTATGTGGCAGATGGGAATTTGTTAATGTCCGGTTGTAGATAACTTGACACCAGATTAGAATTTAAACGCATCAACCGTGTGTGTAGCCGTGTTGGTCTCTTTTCGGCGGAGTCCAGGAAGTGAACACGGTTTTGGGTTATGTTTGACGTAAGTAGGAGTTCAGGATCACTGCTTGATCATTGCTAGCTTCACGACCGTTCCATTGCTTCTCTTCTCGCTCTTATTTGCGTATGTTAGCCACCATATCATGCTTTGTCGATGCTGCAACCTCACGACTTTACCCCTTCCTTTCCCATTTAGCTTTGCTAGTCTTGATACCCATGGTAATGGGATTGCTGAGTCCTCGTGGCTCACAGATTACTACAACAACAGTTGCTGGTGCAGGTTATGCGATGACCACGACGCGAGAGTGATGATTGCTTGTTTTGGAATTCTTCTTCTGCTTCTTCTTCGATCAGAGGATAGGTTCGAGGTCGGCAGCCTGGGCTAGCAGGGTGGAGGTCGTTTGAGCTTCTGTTTGTGTTTCATCCATAGTCGGATGTTGATATTGTGTATGATGTATTGTTGTATTCGTGTGGCATTGTATGCCTCTTGTATGTATCCCCGTCTATTATGTAATGTTGATGTAATGATATCCACCTTGCAAAAGCGTATCAATATGCGGTTGTATCCTTGGTGGGACCTTCGAGTCTCTTTACGATATTATCGCATATTGGGTGTGACAAGTTGGTATCAGAGCCTCGACCGACCATAGGAGCCCCCTTGATTGTTGGCATTTGTTGAGTCTAGAAGAAAACTATTTTGAGTATTAGGATTATATATATCGGAGAGTGGGATTCTTTTTACTCCTCAGCCCCTTCGTCCCTCTGGTGAGGTCTCCTGACGTAGATGTTTTGTCTTTCCTCGCCTCAAATTTCACAAAAAATTTTTAGGATCACGCGGGTATCTTGGGATCATTCCAATATTCTTGTGACGAGAACATTGTTCTTGGTGCCTCCTGACATTTAGGGGTGGTGGTAGTGTCCCGGGGAGTTGAGCTCCGAGGTGTTGTCGTCACAATTTTATCGTTGCAGTTCTAGAATACCTGAGTTTTGTCGACATCGAAAATCTCTTTTATGCAGTTGTTGGTGAGATAACCTCGACGCCACCCAGTACTGGGGAGTTCGGGAGTATTGCCATAGCTCGTATAATGGATGCTTTTCGAAGGTTGAGGTACACGATTTCCGGAGTTTTCTTGGTTATGTGTTGACGGATGGATATAGCTGGATGTAGGGATTGTTAGTTTGGGTGAGATATATTGCTTCCCCCGTATCCCCAACACCAGATTGCATAACCAGAAAGTTTCGTGAGTTTATAGGTGGGAATTCAAGTAGCTCCTAGAATATCTTTCGGACAGATGCCTGATATGGGATTGGGTAAATCTCTATCATATGTATTTGTTCCAGCTTATTCTGCAAGCCAAATCCTTTGTTTTGTTTTTGTTTGTGGTATTCGAGTTGCTTCAATGTCAAGTGTTGATTCCATACCTTTCCTAAATGGTGTTCTCATATTCCTATGTGGATACTAATCCTTCTTGATCATCGAGATTGTCATGTAAATTCTTTCCGACCGGTGTGCTTCTCTTCAAGTGGATCAAGTCATTTAAACATTTTCGAGATCAATTCTAAGTTTTTTTCAACGGAATCCATTCCATCTGCCCCAAGTTGCCTTTGTTTTTTCGCCCTCCCACCCTTTTTCTTCAAGGACTCAGATATCTTAATCAAGTATCCATTTTATGGATGTGAAGTTTCTCCATTCTTTTCCCGTCAATGTTCTTATCCGGTGATTCTCAGGAAGATACTAACGGAGCTTTGAGTTTATCATTCTTCATCCTCTTATTTTCTCCAGTGGATTCAATTCAAGCTTTGTCGATCATGTCCTTTCCTTGTTTCAAATTTTTCTCATGCCGATGCACCTCTTAATCATTCACTTCTCGCTATTCATTTGTTCTAGAGTGCTGAAGATATCTTAGAAGGCTCGTCTTTTCATTCAAGATCCATTCAAGTTATTTGGAGATTATTATCTCATTCAAGTCATTTAATTCAACCGGCATAATCTTTCTTTTAAATCGTTCAACGGTGTATATTTTGAGTGGGCCCTAACCCACAGGTCTTTTCCCAGGATCTTACCTGACTCTTCTTATTATTCCGGAGTTATTCTCAAATTCTTTCCAAGTGTGACGTAAGAATGGATTCCACCAGTCACATGCCTTCTCCAAGACTGCTTTCAAATTCTTTTCATTGTTGGCTCAACGTCTTCGCTTTTCATTCTACCGGAGTATCTTAGTAATTTTGGTGGTGTTTCCTGTCGTCATTTGAAGACCGAAGAAGAGTTTTCCTCTGAATCTTGCCCGTTCTCTCGAAGATTCATGGTTCTAGCTTCATGTTATCCTCTCAAATTATTCCATTTGTCAGATATTCTTTTCTTAACCATCCAGAGTATGTCAGGAGTTGTTTTTCCATTTCTTTTCACCGGAGGCCATCGTTCTAGAAGAATTCTTCGTCCTCACATTTCAGCTACCGTTATCCAATTATTCCGGTGCTTCATTCAAGTGCTCTTCAATCAGTTCGAGTTCTTCCCGTTCCCTTGTATCTAAATCCCCTCAAGTATCTTCATTCATTTTCGAATTCTTCCCGGTGAATTGTGCCTTTGCTACGTTCATTTTCAATTCTTACGGTGGTTCGTTCAAGATTTCACTTCCTTCGTTATCATATCAATTTATTCATTTTTTTCCAAAAATCCTATCGGTGGTTCCATCAATACCTTCTCAAGATTGCGCTATATCTCTCTTAATCCTTTCTACGAGAATATGTAGTATGCCAAATCCATTGCTTGTCATCAATTTAATTTGATGAAGGATAAGCGTACAATAAATATTATTCTTATTTCCTCGAGGTGATTCAATAATTTTCTTCCGGAGGTTGTTCATGATGAAGTAATTCTCGGTTCTAGTGTTTCATCTTTTCTTTTTCCAAAGTTCCAAGTTTCTCAGTTATCTCGCCGCGAAGCTCCATCTAAATCATCGCAAGGCTTCACCTTGTGTTTTCAACTTTCCTTTCGTTTGATCATTCTTTTATTACCGGAGTTCTTCATGGAGGCTCTACATGGTGGTTCATCAAGGATTATTTTCATTCTTCATTTGTTCTTCAAGATTTATCTCGAAGTTATGACCCACCAAGATATACTCAAAATTAAACATGGTGCTCAACACATGTTTTGTTTTGAGGCGTTCAAGCATTCTTCTTCTTGCATTCCTGAATGCAACTTTTGTTCCCTTATCTTTTGAGGTGGTGTTATGTCATTTTGACAATTTCCTTCATGCTTCATGATTCACAAGTGTCAGGAATGAGATATTTAAACCCATCATTTTCTTCCTTGGAGTTATCTTGGTAAAGATTTCACCTAAAATCCTTCCCGAAGGAATGTTGCTAATTGTGGTGCTTATCAATGACCCAAGTTCTCCAGTTATCCTCTTGGTGAAAGAAGTTTCTCTTATCTTCATTGATCTCAACCAATCAATTGTTTCTGTTAGTGGCGGGTTTTCACCTCATCTTTTTGAGATGTTTGCCATAAGCCCACAACAAGCTTGTGCTTTTCGTTGTTGGTTTTCCAACAAATCCGTTCTAACCTTCTTGGAAGGGTGCTTTCCAAGGTCATTTGTGGCAGAAGTTGGCATTTTCTTCTCCATTCTTTTATTCCAATGATCTATCTTCTATTCTTTCTTCCGAAGGCATGGTGATGTTGCTCTCTTCACTCATCATCTTGAATTGTGATGATTGTGTTCTTTTCATGCTTATCCATTTAACCGGAGTGTTGTGTCATCTCTTCAAGTGCTTTTCATCTTATCAAGTTTTTCCTTCTTCTTTCAGTCGGAGTACTGCCCAAATTATATCAATCTTATTCCTTCTCTATCTAGTTTTAACCGAAGTGGTTTCAATATCTATCTTATCACTAAACCTCTTGGTTCTCGGCGTATCCCTTGTTCCTCTTTTCTAACGGAGTGTTTTCAACTTTGTTCATCTTCGTTGTTTTCTTTCTTTCATTTTGCTCATCCTCTCAAGGCTCGTGGTTTCACTTGTTTGTCGAAGAAGCAACTTAGTTTTACCTCTTCTCTTCCTCTTCCGTTTCTCTCCGGTGCCATCCTAGATATCAGGACGAGATCCTCTTGTAGTGGTGGAGTGTTGTAACACCCCGGATGTAACTTTCCATAATTGTAACTCTAACTCTTGCCATTTCCGGCTATGTGATATATATTATTTTCTCCGTGGTTGGGTTTTTGTCTTTTGTTTTGCATTTTGTTCATGTCATGCATTTCATCTCATGTCATCATCTGTATTGAATCGGCATTGTTTTCTTAAAACTTGCATCCGCTCGTAGTTGCCGCTCCTTGCTTCTGCTCCGTTGTGTTCGCTGACCGTTCCGAGACCAACCGGGTTTTCGACTCCCTCTTGTCTGACCGTTTGACCCTCTCTGCACAGCCACCGACCCCCCCCCCTTGCGTGCGTCCGAAACTTGCCCGAAACCCGACCCGCTCAGTCGTTACCGTTGGTTTCAAATCATCCCCAAGCATACCCTATTTGTCTTCGATTTCTCTTTTGGACTCCTTAACCCGTTTATCCCGGACCGCCCGATCACGATCGGAGGGACCTTACCGTCGTAAACTTATCTATTT
>NC_041389.1:425126976-425145556 GCF_002162155.2 Triticum dicoccoides
TTTCGTCCGGCGACCCCCGAGAAGCAAGCCGGAGCCTGAGCTCTTTCTTCCACGCCCGCTCTGCCAAGTCCCTCGTCTGGTTCGAGCCGGAGCTTGCCTTAATCTCATAAGCACCCGAGGCCTGCCTCCTCCTCCTTGCCCGCGTCTTCCGCACCAAGCCCCGTCTCTGTCTGGCCGGCAACGAGCAGTAGCTCACCAGAGCACGAGCTCCGTCCGGTCTGCCTCCCTCTGCCGGTTCCCCTCCTTCTCCTATCTCTTTCCTCCCTCCTTGACACTTCTCTAAATTTATTTCCCCGCCATGGCCTTGCAGCTCCCACCACTGGCCTGCTACGTTCGACACCGGAGACTGCCAGATCCGCCCGCGCTGGGCCGGATCCTCATGTCCCCGCCATCCACGTGCCGCCGGAGGCCACCTCCCCACCAAGTTCGCCACTGCCGCTCCCCTGGTACCTCCAGGCGCCGCCCACAGCCTCCCCTGCATCGAGAAACAGCAGCTCGATCGCTGCCTGTTGACCAGCGTCACGCCCGCGTAGTCCTCTGCAGCCGCCACTTGGGCCAAAGCCCGCATCCGGCCCGTGTGGCCTTTGGTGAGCCTCCAGCACCCATGCTCCTGTTGGGCTAGCCAGATTCGGCCCGCATAGGTTTTTTTAGGTTCTGCGATTTAGCTAATTTCCAGAGAATGCATGTTTTACAGAAAAACCCCTAGTGTTCATGCATCTAATACCTAATTAACCGTGCATCATCATATGTAAATAATTTGTATATGTAAAAAGCTTAGAATTCCATCTAGATTCATAATATCCAACTTTCATCCATGTTTAAAACGTTTAAAATGATTTTTGCATTTAATTTGCTAAATCCCATGTTAAAATGATTTATTCCATAACTAAACAACTGTAGCTCTAATTTTAATAAACTTTATATGTAAATGGGGTGGAAAATGCATAGATTATCATGGTGATATTACTTTGCATGTTTAACAACTCTAAAATATGGTTTAGGGCAGAACAGTACTATAACAAAAATATGCACAAGGTGATTTTTCGGAATTGTTGTTTGTTGTTCCGGCCTCATTTAAATTTGCCTAGATATGTAGTTTTCTTATGCTTCACCCCTTGCCATGTTTAATAAGATTTAATATTGTTGGGTAGCATAAACGACAGAGAACTAAATAATTGGAAGTGGTGTTTCGTCAATATGCAACTCGTTGCATATTGAGCTCCACTTAACTTGTAGTATTGTTGTTGCACTTTGCCATGACATGCCTTTTTAAACCGGACATGCATCATACTTGATTGTGCATCATGCCATGTTTATTCTTGGTTGTTTACCATGATGTTTCCTTCTTTCCGGTTGTGCTTCTTCTCGTTAGTTCCTGTTTCATTGCGATCGTGAGGATTCGTTCGACTACGCTTGGTTCGTCTTCGCCCGCTCATCTTCTTCATGGACTCGTTCTTCTTCCTAGCGGGATTTCAGGCAAGATGACCATTACTCTGGATCTCACTACTGTCATTGCTATGCTAGTTGCTTCTTTCTATCGCTATGTTGCGCTACCTATCTCTTGTTCATCAAGCCTCCCAATTTGCCATGTCAGCCTCTAACTTTTTCACCCTTCCTAGCAAACCGTTGCTTGGCTATGTTACCGCTTTGCTCAGCCCCTCTTATAGCGTTGTTAGTTGCAGGTGAAGTTGAAGATTGCTCCATGATGGACAGGATTATGTTGGGATATCACAATACCTCTTATTTAATTAATGCATCTATATACTTGGTAAAGGGTGGAAGGCTCGGCCTTATGCCTGGTGTTTTGTTCCACTCTTGTTGCCCTAGTTTCCGTCATACCGGTGTTATGTTCCTTGATTTTGTGTTGCTTACGCGGTTGGGTGATTTATGGGACCCCCTTGACAGTTCGCTTTGAATAAAACTCCTCCAGCAAGGCCCAACCTTGGTTTTACCATTTGCCTACATAAGCCTTTTTCCCTTGGGTTTCCGGAGCCTGAGGGTCATCTTTATTTAACCACCACCACCCCGGGCCAGTGCGCCTTCGCGTGTTGGTCCGAACTAGAGCCACTTGCAGCGCCACCTCGGGGAAACTTGAGGGCTAGTTTTAGCTGTACGTAGTGTTCATCCGGTGTGCCCTGAGAACGAGATATGTGCAGCTCCTATCAGGATTTGTTGGCACATCGGGCGGCTTTGCTGGTCTTGTTTTACCATTGTCGAAATGTCTTGTAAACCGGGATTCCGAGATTGATCGGGTCTTTCTGGGAGAAGGAATATCCTTCATTGACCGTGAGAGCTTGTGATGGGCTAAGTTGGGACACCCCTGCAGGGTATAAACTTTTGAGAGCCGTGCCGGCAGTTATGTGGCAGATGGGAATTTGTTAATGTCCGGTTGTAGATAACTTGGCACCAGGTTCGAATTAAAACGCATCAACCATGTGTGTAGCCGTGATGGTCTCTTTTCGGTGGAGTCTAGGAAGTGAACACGGTTTTGGGTTATGTTTGACGTAAGTACGAGTTCAGGATCACTTCTTGATCATTGCTAGCTTCACAACCGTTCTGTTGCTTCTCTTCTCGCTCTTATTTGCGTATGTTAGCCACCATATCATGCTTAGTCGCTGCTGCAACCTCACGACTTTAGCCATTCCTTTCCCATTTAGCTTTGCTAGTCTTGATACCCATGGTAATGGGATTGCTGAGTCCTCGTGGCTCACAGATTACTACAACAATAGTTGCAAGTACAGGTTATGCGATGATCACGACGCGAGAGTGATGATTGCTTGTTTTGGAGTTCTTCTTCTGCTTCTTCTTCGATCAGGGGATAGGTTCCAGGTCGGCAGCCTGGGCTAGCAGGGTGGATGTCATTTGAGCTTCTGTTTGTGTTTCATCCATAGTCGGATGTTGATATTGTGTATGATCTATTGTTGTATTCGTGTGGCATTGTATGCCTCTTGTATGTATCCCCATCTATTATGTAATGTTGATGTAATGATATCCACCTTGCAAAAGTGTATCAATATGTGGTTCTATCCTTGGTGGGACCTTCGAGTCTCTTTAGGATAGTATCGCATATTGGGCGTGACAGGGAGAGACATAACTAGGGAGGTACGTCGGTCGGTGCGTGGGGAAAACGACTTATAGTCGACCTAGCTATATGTAGGGAGATTAGTAGGTATACATGCATGCATGTGTTAGAAGCAAATAAGGTCTAGAGAGATGGACAGGGCGACAGAGGGATGTGGCTAAGAGGTGGTGCGAGAGGCCTACTATATCGAGGGGGGAGGAGTGTGCGAGTATGAGATCGATGAAAAGAGAGGCGGGAGTGTGCACCTGTGTGGAACCGTATTGGACATAGGGGGCATGGACGATGAGAAGAGAAGAGGGAAAGTGTGTGTTTGTGGTAGGCACACTTGGCTAGAGAGGTATATCGGCCGGTGTGTGCCGAAAAGAAGGACCCGGGGGCCTACACACACCATGGCTGAACGACCTAAAGAGGAAAAACGAATGTGCGCAATGGAGGTGACGCTGAGGGAGGGTGAGAGGGGGGCGGGCGTGTGCATGCACGAGAGAAATTTAGCGCTAGCTACAAAGAGAAGAGGATTGTGTGGGTGTAGATCATAATTCATTATAAAAAAGTGGATTCGGATATTTGAAGAAGATATCATAGTGTTTCAAACTGGCGCATCCATGAATATATATAATGGTTATACACATGGTGTGGTTATGAACATGTTATACTACGTATAATATATATAACATTTATTTGAATTTGTGATAATGTGTGGCTTTTATAGCTCAGGGCTAAATACTTGTCATAAGGTAGCGGGTGGGGCACTATACTTTGTGTGATAAACATAGTGTACGCATAAAACATGGTTTAGATTATGAAGATCTAGTTAGTACATCAAATGTACTATTATTTGGAATCAACATCAAGTGTATTCAAAATTTTGAATTCGAGTTCATATAGTACACATAGTTCATATCTATCTCTATAATAATCATGTGGTGTGTTGTTAAGATAATATACAAATGATGGTTTAAGTTGGCAACAATCATGATTGTAGATTCTTATTCAAATAGAGAAATGAATTCAAATTTAGTTCGAATTGCAGCAGTAGTATAGACATTTGGAATGCACTAAAATCTTCGTATGAGTAGGTTACATGCATTATACAGCCAGCAAAAAAATTTAATTGGACATAACATGGATTCATACCTTTCAATAGCATTTGTACAGTAAAATAGGACAAGACACTCACTTTGTGTGGTGCGAATAGTTTTTTTTCATTGAGGGAAGTGTGAATTGATTTGGTACATACATAATTACACATTAGGCTTGTCCCTAAAATTCAACTCGCGCCTTGTTATCCTGAAAATCCAGATATCTTGCTCCTAAAACTCGCGCCTTCACAACCCACGCCTTGCTATCCCGAAATTACAACACGCGCGAAAACTCCCTCCAGCTGCCAAATCCCGACACGCAAAATCCCCCTTCTAACCCTAAGCCGAAAGGGACGCTAGTTCAAATCGGTGGGGGTACTTTTGTAACACACCCTACATTTTGGACAAGCGCGTCCCTAAGGCATCGTTACCCCTCCCATCACCTCCTTTTTGCCATTCGAAATCCCGGGCCGCCATAACCTCTCTGGTCCAGCCGTGAAACCCCACCCTCCTACATCCGCCACCCCACCGTTTTCCAGCCGGAGCCTCTTCCCTGACGACGTCGTCCACTTTAACAGCTCGACGTCCCTCATCCAGCTCCCTGGATGAGGATCCATCGTCGATCTCCTCCTCCCGCTGGTTCAGCCGCCCCGTCCTCCACCCCCAAGGAGCTGCTCCGATGATCGCCTCGTCTCCCACATCACCGCCTTAACCTACTCCACCGGAAACGCAACATCCTCACAGACTCCTCGGACGAAGCTGAGGCCTACTCGGTGCCACAAAGAGGTTGTACACTCATCGCATCGCACCTTCTCCTTAACTCAACCTACCGGCTTCAACGATGCTTGATCCCGCACCCCGATGGTGCGGCTACCTCGAAGCTGGCGTCACAGGCGACATCTCCACAATGGCTCTCCCCCAGTGTGAGGACCCTTTGGTGGTGGCGTCCATACCAGCCGGATCTGCTACTGTCGCTCCGGCTCTCGCTCGCTCGCTCCTGCTATTGTTGTTGCTGTTGCACCATCTCTCGCTCGGTTGCGTTGTTGCTCTGCTCTCCCCCTCGCATGTTCCACTGCTTTGCTCTTGCTCTCGCTTGAGCTGTTGATGCTAGTACATGAGTGGTTTTAGCTACATGAGTTGCTGCTCTGGCTCTAGTCTGTGCTGCTCCTCCAGGCGTTGTTGCTCCGCCTGCTATCTGCTACCCTAATCCCCGTCGCCTGCTGATTTAGATCACCATTTCTCTACTACTAGTGCTCGAGCGGCCTAAACTACACGTGAAGTGCCTCTCTGCTACCAGTACGTTCAGTTTCAATAGTAACATTCAGATTCCACAGTAAATTTCAATTTCCATAGTTAGGTTCAGGGTCAATAGTTTTTACCTCATCTGTTGTAGTCAGGTGTTTTTTGGTGATGTAAATTTTACATCTATCACTTTTTGGTAATGTATTTTACATCATCTATTGAGATGCTATTAAAATCCCACTAGAGATTATCGATGTCTGTCTTGTACTGCTTCAGCCTCGACGTCTTACGGCTCACCGGAGCTGCCCCAACGACGGAACCATCCATCACAATAGAGCAGTGCCCTGGACATCGTCTATAGATGCCTCAGATCTTCCTACACACCTCCGACAGCCACCTCTGCCACAACTTCTTCAGCGACAAACCCAATGATGCTGAGGTCGACACGGCTACGGCAAAGAGGTTGTACACTTGTTGCATCACTTATTACTCTACATGCAAGTCAATCCATAAGGGCTATTTTGGTTCAAAGGAACAGGTGAAGGAAAAACATAGCAATAAGAAATTTTTCCTATGGCACTCTACTATTCAATTATTCATGCACTTCGTTGAAAGGAATAGAGCAAAACATTCACCTGGACCTACTTTTCAAAGTCCTATGCATGAAAACAAGACCAAGTGCATTAGTGGCAGAATAACATTCTAACTGTACACGCTTTCATATGGTTTCACTTTAATTTTGCCATGTTTCTTTGCATTCCTCTGCTCTTCCAATTCCTGTGAACCAAACACCCAAGTTGACAGAAATCATGTGTTTTGAAATGCTCTATTTCCCACGTGCATTCCTATCCTATTACGGTGTTTTAACTATCCCTGCGTTTTTAGAATCCTGCAAGCCAAAGGAGCCCTTACAAAATTACATCAGTTACATATAGGAAGAAAACTATGTGTGGTTTGTCCTGCTCCTGCCGCGACGTCGTCCACCTCACCTGAGCTGCCCCATCGAGAGAAGCATCCACCAAACCAGACATCACAACTCCTGACCGTCTTTCGCCGCCTCAGATCTCCTTCCCTGCCGCCGGCACCCACCACAACTGCATCACCATCATTGACTCAACAGATCAACCCGAGGAGTACATGGGTCCACAAGAGAGGTTGCACTCTTTTGTTTCTACTTATGTTATGCATTGCTTAATATTACCTGCTCCTTTATCGTCTTGTTCACCTCTTAGACTCCAAGTCAGGTCCAAATTAATGTTCAAACTTGAGTTTTAAAATTACTTGTGGGGCACATATCGAGGCAGCAATGAATACTATCTCTGTCTATTATCTAGTTCACCTAGGGTATGCCTATGTTGTTCATCTTGGGTGGGAAACAAATAGTAAGCAATCAACATCTGTCTTTTTAATAATTAAAGCTATCATCAGCCTGCTATCATTATTTTTTGAATCCATCCACTGGTTGTTACCATCACTCTAGATTTCTGCATGCTCTCCTTACATAATCTCACTATATTTTTTCGTATGCATGTCAGATATTGTACATAGTCATGCTGAACATGTAGAGAAAAAGAGAAGAGTTTTGCGCGGCAATACAATGTCATGCAGACATCGCTCCATGGTGGGTTCAATGGCACACCCTCCCCCTCTCCAGATTGTAATCCAGAGGAAGATACCTGTTCTGAGGCGGATTCAGACGCCCCAAGGTGTTTGCTCTAACTTGGCATGTTGATGTTGGTCATGTCATGCATATGTTGCCTTGCATTGCCTACTTGCAACATCATAAAACAGAGATGAATATAATTTTGAGCGGTAAGCTTTCATTGTCAACATAACAACCAAGAGATCTCACTATCTTCCATGCTAGATACATTATAGGCGGTTTCCAAATAGAATGGTAAAGTTTTTACTCCCCCTCCAACAACAATCACACTCCACGACTAGCCGAATTCACGGGTGCCGTCCATACCAACAACAGTCCTAGGGGAGTTTTGTTTTGTGATTATATTTTGATTTGATTTTGAGCATGGAACTGGCCATCCCGTTACCAGCCACTTTCTCGTGAATGACAAGTGAATAACCACTCATCGTGAGAATAACCCACCTAGCATGGAAGATACTGACAGCCCCCAGTCACTACATGAGCGATTCGGGTATACAAAACAGATTATTATTTGAAGGTTTAGAGTTTGGCACATGCAAATTTACTTGGAATGGCAGGTAATACCACATATAGGTAGGTATGGTGGACTCATATGGAATAACTTTGGGTTTAAGGAAGTGGATGCACAAGTAGTATTCCCGCTTAGTACAAGTGAAGGCTGGCAAAAGATTGAGGAGCGACCAACTAGAGAGCGACAATGGTCCTAAACATGCATTGAGATTAACCAACCTTGAATGCAAGCATGAGTAGGATATAAATCACCATGAACATAAATATCGTGGAGGCTATGTTGTTTTTGTTTCAACTACATGCGTGAGCATGTGCCAAGTCAAGCCACCTGAATCATTCAAAGGAGGATACCATCCTATCATACTGCATCATAACCATTTTAAAATGCATGTTGGCACTCAAGACAAACCATTATACACTCCTAGCTAATTAAGCATGGCATGAGTAACTATAATCTCTAACTGTCATTGCAAACATGTTTCATTCATAATAGGCT
The DNA here is from genome assembly GCF_002162155.2 of Triticum dicoccoides. Classification (NCBI taxonomy): domain Eukaryota; kingdom Viridiplantae; phylum Streptophyta; class Magnoliopsida; order Poales; family Poaceae; genus Triticum; species Triticum dicoccoides. The sequence goes on from NC_041389.1 coordinate 425,135,049, forward strand.
GAATTAGGAATGATGAGCTAATCATATTTACAAAAACAAAATAGGTCGAGTTCGTACCAGCTTTTCTCCATCTCAATCATTTCATCAAATATCATCATTATTACCTTTCACTTGCACGACCGAACAATGTGAATAATAATAAGAGTCCACGTGCATTGGACTAAGCTGGAATCTGCAACATTTATTCAAAGGAGAAGACAAGGTAATATGGGCTCTTCGTAGATCAACAGTAATGCATATGAGAGCCACTCAACATTTTCATCGTGGTCTTCTCCTTACGACCCAAAGAAAAGAATTTCAATGAAACACACTAAAATATTTTTGGAGTTTTTGTTTTTCTAAAGGGAGCAAAACAAGAACGAGAAAAACAATTTAGACAGGAAAGCTCCCAACAAGCAAAAGAAGAACGAGAAATATGTTTGGGTTTTCTTTTAATACTACAACTAAATAAAATAGGAAGAAAACTAAAAAGAAGCGAGAACTAATATTTTTGGATTTTCTCAAAGCTTTTCAAAATTTAAACACACAAGAAGAACAACGAGAGAAATAAACTAACATGGATAATATAATGAAAAAGTATGAACACCGGCAACTAAAATGAGTGTGCGAACATGAATGTAATGTCGGTGGGAAATATGTACTCCCCCAAGCTTAGGCTTTTGTCCTAAGTTGGTCTAGGGACACAGCTGGCCTGGCGGATATCCAAAGTTGTAGTTGGGGTTGTACTGAGTTGCAGCGGCTACCGCTTGGTGAGTTGCCTCGTGGAGACGAGCGGCCTCCTCCTCTCTCTCTCATAGTCCTCCGCTTCCTCTCTGGTTATGAACTATCTTCGTTTCACCTGATAGTCAAAGAAGGCAGGAGCAGGAAGTGTAATACGGAAGACGCGCTCTGTCAGTGTACTAGAGTAGGGGTACCCTAGTATCCCGAACTCGTGCACGGACAGTTGCAGCGCCCCGCGGCAAGGCTTGCCGGGTGACCGCCAAGACCCTCCGCGGTTCCCTTGAAGACCATTCAAGAACAAAATACTCAAACCAAGGCCCCGGCAAGAGGAGCTTGCCGGGAAGGCCAACCAAGGCCCCGGCAAGAGGAGCTTGCCGGGAAAGCCAACCAAGGCCCCGGCGAGAGGACCTTGCTGGGAAGAGACAAGACCCCGGCAAGAGGAGCTTGCCGGGAAGGCCACTCAAGGCATACCAAGAAAGCTTGCCGCGATGCACCCTGCGTCCCGGCAAGATCCGGCGAGCGACAAGCTTCCGGACGCGACAAGACGACGGCCGTGGCAAGGAGCTTGCCGTGGGAAACCCCCACTTCGTGCCCGCGCTCCAGCACACCTGCTAACGTGTCGCTCTAGGACTCTCCCAAGCACACGTGGCAGGAGGCCGTGCAGCTAGGGGTACGTGGTGGCAAGCGGAGATGAAGAGAAGCCCATCGTGGCAAACGGTGGCGCTCCTAACGGTCACCTTTTGTACTGTTTAGGAGACTCAGACAGGCATTTAATGCCCTTGTCCCCTGCCGTCAGAGTTAGGTAGGGCGCACTGTATCCACAGTAGCGGTAGCTGCACCTACCGCATCCTTTTCCATTTTTACCCTTCTAGTCTACGTTGCCACCTGTCGGTGACCCCTTGAAAGTATAAAAGGAGGCCCAGGCGCAACGTAGAGGAGGTTCGGCCGGTTTGGCTCATTCGAAACACCAGAGACACTCCCACGCTCAGTCTGGTAGTGTCAATCGCTCCTGAGCAAAGATTCAATACACACAAACAAGCAGCGGTAGGGTTTTACGCATCCGTGCGGCCCGAAGCTGGGTAAAATCGCCCGCGTGTACTGCCTCGCTCCGCTCTTTGTGCGCTCTCCGCCTCCCACCGAACCGAAAGGGGCCCTGTCCCCAGTGTTGGTGGATCAGTCCCCCCGACATCTCTGGCGCGCCAGGTAGGGGGCGTTGAGATTGTGCGAACCCGATCCGGCGTGCACGCAAGCTAAATCTTCATCGTCTTCATCGACATGCCACCGAAGAAGAAGGATTCGGCGGCAGCTGTTCTTCATCGTCATGGCTCCTAAGGAGCGGGCGAGCAAAAGAACGACGCCAGTGCGGCAACAGAAAAAGCTAAGTCATGCAAAACTTTAGATATTTCCTTTCTATATAAGGTTATCCGCCTCGAAGATCTTGTTCTTTGTACGGAAAACCTGTGCGCGGAGGAATCAACTCGTAGCTAGTTGCGCCCTGACTTTGTTTCGAGTCCGCTCAACAACTTAAGTGAGCTGCTAGCGCCCTTACTTTGCTTCGAGTCCGCTCAGCAACTTAAGTGAGCCGCTAGCGCCCTTACTCTGTTTCGAGTCCGCTCAACAACTTAAGTGAGCTGCAACTAGTTGCGACAAGATTGCTTGTCGGTAGCGACCCCGCCAGCAGGCTGCTGAAGTTCCGCGCTCGGCGCTTGCGGCAAGGGTGCCTGCATCGGCAAGTTTCCCTAGAAAGCGTAGGGTGGATGTACAAAGAGAGGTTGAACAGGAAGATAGCATGCGCTATTTATTTGAGATTTCTGCATAGACCTGTATGCCGGGGAGCCTTCTCAGGGCTAGTTGCGCTCCATGTTGCCTCGAGTCCGCTCGGCAACTTGTGCGGTTGCGCTAGAACCAAGAAGGTAAACCTTTCCGGAAGGCGTTGTTCCCGAATAGCCGCTAAGGGCCCGTTCCCTCAAGCGCTACTGGCTGGATCGTACGCACCGGAAAGCATTCCAGCAGGCATAGGGAATATGCAGCAAAAGTCAAAATTCGCAAGCGAGTTAAGTGCACTTCAGATGCTAATCACTTGTCATGTTTAAATGCAGTTATGGCCCGGGGGCTGGGAACGCCCCTAGGGCCAACCTTCCCGGCAACGATCTTGCCGGGAGCCGGCGTCAAGAACGACGAAGTTCTTCGCCATAAGCCTTTCCGGCAACGATCTTGCCGGGAGCCGGCGTCAAGAACGACGAAGTTCTTCGCCATAAGCCTTCCCGGCAACGATCTTGCCGGGAGCCGGCGTCAAGAACGACGAAGTTCTTCGCCATAAGCCTTCCCGGCAACGGTCTTGCCGGGAGCCGGCGTCAAGAACGACAAAGTTCTTCGCCATAAGCCTTTCCGGCAGCGATCTTGCCGGGAGCCGGCGTCAAGAACGACGAAGTTCTTCGCCATAAGCCTTCCCGGCAACGATCTTGCCGGGAGCCGGCGTCAAGAACGACGAAGTTCTTCGCCATAAGCCTTCCCGGCAACGATCTTTCCAGGAGCCGGCGTCAAGAACGATGAAGTTCTTCGCCATAAGCCTTCCCAGCAACGATCTTGCCAGGAGCCGGCGTCAAGAACGACGAAGTTCTTCGCCATAAGCCTTTCCAGCAACGATCTTGCCGGGAGCCGGTGTCAAGAACGACAAAGTTCTTCGCCAAAAGCCTTCCTGGCAACAAGCTTGCTGGAAGCCGGCATCGAGAACGTCAAAGTTCTCTGCCGAAGATAAAAGCTTCCTGGCAACAAGCTTGCCGGAAGCCGGCATCGAGAACGTCAAAGTTCTCTGCCGAAGATAAAAGCTTCCTGGCAACAAGCTTGCCGGAAGCCGGCATCGAGAACGTCAAAGTTCTCTGCTGAAGATAAAAGCCTTCCTGGCAACAAGCTTGCCGGAAGCCGGCATCGAGAACGTCAAAGTTCTCTGCTGAAGATGAAAACCTTCCTGGCAACAAGCTTGCCGGAAGCCGGCATCGAGAACGTCAAAGTTCTCTGCTGAAGACAAAAGCCCTCCTGGCAACGAGCTTGCCGGAAGCCGGCATCGAGAACGACAAAGTTCTCTGCTGAAGATAAAAGCCTTCTCGGCAAGCCAGTATCGCTGGGGGCTGCGAGTGCCAAGAATCGTCCACGGCAAGCCAGAGTTGCCGGGGGCTGCAATATCAGATAAGTCGTTCATCCCTCATCATGCATCCTCTTATGGACTGGGGAATGCGAAACCATGTTTCTTCCCGAAAACTGTCGTGCTCCCTCAACTCTAGGCCCTGGGGCTCTTCCTCGGGGCCAAGTTTGGTCGTAGTCACGGCAGCAAAGGGATGGAACGAGGAGACCGCACCCACCTCATTCCTGCCTCCGTCAAAGGCGTGAGAAAGGTCGAGCGACGTGGGAAGGCGGCAGGGTCTGTTGCCGGGAGATGAAATGTCTGTCCGAGGGATACCAAGGATTTGCTCCTTGGCGTGGGTTTAACTCGCGAGACAAATAACCCGGCAAGCATCCCCTTTTCATTACAAAACATCCCACTCAGGTACAGTCCATAGAGGATGAACAACATGAAAGAGAGGATTACAAATTTTAGATATAGCTAAGGCCCGAAGGCTTACAAATTGAAAAGGTAAGATGCCCGTAATCCCTTTCCTGTCCCTCTCTTCAGGAGACAGGTCAAGGAGGCGAAAAGGGCAAAAGGAGTGCCTAGGCGAGCTACGGGTGCCAGAAGACACCAAGGGAACATCCCGGGGGTCGTCCGAAGGCTGGACGGTGATGGCGGCGCCGGAAGCGGGGCTCAAAGACGGGGCGGCAGGACGTCAGCACGCTGTCGAGGGCACCACGCCCTCATACTCCGACCTGACGGCCTTGTCGCCAGCCCTCTTCCCCTTCTGCAGCCTCCCTACGTCAGCCACCCAAGGAGACGACCCCGGGGAGTTCAAGAAGCCGGCGACGCGGATGATGGGGGCGCCGGTGCCGCACAAAGCGGCGCCCGACGCCTATTCGGACCCGCCGCTCCGCCGCCCGCTACCCTCATCGTCGCTGTCGCTCCCCTCCTCGTCGCTCTCGCTCGAGGAGGAGCCTTCGCTGTTGGAGGAGCTGTCCACGCAGCACTTCGCCCGAGTGCCGAAGCACCCGAAGGCCTTGACGGAGAGGAGATCGCCCTCCATCAACTTAAAATGGAGGGTAAACCCCTCCGTCAAGCTGTGGATGCGGGCGAACGTCTTCCACCCTCGATCAAGATACATCACATTAGGGGCTGGGAATGCAACGCAGACTCCCGTGCCGCTGATCCCACAACCCCTCATGTGCAGTCTCAGTGTCTCGGGCGGGTCCAACTCCATTGCGCGCGCAAACGGAGCTGGAAGCCGGAGGCGACGATGAGGCGCCCGGCGCAGCCTGACGAAGAACTCGCAAGGGTCGTCCCCTATATGGACCGCCATGGGGGGAGGAGCCGCCGGCGGAGGTGAAGCTGATGCGCCGCCCCGTCCGCCTCTTCCCCGAGCGCCTCGACCTCGCCCTCGACCTCGTCCGCGACCTCGCCCCTCCCTCTTCCCCTTATGGCTGGCTCTGCCACCACAGGCGCGGAAGAGGGAGAGATGCGCTGTCTGGCGGCGACCCTCACCGCCACCGATGAAGGGCCTGGGTTCCCTTTCTCCATGGCAGATGAGAGAAAGGGGAGCAGAAGCTGAAGAAAGGAGAAGATGAGAGAGTGCGGGTTTCTGTGCTCCCATCCCGCTCTTTATAAAGGAGCGAGGTGGGGGCTCGGCTGCCCCGCTCAGCGAATCAAGGCACGGGAAGGGTAGGAAGTCGGGGCCAAACCGCTGCCTCTGCTCGCGACGGCCCAGTTTCCCACTCCACCGTCCGTGACCCCAAGCGCATGGGAGCCGCGTGGCGGGGATGCAGAACCAAGGTGGCGGGGATGCAGAACCAAGGTGACCCTCGCGGAGGTGAAGCCTCGCTCCGCCCCGTGAACGCAGGGAGTGGACGTCCCGAAAACCGCGCACCGGCCCCGTCCAGTAAATGCACCGTGCCCCCACGCCTACCTCCGCTTAGGGGGGAGGGCGTGAACCGTCCTCATCATCGTGGCCTGACGCATGCTCGAGGGGCTTAGCCCCGCGCACTCCGCCCGCGTCACCCACGATGCCGCGTTTGACACGTGCCGTTCTGGGCGTGCGCGGTAGGAGCGGAGTTAAATTCGGCGTGACCTAGGCCGCGCGTGCCCGTGCACTGTTTTGGGCCTGGCCCAACAGCGCTCGGCACCGTGTATGGCCTAGGCCCGGGGTCTCCTGTCGGTGTACTAGAGTAGGGGTACCCTAGTATCCCGAACTCGTGCACAGACAGTTGCAGCGCCCCGCGGCAAGGCTTGCCGGGTGACCGCCAAGACCCTCCGCGTTTCCCTTGAAGACCATTCAAGAACAAAATACTCAAACCAAGGCCCCGGCAAGAGGAGCTTGCCGGGAAGGCCAACCAAGGCCCCGGCAAGAGGAGCTTGCCGGGAAAGTCAACCAAGGCCCCGGTGAGAGGACCTTGCCGGGAAGAGACAAGACCCCGGCAAGAGGAGCTTGCCGGGAAGGCCACTCAAGGCATACCAAGAAAGCTTGCCGCGACGCACCCTGCGTCCCGGCAAGATCCAGCGAGCGACAAGCTTCCGGACGCGACAAGACAACGGCCGCGGCAAGGAGCTTGCCGCGGGAAACCCCCACTTCGTGCTCGCACTCCAGCACACCTGCTAACATGTCGCTCTAGGACTCTCCCAAGCACACGTGGCAGGAGGCCGTGCAGCTAGGGGTACGTGGTGGCAAGCGGAGATGAAGAGAAGCCCATCATGACAAACGGTGGCGCTCCTAACGGTCACCTTTTGTACTGTTTAGGAGACTCAGACAGGCATTTAATGCCCTTGTCCCTTGCCGTCAGAGTTAGGTAGGGCGCACTGTATCCACAGTAGCGGTAGCTGCACCTACCGCATCCTTTTCCATTTTTACCCTTCTAGTCTACGTTGCCACCTGTCGGTGACCCCTTGAAAGTATAAAAGGAGGCCCAGGCGCAACGTAGAGGAGGTTCGGCCGGTTCGGCTCATTCGAAACACCAGAGACACTCCCACGCTCAGTCTGGTAGCGTCGATCGCTCCTGAGCAAGGATTCAATACACACAAACAAGCAGAAGTAGGGTTTTACGCATCCGTGCGGCCCGAAGCTGGGTAAAATCGCCTGCGTGTACTGCCTCGATCCGCTCTTTGTGCGCTGTCCGCCTCCCACCGAACCGAAAGGGGCCCTGTCCCCATAGGTGTTGGTGGATCAGTCCCCCCGACACGCTCCCTATCAAAGATTAGTCGGTACAGGAGGGATTGGTCGTTCCTGCCAAGAAACTGGCAACGTACCTTAGCATTATAATGAAGGAAAGCAGGTGGCGACAGAGTATCATTTTCTCTTATGGGGACACCAAGATAATTAGCTAAGCGGGTGGCATAAATTCCACCAAAGAAATCCCCATCTTTAACATTGTTATGTAATCTACGCGCAATGATAGCCTCCAAACTAAATTGTTTTTCATTCATTACAACACTCTTGAGGATACTCAAATCCGGGGCATAAAGGTGACTGTGATCATGTTTACCATTAATGCATCTACCCACAAAGAGAGCAAAGTAATGTAATGCAGGAAAGTAAATGCTCCCTTTAGTAGCTTGTGTTATGGTCCTAGTTTCACCAACGGTAATGCTAGAAAGAAATCCAATGCAATTAGATTTACGATGTTCAGTACAAGTACCCCATTGTGGAATTTTGCATGCATCATTAAAATCTTCTAGGTCCATGGTGAATGATTTATCATAAAGATCGAATAAAATAGAATGCGTATTGTGATGGACTGAATACTTAAATCTCCGCACAAAGGAATCAGTGAGGTTTGCAGTATTGAAAACACTTATCTGACCCAAAGTCTGTTAGGCCGGCATTGTGTACATATATATCAAATTCTTCCTTGAAACCTGCATGAGTCATCAAGTGATCTGACGACCATTCGCAAGGTTGCACTTGAGCATCCCTCGGTGGTTCTAGATCCAGCTCACATATTGCGAGCCTTGGGGCCTTCTTCTTTGAGGAACCACCTTGGAACACATGCCTCGATATTTTCTTTTTCTAAAATTTTTAGTGACTCAAAATAAAAGTGAACATAATTCTACAAGATTGATAACAACTACTCCCACAAGTGTCTAGAGGCTATATCATGCAACAAAACTACTTTGAACCATATAAATTTGACATGCAAGCTCAAGAACATGGTCACCGCAGCAGCAAAAATTTGCAATATATAAAGCACAAGAACAAAAACTAATTGGACCATTGGAGGAGTCACATACCGAAGAATAATCCCCCGAAACAGTTTCGAAAACGGAGTTCCGAGCAAGAAGATCGAAAATGGCAGTAACATGAGCTAGAACGGGTTCGAGCAATGGTGGGATTTTTTTCTGGAGGAATGCGAAGTGAATGGGTGCTAGCATAAGTGAGGGGACCCACGTGGGACCTACAAGCCTGCTAAGCACGCCCAGGGGGGTGGACGTGCTCTATAGGCTTGTGGCCCGCTGGTGCATCCCCCTGATGTGTGTTCAGTGCCAAAAATTCTTAAATATTCTGGAAAAAATCATACTAAATTTTCAGGGCATTTCGAGAACTTCTATTTTTGGTCATTTTTTATTGCACGGATAATTTAGAAAATAGAAAAATAATAGCATTTTTGCTTTATTTACTCTAAATAACAGAAGGTAAAAGTTGAATACAGAAGGTTGTGCCTTCTAAATTCATCCATCTCATACTTGTCAAAAGGAACCCATTAACAAGGTTGATCATGTCTTGTTAACAAACTTCTTCCGAATATCATGAAACTGGAGAATTTTTGAATAACACTAGGTTACCTCAACAGGGATATGCATGTCCCCAACAATAAGAATATCATATCTCTTTTTGACAATAGGAAAAGGGAATTTAAAACCTCCAACAGCAATTGTTGGAATTTCTCCAATAGAGTTGATACTATTCACTTGAAGTTGTTTCCTTGAAAAGTGTACTGTATGCTCAATACCATTAACATGAAAACTGACATTGCCCTTGTTGCAATCAATAACAGCCCCTGCAGTATTCAAAAGGGTCTACCAAGGATGATCGACATACTGTCATCCTCGGGTATATCAAGAATAACAAAGTTCGTTAAAGTAGTAACATTTGCAACTACGATAGGTACATCCCACGAATACCGATGGGTATAGCAGTTGATTTATCAGCCATGTGCAAAGAGATTTCAGTTGGTGTCAACTTATTCAAATCAAGTCTACGATATAAAGAGAAAGGCATAACACTAACACCGGCTCCAAGATCACATAAAGCAGTTTTAACATAGTTTACTTTAATGGAGCGTGGTATAGTTGCTATTCCTGGATCTCCTAGTTTCTTTGGTGTTCCACCTTTAAATGTGTAATTAGCAAGCATGGTGGAAATTTCAGCTTCTAGTATCTTTCTTTTATTAGTAACAATATCTTTCATATACTTAGCATAAGGAGACATTTTCATAATATCAGTCAAACGCATACGCAAAAAGACAGGTCTAAGCATTTCAACAAAGCGCTCAAAGTCCTCATCATCCTTTTTTCTTGGATGGTTTAGGAGGAAAGGGCATGGGTTTCTGAACCCATCGTTCTCTTTCTTCACCATGTTTCCTAGCAACAGAGTCTCTTTTATCATATCTTTAATTCTTAGGTTGTGGGTTATCAAAATCGACAGCAGGTTCTATCTCCACATCATTATCATTACTAGGTTGAGCATAAACATGAACATCATCATTAACATTATCACTAGGTTCATGTTCATCACCAGATTGTGTTTCAGCATCAGAATTAGAAATATCATTTGGATTCTCAGGTGTGTCTACAACAGGTTCACTAGAAGCATGCAAAGTCCTATCATCATTATTTTTCTTCTTATTATTAGAAGGACTAGATGCATCGATATTAACTCTCTGAGAATCTTGCTCAATTCTCTTAGGGTGGCCCTCAGGATACAAAGGTTCCCGAGTCATCTTACCACCTCTATTCATAACTCTAACGGCATGGTCATTCATTTTATTGTTCATCTCATTAAGCAAATCATTTTGTGCCTTGAGTACTTGTTCTACTTAAGTTTTTACCATGGAAGCATGTTCACTAATAATCTTGAGATCATTAACAGTTCTACACATATAATCACCCAAGGAGTCAAGCATATAAGCATTACGTTTCAATTGTCTACTGACATAAGCATTGAAGTTTTCTTGTTTAACAATAAAGTTATCAAATTCATCCAAGCATTGACTAGCAGACTTATTATGAGGAATATCACATTCATCAAATCCATAGAGAGAATTTACCTCTACTACCTGTGTCGGAGTATTAAGACCATGATTTCTTCAATAGGTGGTAAATTCTTAACATCTTCAGCTTTAATACCCTTTTCTTTCATAGCTTTGTTACCCTCTTGCATATCTTCAAGACTGAGAAATAGAATACCTCTTTTCTTCGGAGTTGGCTTAGGAGGTGGTTCGGGAAGACTACAATCATTATCATTACTCGATATATTATTCGATAATACTTCAACTTGTTCAATAGTTCGTTCCCTGAAAACACAACCAACACAACTATCTAGGTGGTCCCTAGAAGCATCGGTTAGTCCATTATAAAATATATCAAGTATTTCATTTTTCTTGAGAGGATGATTAGGCAAAGCATTAAGTAATTGGAGAAGCCCCCCCCCCCCCAC
>NC_041389.1:425145941-425194962 GCF_002162155.2 Triticum dicoccoides
CCCCACACACACACACAAGCTTGTGGGAGACTCTCTTCTTCAAATTGCACAAAGTTATATACTTCCTGTAAAGCAGCTTGTTTCTTATGAGCAGGAAAATATTTTTCAGAGAAGTAATATATCATATGCTGGGGACTATGCACAGAACTAGGAGCAAGAGAATTAAATCATATCTTAGCATCACCCATTAATGAGAAAGGAAACAACTTAATAATATAGTAATAGTGATTTTTTTCCTCAAGAGCAAACAGGGTGGCTATATCATTCAATTTACTGAGATGCGCCACAACAGTTTCAGATTCATAGCCATGGAAAGGATTAGATTCGACCAAAGTAATAAACTCAGGATCAATAGAGAATTCATAATCCTTATTAGTAACACAGATAGGTGAAGTAGCAAACTTAGGATCATATTGCATTCTAGCATTCAAAGATTTTTCTTTCCACTTGCATAGCAATTTCTTAAGGTCATCCCTATCCTTACAAGCAAGAAAGTCCCTAGCTACCTCTCCATCCATAACACAACCCTCAGGTATGACACGCAATTCATATATAGGAGAGCTAGGTCTAGTAGGTGTTTCAAAGTGTTCAGTTTCAATAATTTCATTAGTTTCAGAAATATCATCAGTTTCATCATTCTCAATATCTTTAGCTCTAGCAAGTTGTTCATCAAGAAATTCACCCATTGGCACATTATTATCAAGGATAATAGTAGCATCATAACCATCATTCATAGAAGAAGTAGCATCATTAATTACTTGCGACATATCAGAATTAATAGCAGGTGGCAGTGTCGCAAGCTTACTCAAAACAGAAGGTGAATCAAGTGCAGAGCTAGATGGCCGTTCCTTACCTCCCCACGTAGTAGAGGGATAGATCTTGGTTTTTTTATATTTAAAATTCCACATAATTATCAATAGATATAAATCCCAAGTGACTCAGTGAATAGAGTTATGCTGCCCGGCAACGGCGCCAGAAAAAGGTCTTGATAACCCACAAGTATAGGGGATCGAAACAGTTTTCAAGGGTGGAGTATTCAACCCAAATTTATTGATTCAACACAAGGGGAGCCAAAGAATATTCTCAAGTATTAGCAGCTGAGTTGTCAATTCAACCACACCTGAAAGACTTAATATTTGCAGCAAAATATTAAGTAGCAAAGTAGTATGGAAGTAGCGGTAACGGTGGCAAAAGTAACAGTAGCAGTTTTGTGGTGATTGTAATTAACAGTGGAAACGGTAAAGTAACTTAGCAAAGATCAATATGTGAAAATCTCATAGGCAATGGATCAGTGATGGATAATACTGTCGGATGGCATTCATCATGCAATAGTCATAACATAGGGTGCCATAGAACTAGCTCGAATTCATTAATATAATCTAGGCATGTATTTCGTATATAGTCATATGTGCTTATGGAAAAGAACTTGCATGACATCTTTTGTCCTACCCTCCCGTGGTAGCGGGGTCCTAATGGCAACTAAGGGATATTAAGGCCTCGTTTTAATAGAGAACCAGACCAAAGCATTAGCACTTAGTGAATACATAAACTCCTCAAACTATGGTAATCACTAGAAAGAATCCCAATTATTGTCACCTTGGGGTATATGGATCATAACACGTAATAGGTGTCTATAACTTGCAATATAGGATCAAGAACACAAATATATTCATGAAAACATAATAGGTTCAAATCTGAAATCATGGCACTCGGGCCCTAGTGATAAGCATTAAGCATAGCAAAGTCATAGCAACATCAATCTCAAAACATAGTGGATACTAGGGATCAAACCCTAACAAAACTAACTCGATTACATGATAAATCTCATCCAACCCATCACCGTCCAGCAAGCCTACGAAGGAATTACTCACTCCCAGCGGTGAGCATCATGAAATTGGTGATGGAGGAAGGTTGGTGATGATGATGGCGACGAATGCCCCTCTCCGGAGCCCTGAACAGACTCCAGATATGCCCTCCCAATGAAGAACAGGAGATGGCGGCAGCTCCGTATCGTAAAACGCGATGAACTATTCTCCTTGATTTTTTTTCTCCCCGAATAGGGTTATATGGAGTTGGAGTTGAGGTCGGAGGGGCTCCAGGGGGCCCACAAGCCTGCAGGGTGCACCCCCAGGGCTTCTGGCCTCTGGGTGGCCCTGCTCTGGATAATTCTTGCCCTGGTATTTTTTATATATTCCAAAAATATTCTCCGTAATTTTTTAGGTTAATCCGAGAACTTTTATTTCTGCACAAAAATAACACCATGGCAATTCTGCTAAAAACAACGTCAGTCCGGGTTAGTTCCATTCAAATCATGCAAATTAGAGTCGAAAAGAAGGGCAAAAGAGTTTGTAAAAGTAGATACGATGGAGACGTATTAGTAACCGAATTTTGGAAATGAGCCCATAAATGGGCCCTTAGAAGACCGAAAGTTAACACGGGCTGGAAACGGCCAACGGAATAATGGTCCATTAATGGGTATAAAACAATACACTATTCATTATGGGCCAGTTTCACCTTGGGCCTTTAATGGGCCCAAAGTTACAAAGGGCCTCATATGGGCCGAAAGACGTGATGGGCCATCCATGGGCCGGAAGTTACAACGGGCTGGATTGGACGGCCCAGCTGACGCTACTGGGCCTAATTCAGATAGGCCATAACGGGTTGTGAGTTAGTGGGTTGTAAATGGGTTATATGCAAACAGGTCGTTAACAGGCTTTTCATGGGCCGGCCTGCTACCTTTTGACCAAGTCAAACGGGCCGGCCTTTTCACCGGAATGGGCCTCTGTTGGGCCGTGCCACGTGTCGACGTATCATAAGCGCCTCCAGTCCAATGAGTGGATGACATCTGTCCCAACGGTGAGTCGACATGTGGTTCCTCTGGCCATTGAGAATTTTACACGTATAAAATCCCCATTGGTCCAGGCTGTTAATGGGTTATCGAATTCAAATAGGAACCCGATAGCTTACCCGTTATGGTGGATGCCACATCTCGGTTACCCTTGACGAAAGCACTTCCTTGACGCGCCATTTATCATCATGGAAGTGGAAACTTCCATGATGATAATTTTGGTATTGTCACGGGACACTTCTACAACAGCACAGGTATGACTATCTTGATTTTGTCATAAAATCGTCATGGACGTACATGCATGACAGAAAACATGACCTACTGTGACAAACACGTATCATCATGGAAGTGTATTTTTTTGTGGTGTTCCCTTTGTCCGTCGATATGTTACTTGTCCGAGATTTGATCATCGGTATCTTCATACCTAGTTCAATATCATTACCGATAAGTCTCTTTACTCATTTCGTAATACATAATCTTGTAACTAACTCCTTACTCACTTTTCTTGGAAGCTTCTTGTGATGTTGTATTATCGAGAGGGCCCAAAGATACCTCTCTATCATACGGAGTGACAAATCCTAATCTTGATTCATGCCAACTCAACAAACACCTTTGGAGATACCTGTAGAGCTTTATGGTCACCCAGTTATGTTGTGACGTTTGATAGCACACAAGGTATTCCTCCGGTATTCGGGAGTTGCATGATCTCATGGTCAAAGGAATACGTATTTGAAATTTAAGAAAGCAGTAGCAATAAGTTGAATGATCATATGCTAAGCTAATGGATGGGTCTTGTCCATCACATCATTCTCCTAATGATGTGATTCGTTATCAAATGACAACTGATGTCTATGGTCAGGAAATCTTAACCATCTTTTGATCAACGGGCTAGTCTAGTAGAGGCATACTAGGGACTTGGTATTTTCTTATGTATTCACACATGTATTCAAGTTTCCAATCAATACAATTCTAGCATGAATAATAGATCTTCATCATGATTAAGGAAATATAATAATAACCACTTTATTATTGCCTCTAGGCCATATTTCCTATAGTCTCCCACTTGCACTAGAGTTAATAATATATATTACATTGTAATGAATCTAACACACATGGAGTCTTGGTGCTGATCATGTTTTGCCCCGCGGAAGAGGTTTAGTCAACGAGTCTGCCACATTTAGATTTGTATGTACTTTGCAAATTTCTATGTCTCCGTCCTTGATCTTTTCACGAATAGAGTTGAAGCGTCTCTTGATGTGTTTGGTTCTCTTGTGAAACCTGGATTCCTTCACTAAGGCAACTGCTCCAGTGTTGTCACAAAAGATTGTCATTGGACCCGATGCACTAGGTATTACACCCAGATCGGATATGAAATCCTTCATCCAGACTCCTTCATGTTCAGCTTCTAGAGTAGCTATGTATTCCACTTCACATGTAGATCCCGCCACGATGCTCTGCTAAGAACTGCACCAACTGACAGCTCAACCATTCATTCATCTGGATTTATGTCGAAGCTAGAATCAATGTAACCCTTTACGACGAGCTCTTCATCACCTCCATAAATGAGAAACGTATCCTTGGTCCTTTTCAGGTACTTCAGGATATTCTTGACCGTTGTCCAGTGATCCACTCTTGGATTACTTTGGTACCTCCCTGCCAAACTTATGGCAATGCACACATTAGGTCTGGTACACAGCACGGCATACATTATAGAACCTATGGCTCAGGCATAGGGAATAACTTTCATTCTCTCTTTATCTTCTGTCATGGTCGGACTTTGATTCTGACTCAATTTCACACCTTGCAACACAGGCAAGAACCCTTTCTTTGACTGGTCCATTTTGAACTTCTTCAGAACTTTGTCAAGGTATGTGCTTTGTGAAAGTCCTATTAAGCATCCCAATCTATCCCTACAGGTCTTGATGCCCAATATGTAAGCAGCTTCACCGAGGTCTTTCATTGAAAAGTTCTTATGCAAATATCCTTTTATGCTATCCAAAAATTCTATATCGTTTCCAATCAACAATATGACATCCACATATAATATTAGAAATGCCACAGAGATCCCACACACTTTCTTGTAAATACAGGCTTCTCCGTAAATCTGTATAAAACCAAATGCTTTGATCACATCATCAAAGCGTATATTCCAACGCCGAGATGCTTGCACTAGTCCATAGATGGATCGCTGGAGCTTGCACACTTTGTTAGCACCTTTAGGATCGACAAAACCTTCTGGTTGCATCATATACAACTCTTCTTTAAGAAACCCATTAAGGAATGCAGTTTTGACGTCCATTTGCCAGATTTCATAATCATAAAATGCAGCAAATGCTAACATGATTCTGACAAACTTAAGAATTGCTATGGGTGATAAAGTCTCTTTGTAGTCAACCCCTTAAACTTGTCAAAAACCTTTTACGACAAGTCGACCTTTGTAGATAGTGATATGACCAACAGCGTCCGTCTTCCTCTTGAAGATTCATTTATTCTCAATGGCTTGCCGATCATCGGGCTAGTCCACCAAAGTCCACACTTTGTTCTCATACATGGATCCTATCTCAGATTTCATGGCCTCAAGCCATTTGTCGGAATCTGGGCTCATCATCGCTTCTTCATAGTTCGTAGGCTCTCCATTGTCTAACAACATGACTTTCATGATAGGATTACCATACCACTCTGGTGCAGTATGCATTCTGGTCGACCTACGAGGTTCAGTAGTAACTTGATCTGAAGTTTCATGATCATCATCTTTAGCTTCCTCTCTATATGGTGTAGGCATCACAGGAACGATTTTCTCTGATATGCCACTTCCCAATTCGAGAGAAGGTACAATTAACTCATCAAGTTCTACTTTCCTCCCACTCACTTGTTTCGAGAGAAACTCCTTCTCTAGAAATGACCCATTCTTAGCAACAAAGATCTTGCCTTCGTATCTGTGGTAGAAGGTATTACCCAATAGTTTCTTTAGGGTATCCTACAAAGATCAACTTCTCTTCTTTGGGTTTGAGCTTATCAGGTTGAAGCCTTTTGACATAAGCATCGCATCCCCAAACTTTAACAAATGACAACTTAGGTTTCTTGCCAAACCATAGTTCATACGGTGTCATCTCAACGGAATTAGATGGTGCCCTATTTAACGTGAATGTGGTTGTTTCTAATGCATAACCCCAAAATGATAAAGGAAATCGGTAACAGACATCATAGAACGCATCATATCTAATAAAGTACGGTTACGATGTTCGGACACACCATTACGCTATGGTGTTCCAGGTGGCGTGAGTTGTGAAACAATTCCACATTGTCTTAAATGAAGGCCAAACTCGTAACTCAAATATTCGCCTCCGCAATCAAATTGTGGAAACTTTATTTTCTTGTTACGATGATTGTCCACTTCACTCTGAAATTCTTTGAATTTTTCAAATGTTTCAAACTTGTGCTTCCAAGTTGTAACATCCCAAAATTCTAAATTTTGGAATGTTATATTAAATAGATAGATTTGATTGATTGTTTGATTGTTGTGTGAAATTTAGTGAAATTTGAAACTTTTTGAAAGTTAAATGAGAGGGAATAAAAGGACTTTCCCAAACTTTCATTTTCTTTTCTAATCTTCATGAATTCAAATTATTTTCACCACAAAACCCTAGAGAGAAGTTGACATGATTTCTTCCATTTATTTAAATGACAAGGGTTGTTGAAAATATTTGAATTTCATTTGGAAAATATTTCCAACCCAGGAACTTTATGCAACTCAATGATTTTCACGAGCGAAGATAAAATGACTTCTTCAAAACATATGAAATATGAGTTGGGAGTTTCAAAGAATTAAATTCAAAGTTTTTTTGAATTTATTTTCAATTTGGAGTTATTTGAGTTTTATTCAAATTATTTTTCTCCAAAAATAAAATATATGGAAAATAGGGTAACATGATTCCCTACATCAGAAAATTGGAGAGAAATAAATTTGAATTAATTTTGGTCTTTTTAAAATGTTTTTTCGTTGGATTTTATTAGAGCAGCAGCAGTGTTTGATTTATCTGAATTTATGTGGATTTTATTCGACTCTAGAAAAATGTTCATGCTGTAGAAAATATTTTTCTGAAAATTTTGATATATTATGTGTATATATTATATTTTAGTTTATTTAGTTTTATTTCTTCTTCTGTAGAAATAAACGTTTTTTTAATAAAAAAATCTTCTCCTCTCCCCCATTGGGCTGGCCCAGCTCCTGCCAGGCCAAGCCCAGCCCAGCCGTGCCGTCCCCGACCTCGCGTTGGAGGCCGGATCCCGCACGACTCAGCCGCCGCCTCGACGTCCGTGCCGCGGCCGGACTCTCCCCGCCGCCTTTGCCCCTCCTCCACTCCTCCCGAGGCCTCCCTTCCCCTTAAATAGAGCCGCCCCGGCCCCGGGATCCTCTCTCTCCCGCATCGCGCTGCTCGAAGCCGAGCCGCCGCCACGCTATTTGACGTCGCCGGCGCGGCTCCGCCGCCCTGCCCCGCACTCCATCGTCGCCGCTGACCGCCGCCGGTGCCACCATTGACCCCGCCGCCCAGCACCGCCCCTCCCCGACCCCTTCGCCGCCCTCCTCGACGACAGGAGCCGCTGCCCCGGCCGGACCCGAGCCGCCGCCATCTGCCCGACCTCGCCGGAGTTTGGGTAAACCCTAGCCCCGACCCCGCCGGCGGATCGAGATCCGACGATCTCGATTCAGTCTTGTTTTTTTTCGTTTCTTTTTTTAGCGAAAATTCATTAGGTTAGGTTCAGCAGTGAACAGATTCGCCAATTAGCATTCGGCAGCGAACATCCGTTCTGTAGATTTTTTTTCTCTCCCTTTTCTTTTAAATTTCGGCCAGGCACCTATCTGTGATGTTTTTATTTACAGATTAGCCCCTAAACTTCAAACCCACACTACTTTTTACTCGTTAGTCGGAATCCAACGAAACCAACGCCCACTTCTTAGTTATGTTCTCCTCTATCCAGTAAAACAACTTAAACATGTTTTTGAAAGTTTAAAATTTTGAATTAGATCAGATTTGAATTTGAACTTCGTTTGATCATAACTTGAGTTTCGTAACTCCGATTTAGTTGATTCTTTTTGCAAATCGAAGCTCTTGACCTAAACTTTCTAATAAGGCCAAATTCACATAATTTTGGTACTGTTAGAAATTGTTTTATGTTGCATGAGTTATTCGCTTGGTTTTGATGTTTTCCGAACTGTTTTCTTCGTCCTTTGCGATCTTTTGAGTGAATGCTTATGTGTGGTTACTATTGCTTGCTCACGATAGATTGACCGGAGTGTGATGAGTAGAACTATCAAGAGTTTTGAGTGTGAATCATCTTCATTAACATTGCAGGCAAGTTCACACTTTGATCATATCCCTTTTCATACCCAGTTTTTATGCATTAGTTTCAATCCTCAAACATTGCATCATTAGGATCTAATTAAATTGTGGGTTTTGGGAAGTAGATGAGGTAGTACCTATTACCTGTTTTATTATCAAACCCTTGGGAGTTACTTTTACGTTTGCTTATTATGCCATGCTATGCTAGTAGACGTGGATTGGGTGAGTGAATTTTCCATGGCAGATGTGAGATTGTTAATTAATAGTTTATTTAAGGTGGCAACTTTAATACACATCTGGGTGGATTGAGGTACCTGGTTATTCCAGGATTGCCTGTCTAAGCACCTGGGTAGACCAGGATTGCCTGTTTTTTTATGGACCGCCACCCAGGCTCAAAGGGATCATAAGATTATTCAGGCTAGAAATTTCTGTGTGCAGCCACATGCTATTATGGGCTCTAGCATAGTTGACTAAGTCGTGCGAACTCTTACAGTGGTAGACTAGCAGATGTAGGGGAAAGTAGGTGTATCGGTCTACCCATCGTAAGGTGCTAGCGCTTCTGAAAGACTATGTCCCGGTCATCAGTTTCTCAAACACCATGTAGTGCGAGAAAACCAATGGAGGAGATCGAGTCATGTGGGGAAAAGTGCGCAAACCTCTGCAGAGTGTATAAACTAATCATGATTAGCCCTGTCCTCGGTTATGGACGTTTTGAGTATCTAGTACTTGGATTATCATGTGAATCTCATCATGTTACTTTAATTAATGATGTTGGGTTTTTAATGATGATGTTACTTAATTTGGATTGAGAATGCTGTCAACCATTCTCAATGTTTAACAACCACCCTGATAGTTAAATAAAATTTATTCCTTTGCAGTAGGGAAAATTTGGCTTTACGCAAAACTGTAACCATAGAGCTTTTCCACCAGCCAAATATGCATGTAGTGATAGCCTTTATTCATCTTTGCTCTATGGTGTGAATTTGCCAGTACATTCAATGTTCTCACCCTTTGTGGCCGCAACGTCTCATGTTGCAGGATTATCTTACGACGAGTAAGTGATACGTTAGGGTTACGATTTCTACACTCAACTTTGCCGTTGGTGTTGATGGGAATCCACAACCTTGTTACTTCTGCTATTTAGATTGAGGTAATAGTATTTACGTTACTTTATATATGTGATTTACCTCTATTATAAATCCTCGAGTACTGTGTGTGTCAGCATACCAATCCAGGGATGACACTTAAGCACAGAGACTTGACCCATTCGGGTCGGGTCGCTACAAGATGGTATCAGAGCACATGTTGACTGTAGGACGTGACCCTAGAAACTGGCAAGCCCATAGGAAGGTTTTTCTCTAAAAAAATCTTTTTCAAAAAGATCTTTTACCTCTCTTCTCTTCTGAGCTTATTCAAAATTCCTTTTAGTGAGACTATACCCCTTTCCCCTTTTTGACCACTCGAAGATTCGACTGATGAGACCACCCCAAGAAGTACACGATATTGGACAACTAGGACCACTTTGGAATAAAGAGGATTTCTACTGTGCATTACAATGATGGAAACTACAACGGTTGAAGACTCCGAAGACTAGGAGAATTTGAAGGCTTTGAAGAATTTCCAGATTTGTATGACCTAGGAAGGCACCCCTTATGGAACTTGTCAGACTATTGAACCTGTCAATACCCGAGATCAAAGTGTTGGAGAAAGACCGGAACATGGAGTTTAAAAACTTAAGGTTTTGTCAAGAAAGCCCCAAGACAGGAGATATCAACTGTGGAATGATAGCTCATGGCAGAGACATAGTCATAAACATGGATATCCATGATGCTATCACTCGCTCATGTTATTATCACCGTGAGGTGTTAAGCATGCATTCCTTTGGAAGTATTGGATGGTAGAAAGCTGATGGAGCACCCATCAGCAAAGGATGCACCTTAGCTGGTGTATCACCAGGATCTGGAGTATTACATCAAGAAGTTTAGGGTGGATCTGCAGGAAGCCGTATTTGACAAGGAAGCAATTCATGAAGAACTCAGAAACCAGAAGCTGAAGTAGCCAAACTGGAGGAACAAAACCTTGAGATACTAGAGATTTGTCAGGAACTGGAGGACATTAGGACCATGGTTCATGCCAAGGATGTTGAAACCCAGAAGTTTGGAATGCAACCCCAGAAATATTAAAGGATGTCATCAGAGACTTCGCGTCAACAGAGATGATGTGGCAAAAGAACTTGAGAAGGACAAACATGATCATAAGGAGCCATCGGAGACATGACCAAGACTTGAAGAGTTTGATGATGTTGAGATCTATAGACCATTAGAAGACCCAAGCCCTGTTATATACTTACGTTAGATGCGACGATTGTGAGCTGTCATTTTTTTGTTGTTTTTTCCGACAGCCACAATAAAATCTGACTTTTCAAAACTTTGTTTGTATTGTGTGTATCCCTCTCTATCTCTCTTATCCCACCCCAAACCCATGGACCCAATATAGGGTGAATGGAGATGAACTCATATTATCTGGACCGATGAGTCAATTGGAGAGGACCAATGGATTCAGAACATGGAGGATCACACGAAGAATAACCCTATAGCCAGAAAGTATATGGCCCAGCATGCTCTTCAGTGATTTGAAGGAGGTGCTGCTACTTGGTGGAGGATGTACCAAACCATCAATGGATGGCAAGGAGTAACCAATTGGAAGGAGTTTAAGTTGACTTTGCTAAAGTCTCGGTTTGTGTCCTAGAAATTGAAGCCTCATGGAAATGATATGGAGAAAGTGCATGCAAGCTTTGTGGAGAAATATGACACAACCATAAAGAACACCAGGATGAATACCCTCATAAGTGGAGGATTACCAAAGGAGTTAGCTGAGGATCTCAGGGAACTTCGGTTGGAGATTGTTCCCAAAGGTTTTGTTGCAGCAATGGAAGTTCAGTCTACATTGTTGGGAAAGATCCGTGAAGCTCAAAAGGATGACAAAGAGATTGCTAAGTTAAAAGTGAGGATGAGCAAAGGAAAGGCCAAAAGATTTTGTAAGGATGAGCACGACACCTTATGGTTTGAGGGTAGTGTACATGTACCCAATAATGCAGAGATCAGGAAGTTAATACTTCAAGGGGCTCATGACTCACCATACTCCATTCGCCCTAGAAACACCAAGATTTATTTGGATTTGAAGGAGCGTTTCTAGTGGAGTGGTATGAAGAAGGATATTGCGGAGTATGTAGTCGTAGGTGATGTATGCCAGAGAGAGTAAGAGCAGAGCATCAGAAGCCAACAGGATTAGTACAGCCTATACCGATAGCCGAATGGAAGTGAGATAAGCTTGGCATGGATTTCGTTACCGGATTTCCCAGAACCCGAACGGGATATGACTCTATCTGGGTAGTAGTTGATTCGCTTGACCAAAGTGGCTCACTTTATCCTAGTGAAAACCACCTATACAAGTG
Organism: Triticum dicoccoides; assembly: GCF_002162155.2. Lineage (NCBI taxonomy): Eukaryota > Viridiplantae > Streptophyta > Magnoliopsida > Poales > Poaceae > Triticum > Triticum dicoccoides. The sequence continues at coordinate 425,157,586 of NC_041389.1, forward strand.
AGAAGTTGGCCAAGATATATTTGACCAGGATCGTATGTCTGCATGGAGTTCCGAGGACCATCGTATCAGATAGAGGAACACAGTTTACCTCAAAGTTTGGGAATCAGCGGCACCAGACTTTGGGTACTAGGCTAGAGTTCATTACAACCTTTCATCCGCAGACAGATGGATAGACCGAGAGAGTCAATCAGATTCTGGAGGACATGTTGAGAGCGTGTGCGCCAGATTATGGATCTAGTAGGGATGATAATCTACCTTACGCTGAGTTCTCATACAACAACAATTACCAAGCCAGTTTGAAGATGACCCCTTTTGAAGCGCTGTATGGGAGAAGGAGCCCGACACCATTGATGTGGGATGAAGTTGGAGTCCGTCAGTTGTTTGGACCAAATATGATCAAGGAGTCAGAAGAGAATGTTAAGTTGATTCAAGATAGACTGGAGGTAGCTCAGTCCAGGCAGAAGAGTTACGCAGACTCAAAAACGCAAGGAGGTAGTCTATGAAATTGGAGACAGAGCATGTCTTCGTGTGTCCCCTCTGCGAGGAGTTAAACGATTTGGAGTTAAGGGAAAGTTAGCCCCGAGATTTGTAGGACCATACTGAGTTTTGGAGCATATGGGAGAAGTGGCCAACAAGTTGGAATCACCCGAAGGACTGTCAGAAGTTCATGATGTGTTTCACGTTTCCCAGTTGAAGAAGTGCCATGCAGAGATGGCCAATTTTCCCCTGTAAAGATGCTTGACCCTGGAAAGGATAATGATGTTCCACGAAGTGGAGTATGGATTTCATAAGTATAAGTTTTATCTCGGTATGTGGGACATCCCACGAGGATGAAGAGATGAATTACTATTGGATATAAAGGAGGTATGATATTGGAAATATGGATCAATGTAACTCCTTGATGAGTTTGAGTAATCACGTCTTAGTGTGATACAATAGAAGGAAGCTGAGGACATTACAATTGGATGGATTTTGAGTATGCTAGGAAGATGGAAGTTGAATGTTGGAATAACGATCAGTTGCCCAGAGGATGAGTTCAAGGTTTACAAGTGATGAGATGGGCCATAACCCACAGGCCCCAGGACCTGTCGAGAACAAGCACATTCTTGCTGAAGGAAAAACCCTGAAAGAAGGGGATATGCCTTTATCAACCGACAATTTTATAGGAGCAACGCAAAACCTGAGAGTTCTGAAGGAACAATGGATGTTTGTTTGGCTTGCATAATCAATGGATTTATCTGAACTTAGTTCGTCGACAAGAGAAATTCTGCAATGCTTGTGAGGATGACCGAGTGTTAGAATGCGAGATTCGCTAAACCGTATACAAGGTAATGATTTGGGTGCGGGATGGATTGATCACCATCCGACTTACTCTTATTATTCGCCTTGCTATGTGGGATGGTAAATCTGAGTGACTTGCCTATAGTAGAGAGACGACGATATTAAACCATGTTTAAACCTTAGAATGGTATAAGTATTTTCCCTTGTAGACGGCAGCTGTTGCCAATCGTAGGATATACGGTGAGGTTCGACCCAGACCCATTTCCTGCAGGAGAAACCATAAATTGTTAACCACCATGAGATATCGATAGTTAATTAGTATTGGTGCCAGACCCGTCAGCTAAGAAGACCCACTCTCGGAATGACCATACCAAGATGAAAGGATAGAAGAATTGCGGTAAAGGTTATGCCACCACCAAAAGAGCCCAGAGATGGAATTTCCCGAGATCTGGGAAGACCGACACTGACAACAATAAGGATGGAGTATATGAGTTTTGATGGAACCGTAACAATGCTTCTAAGGGTGGTAGCACCCGAGACCTCGGTGACGATTAATGGATTTTGAGAAGACCCCAAACCCTAACCTATTTCTTGCTAGCCTCTCCGAATCTCAAGGACGAGATTCAGTTTTAGGGTGGTAGGTTTGTAACATCCCAAAATTCTAAATTTTGGAATGTTATATTAAATAGATAGATTTGATTGATTGTTTGATTGTTGTGTGAAATTGAGTGAAATTCATAACTTTTTGAAAGTTAAATGAGAGGGAATAAAAGGAATTTCCCAAACTTTCATTTTCTTTTCTGATCTTCATGAATTCAAATTATTTTCACCACAAAACCCTAGAGAGAAGATGACATGATTTCTTCCATTTATTTAAATGACAAGGGGTGTTGAAAATATTTGAATTTCATTTGGAAAATATTTCCAACCCAGGAACTTTATGCAACTCAATGATTTTCACGAGCGAAGATAAAATGACTTCTTCAAAACATATGAAATATGAGTCGGGAGTTTCAAAGAATTAAATTCAAAGTTCTTTTGAATTTATTTTCAATTTGGAGTTATTTGAGTTTTATTCAAATCATTTTTCTCCAAAAATAAAATATATGGAAAATAGGGTAACATGATTCCCTACATCAAAAAATTGTAGAAAAATAAATTTGAATTAATTTTGGTATTTTAAAATTTTTTTTCCGTTGGATTATATTAGAGCAGCAGCAGTGTTTGATTTATCTGAATTTATGTGGATTTTATTTGACTCTAGAAAAATGTTCATGCTGTAGAAAATAGTTTTCTGAAAATTTTCATATATTATATGCCTATAGTATATTTTAGTTTATTTAGTTTTATTTCTTCTTCTGTAGAAATAAACGTTTTTTAAAAAAATATTCTCCTCTCCCCGACTGGGCCGGCCCAGCTCCTGCCAGGCCAAGCCCAGCCCAGCCGCGTCGTCCCCGATGCGCTGGAGGCCGGATCCCACACGACTCCGCCGTCGCCTCGACGTCCATGCCGCGGCCGGACTCTCCCCGCTGCCTTTGCCCCTCCTCCACGCCTCCCGAGGCCTCTCCTCCCCTTAAATAGAGCCGCCCCGGCCCCGGGATCCTCTCTCTCCCGCATCATGCCGCTCGAAGCCGAGCCGCCGCCGTGCCGTTTGCCGTCGCCGCCGCAGCTCCGCCGCCCTGCCCTGTACTCCACCGCCGCCGCCGACCGCCGCCGGTGCCACCATCGACCCCGCCGCCCAGCACCGCCCCTCCCCGACCCCTTCGCCGCCCTCCTCGACGACCGGAGCCGCTGCCCCGGCCGGACCCGAGCCGCCGCCATCTGCCCGACCTCGCCGGAGTTTGGGTAAACCCTAGCCCCGACCCCGCCGTCGGATAGAGATCCGACGATCTCGATTCAGTCTTGTTTTTTTTCCGTTTCGTTTTTTTAGCGAACGTTCATTAGGTTAGGTTCAGCAGTGAACAGATTCGTCAGTTAGCGTTCGGCAGCGAACATCCATTCTGTAGATTTTTTTTCTCTCCCTTTTCTTTTAAATTTCGGCCAGGCACCTATCTGTGATGATTTTATTTACAGATTAGCCCCTAAACTTCAAACCCTCACTACTTTTTACTCGTTAGTCGGAATCCAACGAAACGAACGCCCACTTCTTAGTTATGTTCTCCTCTATCCAGTAAAACAACAAAAACATATTTTTGAAAGTTTAAAAATTTGAATTAGATCAGATTTGAATTTGAACTTCGTTTGATCATAACTTGAGTTTCGTAAGTCCAATTTAGTTGATTCTTTTTGCAAATCGAAGCTCTTGACCTAAACTTTATAGTAAGGCCAAATTCACATAATTTTGGTACTGTTAGAAATTGTTTTATGTTGCAAGAGTTATTCGCTTGGTTTTGATGTTTTCCGAACTGTTTTCTTCGTCCTTTCCGATCTTTTGGGTGAATGCTTATGTGTGGTTACTATTTCTTGCTCACGATAGATTGACCGGAGTGTGACGAGTAGAACTATCAAGAGTTTTGAGTGTGAATCATCTTCATCAACATTGCAGGCAAGTTCACACTTTGATCATATCCCTTTTCATACCCAGTTTTTATGCATTAGTTTCAATCCTCAAACATTGCATGATTAGGATCTAACTAAATTGTGGGTTTTGGGAAGTAGATGAGGTAGTACCTATTACCTGTTTTATTATCAAACCCTTGGGAGTTACTTCTACGTTTGCTTATTATGCCATGCTATGCTAGTAGACGTGGATTGGGTGAGTGAATTTTCCATGACAGATGGGAGATTGTTAATTAATGGTTTATTTAAGGTGGCAACTTTAATACACATCTGGGTGGATTGAGGTACCTGGTTATTACAGGATTGCCTGTCTAGGCACCTGGGTAGACCAGGATTGCCTATTTTTTTATGGACCGCCACCCAGGCTGTGGGGACCCCGACTCATAAGTCATGATCACCGAATGCACGTGTACAGTGATCCCATAGATCAATGCTCACTAAACACACAGAAGCTGAATAACAAGAGTCTTACATCCATACATACCGTATTATAAAAGTAGGACCATTATTGGTCAAGTCTTGAGTATAAGGTCGCAGCGGAAATCTTTATCGATAACTTTGACCCGTGCCATCTGCCTTAACCCTACAGGCATTCTGACTGGGAAGCGTCCTAGCTCACATGTTCTTCACCGAAGTATTATTCATCATATCATGTTCTTTCATGCCTAGCCAATAAAATAACCAGTGGCAAGCCAATGAGTAATTTGAATGTACTCGCAAGAAACCCAAGGGTGATAACAGAATAATTATGCAAGGCAGTACTGCTAAATTGGCATTTTGGCGGAAAGCTAGTTTTTCTCATGCAAGTCTGATCAACATTTATCAAGGATATGAATGCATCTGCAACAAGTATCAGGAGGTTACGGACATCAACATCGAGAGAGAGTTATGAACAACTCATGCTCAAGCTCATCGTGACTTCCTCACGAATCGCGTCAATAGGTTTACAAAACCGTGTTGTTTGTCAGAAACATATGGACGTAGTCTAGGCAGCACCACCCAACTGTCCTTGACCGTGGACACGGCTATTCGAATAGTTTTACACTCTACAAAGGTTGCACACTTTACCCACAAGATCCGGGGAACTTCCGTGTCATCCACGACCCGCGGTACCTCAAGTACCCGGGGTAAGAACCCGATCACTATCTTTCCCTTAACGACACTAACATAGAGTCCACTCGATTGGTAGTAACCCCCGTGCCCAACATTTCACAACTTAAAATTGTGGAGCCTTGCTCCCATATTCATCACATACCACTAGCACGGGGTACCAACGGTGTGTCCAGTGCCCTGTGAAAACAATCATGGCCGCCCTACCCGGCACGACCCCGTCCCGAGAGAGAGCACCAACTCTCCCCCGTCACTAGTAATGCGGGCTCCAAGCTAGTATCGGCCTAGGTAATCAATAATGCCCTTTCCAGTATAAGGGTAGAGTGGTCGCGCATGTTTGGTTGGGACGGTCGACAAATCTTAAATCTAATCCATCTCTGTAAACAACACTTTTATCGAGCCTCGGTACACTACTTCTCCACCAAGTAGTGACCTAGTTCATCATCATCTCCCAGGGGCATTAGTGGCACCAACTGGGCTGTTTGCAAGTATGTCAAACCACACTTGTTTCTTTCCATGCATAACCCTGACCCACTTTGCGTAGCCATTTACTATAGCATATTTCAACAACCCACCAACACAACTCTAAGCAAGGGTAGAGTCATGAACAATGCAAGTATCAATAGAGTATGCAACGGAGGCAAGCCTAGCAAGGTTGAAATTCAAGGTATATCATGCACTCAGAGAAGCAACGAAAATGCTATTATGATGTAAAATGGTTCATCATGGTCAAAGGGCTGCTTGCCTGTTTTAACAAAGTCTTCGAGGTCTTTAATATATCTGGTCCAACTCCGAGCATTTCGTCTACTTCGTCAAGTATCGTCGAAAGCAACCATAATAAGCAACACAACAAGGCAGAAAATAAAAGTGCTCTAAAAATATTAATTTGACTTTTCTAGGACATCCTTGGTTATATGAAAAATAACCAGAGTGGTTTCATTGGAATTGGGTCAGTGGATATTTCTAAACATTTTGATAGGATGGAACCAAGGGGTTTATGGATTTGCAAGAAGTGTACAGAAATATATTTTTGAAAAATGAGAAAAGGCACCCATTTAACAAAGGATGATTTTAGAATCATCTATGATTTGGTTTCACTGGATTTGGAGTTTCAATGAATATTCTGTGGATTTGCAAATTTGACAAACATGAAGAAATGGCTCATTATTTTGTGGGGTACAGAAAGTATTAAGAAAAATGTTCATAAACTAAGTTATGAACTTAGAAGCATCAGGAATTTGAATGATGGCATTTGGATCAATTTTGAGCTCTCTGTGATTTCTTAAAGTTCATCACAGAAATAGGAAAATAGGGTTTTACAAAATATGTGTGAAGAAAAGTTTCTTGGAAAAATGTGCAAACAGCACCATGTGATAGATCATGAATTTATAAACTACTACAAATTTAAATCATCCAATTTGGAGATAATATAAATATCTTGGAGATTTTACAAACTTATGGAAAAAAAGAAAAGGACAAAGGAAGTGGGGTTATACCTATACTACGCACCGAGCGCAACCGAGCGCCACGGCGCATTGGGCCGGCCCAGCTGCATGACCACGCGGCTAAGGAGGGCCACGCCAAAGGCGGACTAGCGGAGTACGCTTCTCTGCGGGGGAGACGGTTAACCCGGATCCCGCCTCCACTTAAATGCCGGGGCCCGCCGGCTGAGTCACTGACCCGCGGGCCCACCCGCAGGGTCGTCTCCTTCCTCCCACGCTCGCGACAGAGGGGATCGAGGTCGTGGTTGAGCGCCGGCCGGCGCTTGCCCCCGGCGGCACAGGCCACCCCCGGCCAAGCTCCGGCCACCGGAGGGGTCGCCAGGGAGAGGCGCATCAGGGGGAGCCCTCGGAGACAGCAGGGGATGGCTGAAGCGCATCCGGCGACGGTCTTGGCGGACGGCCCGTCAGGCATTGGCGGCACCGGCAGCACGAGGCACGGGACGAGGCGGAGAAGAGCGGGGGAGCTCCGTATCCTAGCGGAGGCTCTCCTGGAGGTCGAAGGAGAGGGGGAGGGGCTCTGGTTCGCCAGAGCAAAGTGGAGGCCGATGGTGAATATGGTGGCCAAGGGGAGGGCAGGAGGGCACGAGGGGGAGTGAGGGGGTGTCTGAGAGGTGCACGGGAGAGAGGAGGTTCGAACCGAGGCGAGAGAAAGAGTCGGGGTGGCTTAAATGGGTGTGGCCGCGGAGCACCATGGGCAGCGTCCACGGACGCGCTCGGGTCAGGTCGTGGAGGGGAGAGGAGAGAGGTTTAGGAGGGGGCCGGCAGCTTGTCGTGTCCCAGACACCGAGGCGGCCTCGTGAGACACGCTGGGGAGGCCCGAGGTGGCCGGAGGCGGTTGGCAGGGGGCGGCTACAGTGCGGGAGCGCACTGTAGTGCGCTCCAGAGTGCCCAAATGGCCGGTATGGCCATTTTCTATGCAAGGTGGGTGCGGCCAAATATGTCTGGTAGCTCTAGGGTGTAGTAAAGAAAGGGGGAGGGGCTTTGGATGCCCTGGGTGGTCACTAGAGTGAGGAGGGAGGTTGAGGGAGAGAGAGAAGTTGCTGTCTAGGGAGGTAAATGGGGGTGTTTCACCCCTCAATCATTGAGGAATGCCTAGGGTAAAGTTACTAGAGGTATAAGAGGGTCAGTAGTAGCTGTGGTAAAAAGTTGAGGCCATGGAGATTAGTGGAAGAGGTCAAAAATGGAATTTTGGTAAAGTGGCAGAAGGTGTTTGATGCTCGTTTGGGTAAGCAAATGAACTCCATTTGGCATGAGAATCCACAGGGTGAAATTGCACATACAATTAGGGACTTCCACAAATTTTGAGATCATTTTGGCAAAGTTGCCAATGCAACTTTTGCAGACCCTAGAAATTAGCATAAATGAACTTGTGTAGACCTAGTTGAGCAAGTCACTTCCCCTTGAGGAACCACTTGGTGTAGTGGCCTCATTTGGTCATGTGAACATGGTCACAAAAGTTGGGATCAAGGAGAGAAAGTTGGTAGTACAAAGTTGTTCAAATTTGATTCTAGTCAGAGGGTTTTGGGGCATTTTTGTGAACCAAAATGACTTTAATTGACACGAGACTTTGCAAGGTGATCAAAATGTGCATTTGTGACTTGCTGGATTTTCCTTGGATTTTTATGAAAATATTTCCTGTAGAAATATTTCAAATCCTTGAAATGGGCAGAAATGGTTTTGGGAGGTTTTGTCCAATATTTTGAACATGACCATGTGTTGAAACTCTTGTATATGGGAAATATATGCCCACGGAGTTTCCCTGATTTTTGTCAAATATTTTTAAAACAATAAAATAATTTTTCCCTATTAAAGACTATTTCTGGCCTTAAGAAAAAGCTTTTAAATAAAATAGGAAAATAACTTTTAAAATTATATTTTTGTTGTTTATGGGAATCCTATATCTAATAGGTTTCAAATATACTCTTTGAAATATTTTTCATACCCCAAATCAAGTACTTGCAGTGCAAACATCAATTCAGGGGTTTTGGAAAACTATTTTTTGAAAATACTTTTTGGCCAAGTTATTTTTTGTAAGAAAATACTATATTGCTCTATACACATGGCATGATCATTGGGCAGAAGTTTGGGGCAAGGAGATGAAGTATAGGAGTTGGAGTATTTATTTGATTTTTAGGGCACTTGCAAACAACACACAAAATCCAATCAAGGCAAGGTCTAAAACACTCAAAAGTTTTTGTCAAACCACATTTTATCATGATTTATTAGCTTAAGTGTTGTGGCATGAAAATCAGGGTGTGACACAGGATCAAAGGGATCACAAGATTATTCAGGCTAGAAACTTCCGTGTGCAGCCACATGCTATTATGGGCTCTAGCATAGTTGACTAAGTCATCCGAACTCTTACAGTGGTAGGCTAGAAGATGTAGGGGAAAGTAGGTGTACCGGTCTACCCATCGTAAGGTGCTAGAGCTTCTGAAAGACTATGTCCCGGTCATCCGTTTCTCAAACACCATGTAGTGCGAGAAAACCAACGGAGGAGATCGAGTCATGTGGGGAAAAGTGCGCAAACCTCTGCAGAGTGTATAACCTAATCATGATTAGCCGTGTCTCCGGTTATGGACGTTTTGAGTATCTAGTACTTGGATTATCATGTGAATCTCATCATGTTACTTTAATTAATGATGTTGGGTTTTTAATGATGATGTTACTTAATTGGGATTGAGAATGTTGTCAACCATTCTCAATGTTAACAACCACCCTGATAGTTAAATAAAATTTATTCCTTTGCAGTAGGGAAAAATTGGCTTTACGCAAAACTGTAACCATAGAGCTTTTCCACCAGCCAAATATGCATGTAGTGATAGCCTTTATTCATCTTTTCTCTATGGTGTGAATTTTCCAGTACATTCAATGTACTGACCCTTTGTGGCTGCAACTTTGTGACGCCCCCGATTCAATCATACACTAATCATGCACGCAAACGTGTACGATCAAGATCAGGGACTCACGGGAAGATATCACAACACAACTCTAAAAACTTAAATAAGTCATACAAGCATCATAATACAAGCCAGGGACCTGGAGGGCTCGAATACAAGTGCTCGATCATAGACGAGTCAGCGGAAGCAACAATATCTTAGTACAGACATAAGTTAAACATGTTTGCCATAAGATGGCTAGCACAAACTGGGATACAATCGAAAGAGGCGTAGGCCTCCTGCCTGGGATCCTCCTAACTACTCCTGGTCGTCGTCACCGGGCTGCACGTAGTAGTAGGCACCTCCAGTGTAGTAGGAGTCGTCGTTGAAGGTGGCGTCTGGCTCCTGGGCTCCATCGACTGGTTGCGGCAACCAGGTAGAAGGGAAAGGGGGAAAAGGGGGAGAAAAGCAACCGTGAGTACTCATCCAAAGTACTCGCAAGCCAGGAGCTACACTACATATGCATGGGTATATGTGTAAAGGGCCATAGCAGTGGACTGAACTGCAGAATGCCAGAATAAGAGGGGGATAACTAATCATGTCGAAGACTACGCTTCTGGCAGCCTCCGTCTTGCAGCATGTAGAAGAGAGTAGACTGAAGTCCTCCAAGTAGCATCGCATAGCATAATCCTACCCGGCGTTCCCTCCTGTCTCCCTGTTAGAGAGCGATCACCGGGTTGTATTTGGCACTTGGAAGGGTGTGTTTTATTAAGTATCCGGTTCTAGTTGTCATAAGGTCAAGGTACAACTCCAAGTCGTCCTGTTACCGAAGATCACGGCTATTCGAATAGATTAACTTCTCTGCAGGGGTGCACCACATGACCCAACACGCTCGATCCCATTTGGCCGGACACACTTTTCTGGGTCATGCCCGGCCGCGGAAGATCAACAGGTCGCAGCCCCACCTAGGCACAACAGAGAGGTCAGCACGCCGGTCTAAACCTAAGCGCACAGGGGTCTGGGCCCATCGCCCTTAGCACACCTGCACGTTGCGTACGCGGCCGGAAGCAGAACTAGCCCCCTTAATACAAGAGGAGGCTTACGTTCCAATCTGGCGCGCGCCGCTCAGTTGCTGATGTCACGAAGGCTTCGGCTGATACCACGACGTCGAGTGCCCATAACTGTTCCCGCGTAGTTGGTTAGTGCATATAGGCCAGTAGCCAGACTCAGATCAAATACCAAGATCTCGTTAAGCGTGTTAAGTATCCTCGAACGCCGAACAGGGCCAGGCCCACCTCTCTCCTAGGCGCTCTCAACCTGCCCTGTCGCTCCGCCACAAAGATCCACTCGCGGGTGCTCCTACGAGCCGACCCGTCTTTAGTCACCACAGGTATCATGTAATAGTATGTAAGTATATACCCGTGATCACCTCCCGAGTGATCACGGCCCAATAGTATAGCACAGCAGACGGACAAGAATGTAGGGCCACAGATGGAAATACTAGCATCCTATACTAGGCAAGTAGGATTGTAGGTAAAGGTATCAACAGAAGTAGCAAAGACAGGCTATGCATCAGGATAGGAATAAACGGAAAGCAGTAACATGCTACACTACTCTAATGCAAGCAGTATAGAGGAGAGTAGGCGATATCTGGTGATCAAGGGGGGGTTTGCCTGGTTGCTCTGGCAAGAAGGAGGGGTCGTCAACTCCGTAGTCGAACCGGGCAGCAGCAGCGTCGGTCTCGTAGTCTACCGGAGAGAAGAGGGGGAAGAAATAATGAATACCATGCAAACAGATGCATATCGATGCATGACATGACAAGTAACGATGCTAGGTGTGCCCAATCGCGGTAGTAGGTGGTACCGACGAATGGGGGGAAACATCCGGGAAAGTATCCCCGGGGTTCCGCGTTCTCGGGCAGAGGTACCGAAGGGGGGAAGTTGCATGTTCGGCATGCTAGGTGTGTGTGGCGGACGAACGGGCTGACATCAGAGTGATGTCAGCAGGTCAACTGGTCAGTTGACCAGTCAAACCAGACAGGTGGGTCCGGTGGGACCCACATGTCATTGACAAGGTACTAACAGGGGGGTTTAGACTAATTAATTGGGTTAATTAAGGGCGTGGGCCCATCCTGCCAGTGAGTGCTTAGACTAATTCAATTATTTTTATTTATAAAATCGTTTTAGTTATTTAAAAGGGCGGTGGGGGCCCAGGCGTCAGTGGGACAAAAGGCGGCCACGTTAGCGTTGACCTAGTCAACAGGTCAGCTGGGCCCCTGGGACCCACTGACAGTGACCCAGGGGTGGACCCCACGCATGCCATGTCAGCTGGCCGGCGTTTAGACGCCGACGAGTTCATTTTCGTGGCAGCGCGGCTTGGGCGAGCGTCGGGTTTCATCTGTAGGCCACCGAAACGGGCGGGACCGGTCGCATTCGAATGGCAAGACGACGGCGAAGCGAATGGTGGTGGTTGCGGATGCTGTGGTGGCCAGAGTCGAGCGCAACAGGCTCGACGGCGGCGAGGTGGTTCGGGCGTGAGACGAAGACGGCGACGCAGCGCGCTTCGGGGCTAATGGAAAGGCTAGGGTGGAGCTGCGCGACGCGCTGAGCACAAAGGGCTCGGCCCCGTGACCATTTGGTCACCGGAAGGGCGGCGGCGACGCGCGTAGGCGGCGACGCAGTTGGGAGCTCGAGGAGAGTGGAGCGGGGGCGAGCTAGCGAAGAAATGGAGAGGTTGGGGAGGATCTACGGGGCGGGAGGAGTGTAACCAACATGAGCCCGTGACCATTTGGTCACCAGAGACTCGTCGGCGACGGGGTCCGTGGCGGGGCGCTCGGGTGCTTCGGCGGCAGCTAGCTAGGGCGCAGGAGAGAGAGAGGAGGGAGCAGGGGCTCACCGAGCGGCGCACACGTTGGCCCTTGGGGGTTTAGTAGCTGCAGGGGCGCGGCCGGAGTCGGTGAAGAACGGCGGCGGAGCTTGTCGGAGCAGAGGAGGAAGATGGCGGCATCGGGGCGTTGCGGTGGCTCCGGTCTCCAACGGGTTGCACCAGTCGAAACAGCGGACGACAGCGGCCCTTGGAGACACCATGGGGCGGCGAGGTGGGCACGGTGGTCGTGGCTAGGCCGGAGCCATGGCGGCGGTGGCGCTCGGTTATGGAGGGGAACGAGGGGGAGATGGATCAGGAGGGGAGAGGGAGAGGCGCAGGAGCCAAGGCGAGAGTGGGGGCGAGTGGGAGGCGGGATCGAGGAGGCGGGGGGCGTGGCCGCCTTATCCCCTCCTCGTCGCCGGCGAGGGGGTCTGGTGGCGACGCTCCCCTGTTCTAACCCGGGTCGGGGGAACAGAAAGGGAGATGGCAGGGGGAGGTGGGCCGGGCCAGCTGGGTCGGTCGGCTGGGTTAGCTAGGCCAGTTGGCCCAGGGGGGTTTGGGGGGGTTCCTTTCTCTTTATTTCTTTCTTTTCTTTATTTTTCTTTTCCTTTTTCTGTTTTATTTAATTTAGGGCATTTAGGTATTTTATAAAATCGTGTCTTCTACACCATAATTACCTATGTCATTTTTGGCACTGTTTGAACATTTTTGTTTCAACTTCTAAAAACTTTTGTTGTTTGCCATTTTTTTTTAATTGATTTCTGGATCGGTCTGAACTTACGAAAGTTTAGCAACAGTAATCAAAGATGACATGGCATCATTAGGAGAGTTTACTGTAGCCTAATTATCCGGGCGTCACAATTCTCCTCCACTACAAGAAATCTCGTCGCGAGATTTAAGCGGTGGAGTACGGGGGAAGGTGTTGGTAGCAAACAACCTAACGAGTCTTCTCGGGTCTTGGCTGCCCTTTCGAAGAGGTTGATCCCTTTTGTTGATGTCTTCATATCTCTGTTTCAAGTCACCATGATCAAGTCGTCATCCTTTCTTTGAGATCTCCATCGTCCTTATGAAAAATGATAAGGGGTATCCTCGGAAGAACTGACCTCTACAAGGTCGCGTATCTGGTGGAGAACATCAGGGAGGGTGGCGGATAGTAACCCTCGAATTGAAACTGAAGAAAATATCGAGAGCAAAGTAAGAAGGTGCAAAATAGAAGTTTCAAGCGCATAGGCAATCGTTCGTTACCTGAAACGAAGTGTGAAAGGGGTTCAGAGCAATGGGAATAAGTATTGCGTTTGATACCATAATAGATCACTAGGCAGGTGGCCCGTGAATTACATGTGAAGTCAAGCGCGAGGAATAACTTTGACAAAAGGTTGTACAGGAGTCAGGTTTCGATCCTGTGGAACTGTGGGTTATGGGCCCACCATGTGGATTTAAAGTAGGAAAGGCGCTGACATCTTGTACGGTTATAATAGCAAGGCAGGTCAGAGGGTAGCATGTCGATTATGTGGGCAACAACGTCGGTACCAAGGGCGAGGGACGAAGAGAACCATTTTCCTGCTCGTTGAACGAGGCGGGCCAATAGGCAAAGTTCTCGTCCATCGATGTCTACCGGAATGTCATCAACAATGGTAACAAGGTCTTGCTGACAGAATTGTACACCGAGGTGTTTACATAAGTAGGAGAACATTACTGCTTAGATCATATAGATCACAAGAGACGCTAAACCAACCAATGGAAAGGCAATATGATTATTAGATTAAACAAAACAATGGAAAGGAAAATGTGTTTAAACACATATTTCAAGGGTATATCCTTCCCAAGGACAAGCAGAGCATGATATCCATGACAGGATATAATGTAGAAAACTCTTTAGGTAAGAGGAGAGAAATTTCATGACATTACCCATACAATGGTGTTTGGATAAATTTTGATAAAGAAAATCTAGCATTGTGCTGCAAATGTTCTCATATATAAAAAAAATCTGAGTACCACATACATGCTTCGAGATAGCATTGACAAGGTCATCATGTAAGGGTCAGATTTAGGATACACCAATGACCCATCAGGAACAACTTATAGAATAAGTCTTACGTTTTCCTCATGGAAGAATAGGTCCTACGGCCAGGTGTGCTAGGCATGACATCATCTTACCGGGTCAATTAAAAGACCAATGTTATAACTCTTGGAAATATATTCCAACCATCATATCTGACCGAGATTCAGATCCGATCGGTGTCATGATACCTCAGACCCAGGATGTCCGAGAAGAAAAGGTGCAACACAAATCAATGAAATGACATTGCAAGATTCTTGGGAAATGAACTATGGGAGTGGGTTCCTAAAACAATAGTTCATCATTAAACCAAGGAGGGGATGAGGAGGTGGGTGATGGGCCCAGCAACAATTCATCGAGAATTCCAAACGGATGGATTTCCACAATAATGTGAACAAGAAGTCGACACTTATCAATCCAAATGCTATAATGGTGTATGCTCGAGGAAAACATACACCATCAATCACTAGTTGAAAGGTGTGAAATATGGGCTTAGGTAGTATGATCAATGTTAGAATGGTGATTTGATAATCAATGGCCTAAGGATGTAATGTTGACCATTAACTCCAAAGCAATAGGGTTGATAGAAGGGCGGAATCCAAACAGCATCATTCACCTGTTGGTATCCCGGTTAGAAACAACACAAGAAAGAATGGTGATGGTGAGAAGTATCACTATACCAAGAATTCTTAAGAGGTGGAGCAATTCTCACAACATCCTTGACATAAAAAGTGGTAATACTTCAAGGTAGAATGTAATACAAGCTCAATAGCAAGTGGCATCCACAACCTGAGCAAGTTTATGATGAAAGAAAGATAAGGATGTTGTCGATGGTAACTCAAATTACCAAGGGACGAGGATGGTACTTACCATCAGGAACTTGGTTGATATCCTGGAAGGAGTCAAAATGTTGACGATGATCACGACACATTTGCCGAGAGATTTCATGAAGATGTAATCGATCAGCGATGGCATCAAGTCAAAGGAATGATGAAGCGCAAGTTTATTGGAACCACGAGTACGACACAAACTCGAAACCAAGCTTGTTGTTCAAGGTGAAATGATATGACGAGGAAGATGGACATAAGCTTAGATCATCGTCAAAAATTGTGCTCCGAGAAGAAGGAAGAGGTAGCACAGTTAAAATTTAGCACAAAAATGATATAGACGATCAGGCTAGAAATTACTTGAAGGATTATTAAACTCATAAGCAACGAAAATTACTTAGAGTTATCATATCGGAGCGCGGAATCAATTCACTTATGGATGTTCTCGGTTGACGACAACCCAGAACCCGTGGAGTCACTATGACATGGAAGGTACTACTTCATCAGAAATTCATAAGATATACCATCGAGATACCATGGAGTAATACAAGAAGGCAGATCAAAATAGAGGTTGGGCAGGCGTATTGATCTGTAGAAGGCAAGTACTCTAACATGTCCGAGAAATGGAATCAAGAAGAAAATATGGTCGGAACCATGGTTGCAAAAGACCAATTATCATATATAAGATGAACTTATACCAAAGAGGGTTTAAGAGAAGCATCCATGACAAGATCAACATTGTGTCCATGGGCATGAACGCAAGGTTCAAGGTCGACTCCCATTTCTCCAATACACAACTTCTCATTTACTACTCTCGCTTAAGAATGTTTAGAGTTTGAAAGTTTAACTGGCGAAATACCAGAAGGTTATGACCCATGAAGACTTTTGGGTTCACACAAATTAAGGAAGGTATATGTTCAACCCATCTGGCATCTTAGTAACACATACCACAAGTTTCAAAAGTAAATACACAAGCTCGAAAGCAGAGCATGGTTGGCCAAGTAGATGATACAATTTACCAAAGGCACTATGTATCAGGGGAAGAACTCACAAGGTGATTGAATATCAAGGACATTGTCGGATAACAATCCAACAATGGATCGGGCGATCCACAATGGAGCTGATGTGAGTATCGGTACTCACTCAGAGGAAGAAAGAATGCAGAGGCATCAGATTCAAGAATCACCTAATTAGTCTGATGCTTAAATAGAAAGAAATTATGGTTTCCAAAACGAAGGATCAGAAGCAAATGCTCTGATCAAGGATGGATAAGTTGAAAACACTTAGTTGGACAGTCAATAAAGATTTGAATTGCCGAGAACCAACTCATGTCTAGAATGATGTCTGAGTCGGGAAGATAAATTCTAGGGTCCGACTGAGGTTTGTGAGCATTCGCAATATATTGAATCAACGAACTCGAAATGATAATGACAAAGGATACTACGAATATTGCTAGACATATGGAACACATCCATAATGCAAGCAGACAAGTATTTGCCGAGCAATAGCGGGCAGAGGATTTCTGAAAGATCAGATAGTATTTCAATGTATCTTGTGATTCATATGAACAATGAGGGAAAAACGGATACTCGACAAGTGCGAGGAATTATTTGTAGGGGGTATTCATGGGGCAAGAAATGCAAGGCAGTAGGCAAAAATGGATTTTCGGGATATAGGAAATATTTCAGGGTATCTTGTAATAACAAGAGAAACTCAGGGTGAAGGTATGGACGACAAGGATATAAGGCTATCCATAAGGATACAACGGTGGTAGGGGATTGCAAAAGCAACGGGCACAAAGTCTCGAGAGAACTTTAGAGAGTATCTTCAGAATCTTCTGGTGTAGCAAGCGATCATCTGGAGTGAGGGGCTCTCCGGGTGAATGTGATCACGAGATCCTAATGTTAGATTTTAGAAAAAAAATCATTTAACCCGAATAGAAGAGAGATCAGAGTCCCAGAGTAAAGGTCGAGGAGTAAAAGATCCTAATACCACCCAATGGCAACATGGGCCCATAAGCCACACAGCCAAGTTAGTAAAACTGTTTTCGGCTTCTAGACTCAACTTCGGCCAAGGAGTTGGAAAGGGGATTCCTACAGGCACTCGGCTCTGATACCAACTTGTGATGCCCCCGATTCAATCGTACACTAATCACGCACGCAAACATGTACGATCAAGATCAGGGACTCACGGGAAGATATCACAACACAACTCTAAAAACATAAATAAGTCATACAAGCATCATAATACAAGCCAGGGGCCTCGAGGGCTCGAATACAAGTGCTCGATCATAAACAAGTCAGTGGAAGCAACAATATCTGAGTACAGACATAAGTTAAACAAGTTTGCCATAAGATGGCTAGCACAAACTGGGATACAATCGAAAGAGGCGCAGGCCTCCTTCCTGGGACCCTCCTAACTACTCCTGGCCATCGTCAGCGGGCTGCACGTAGTAGTAGGCACCTCCAGTGTAGTAGGAGTCGTCGTCGAAGGTGGCGTCTGGCTCCTGGGCTCCATCGACTGGTTGCGGCAACCATGTAGAAGGGAAAGGGGGAAAAGGGGGAGAAAAGCAACCGTGAGTACTCATCCAAAGTACTCGCAAGCAAGGAGCTACACGACATATGCTTGGGTATATGTGTAAAGGGCCATATCAGTGGACTGAACTGCAGAATGCCAGAATAAGAGGGAGATAACTAATCCTATCGAAAACTACGCTTCTGGCAGCCTCCGTCTTGCAGCATGTAGAAGAGAGTAGACTAAAGTCCTCCAAGTAGCATCGCATAGCATAATCCTACCCGGCGGTCCCCTCCTCGTCGCCCTATTAGAGAGTGATCACCGGGTTGTATCTGGCACTTGGAAGGGTGTGTTTTATTAAGTATCCGGTTCTAGTTGTCATAAGGTCAAGGTACAACTCCAAGTCGTCCTGTTACCGAAGATCACGGCTATTCGAATAGATTAACTTCTCTGCAGGGGTGCACCACATGACCCAACACGCTCGATCCCATTTGGCCAGACACACTTTTCTGGGTCATGCCCGGCCGCGGAAGATCAACAGGTCGCAGCCCCACCTAGGCACAACAGAGAGGTCAGCACGCCGGTCTAAACCTAAGCGCACAGGGGTCAGGGCCCATCGCCCTTAGCATACCTGCACATTGCGTACACGGCCAGAAGCAGAACTAGCCCCCTTAATACAAGAGGAGGCTTACGTTCCAATCCGGCGCGTGCCGCTCAGTTGCTGACGTCACGAAGGCTTTGGCTGATACCACGACGCTGAGTGCCCATAACTGTTCCCGCGTAGTTGGTTAGTGCGTATAGGCCAGTAGCCAAACTCAGATCAAATACCAAGATCTCGTTAAGCGTGTTAAGTATCCGCGAACGCCGAACAGGGCCAGGCCCACCTCTCTCCTAGGCGGTCTCAACCTGCCCTGTCGCTCCGCCACAAAGATCCACTCGCGGGTGCTCCTACGAGCCAACCCGTCTTTAGTCACCACAGGTATCATGTAATAGTATATAAGTATATACCCGTGATCACCTCCCGAGTGATCACGGCCCAATAGTATAGCACAGCAGACGGGCAAGAATGTAGGGCCACAGATGGAAATACTAGCATCCTATACTAGGCAAGTAGGATTGCATGTAAAGGTATCAACAGAAGTAGCAAAGATAGGACATGCATCATGATAGGAATAAACGAAAAGCAGGAACATGCTACACTACTCTAATGCAAGCAGTATAGAGGAGAGTAGGCGATATCTGGTGATCAAGGGGGGGGGCTTGCCTGGTTGCTCTGGCAAGGAGGGGTCGTCAACTCCGTAGTCGAACTGGGCAGCAGCGTCGGTCTCATAGTCTACCGGAGAGAAGAGGGGGGGACAATGAATACCATGCAAACAGATGCATATCAATGCATGAAATGACAAGTAACGATGCTAGGTGTGCCCAATCACGGTAGTAGGTGGTACCGACGAATCGGGGGAAACATCCGGGAAAGTATCCCCGGGGTTCCGCGTTCTCGGGCAGAGGTACTGGAGGAGGAAAGTTGCGTGTTCGGCATGCTAGGGGTGTGTGGCGGACGAACGGGCTGCGTGTCCGGATTCGTCTCGTCGTTTTGAGCAACTTTCATGTAGAAAGTATTTTCATCCGAGTTACGGATCAAAAGATATGATTTTCTAAAGATTTAAATCATTTTTTGATTTTAATTAGTTATTTAATTACAACATTATCCAGAACATTGAATGATGACGCAGGCATGACATCAGAGTGATGTCAGCAGGTCAACTGGTCGGTTGACCAGTCAAACCAGACAGGTGGGTCCAGTGGGACCCACATGTCATTGACAAGGTACTAACAGGGGGGTTTAGACTAATTAATTGGGTTAATTAAGGGCGTGGGCCCATCCTGTAAGGGAGTGTGAGGGAGTCCCGGACTAGGGGGTGTCCGGATAGCCGAACTATCATCATCGGCCGGACTCCAAGACTATGAAGATACAAGATTGAAGACTTCGTCCCGTGTCCGGATGGGACTTTCCTTGGCGTGGAAGGCAAGCTTGGCGATCCGAATATCTAGATCTCCTACCTTTGTAACCGACTCTGTGTAACCCTAGCCCTCTCCGGTGTCTATATAAACTGGATGGCTTTAGTCCATAGGATGAACAACAATCATACCATAGGCTAGCTTCTAGGGTTTAGCCTCCCTGATCTCGTGGTAGATCTACTCTTGTAAACCACATCATCAATATTAATCAAGAAGGACGTAGGGTTTTACCTCCATCAAGAGGGCCCGAACCTGGGTAAAAACATCGTGTCCCTCGTCTCCTGTTACCATCCGCCTAGACGCATAGTTTGGGACCCCCTACCCGAGATCCGCCGGTCTTGACACCGACATTGGTGCTTTCATTGAGAGTTCCTCTGTGTCGTCACCGATAGGCTCGATGGCTTCTTCGATCATCAACGACGATGCAGTCCAGGGTGAGACCTTCCTCCCCGGACAGATCTTCATATTCGGCGGCTTCGCACTGCGGGCCAATTCGCTTGGCCAGATGGAGCAGATCAAAGGCTACGCCCCTGGCCGTCAGGTCAAATTTGGAAGTTTCAACTTCACGGCTGACATCCGCGGGGACTTGATCCTCGACGGATTCGAGCCACAGCCGAGCGTGCCGTACTGTCACGATGGGCATGATTTAGCTCTCCAGCCGGACAGTACCCTGGAGGCCGCACTCGAACCCGCTCCGATCTTCGACTCGGAGCCGGCTGCGCAGACCAAGGATGGATGGCTAGACACCGCCTCGGGGGCTGCAACCTCTACGGCGATAGAGCCGAACACCTATCTTGTCCCCCATGAAGCTCGTGACTCCGAGGTGCCAGACTCCTTGCCGGACTCCAGACCTCCCGCGCCCCCTCCAGTCGAATCCGATTGGGCGCCGATCATCGAGTTCACCGCGACGGACATCATTCAACGCTCACCTTTTGGCGACATCTTGAGTTCGCTAAAGTACCTCTCGTTATCAGGAGAGGCTTGGCTGGACTACGGCCAGGACGGTTGGGATGCAGACAACGAAGAAATTCAGAGCCCACCCACCACCCACTTGGTAGCCACTGTCGACGATCTAACCAACATGCTAGATTACGACTCTGAGGACATCGACGGTATGGACGACGATGCCGGAGACGACCAAGAACCAGCGCCCATCGGGCACTGGAAAGCCACCTCTTCATACGACATATACATGGTGGATATCCCAAAGGATGGGAACGGCGAAGGAATAGCGGAGGATGGCCCCTCCAAGAAACAGCCCAAGCGCCGGCGTCATCGGTGCCGCTCTAAATCCCGCCATAGCAAGAATGAGGATTCCGGCACCGGAGACAATAATACACCGGATAGCGCCGAAAACAACCCACTCCAGCTAGATCCAGCACAGGAGGAGGGGGACGCCATCCCTCATGAGAGAGCGGCCGAAGAAGAGGTAGAGGACTATATGCCTCCCTCCGGAGACGAGGCAAGCCTCGACGACGACGAATTCGTCGTGCCTGAGGATCCCGTCGAACAGGAGCGTTTCAAACGCAGGCTTATGGCCACGGCAAACAGCCTCAAGAAAAAGCAGCAGCAGCTTAGAGCTGATCAAGATCTGCTAGCCGACAGATGGACCGAAGTCCTCGCGGCCGAAGAGCATGAACTCGAACGCCCCTCCAAAAGCTACCCCAAACGTAAGCTGCTCCCCCGATTAGAGGTGGAGGCATATGATCCCGCTTCACCGGGAGACAATACGGCTGATCGACCACCCCATGGTCACGACAGAGAGGCCTCAAGGCCCTTCACTAGACCCGTACCCCGGCATCGCTCGAAAAGCACAAGGCCACAGGGGAACACTCTGGACCTGCGAGACATATTGGAGGATAAGGCAAGACAATCAAGATCGATCTATGGATCACGTGGGCGCCCCACGATACGTGGCGATCACCGTCACCCCGGACAGAGTAAGTCCGGCCGGGCCGAACACAACAGACAAAGCTCTTTTGAGCTCCATCGCGATATCGCCCAGTACAGAGGCGCCGCACACCCACTGTGCTTCACAGATGAGGTAATGGATCATCAAATCCCAGAAGGGTTTAAACCCGTCAATATTGAATCTTATGATGGCACAACAGACCCCGCGGTTTGGATCGAGGACTATCTCCTCCACATCCACATGGCCCGCGGAGACGATCTCCACGCCATCAAATATATCCCACTCAAACTTAAAGGACCAGCCCGGCACTGGCTTAACAGCTTGCCAGCAGAGTCAATCGGGAGTTGGGAGGACCTGGAAGCCGCATTCCTCGATAACTTCCAAGGCACGTATGTGCGACCACCAGATGCAGATGACCTAAGCCACATAATTCAGCAGCCAGACGAATCGGCCAGACAATTCTGGACACGGTTCTTAACCAAGAAAAACCAAATCGTCGATTGTCCGGATGTCGAGGCCCTCGCGGCCTTCAAGCATAACATCCGCGACGAGTGGCTTGCCCGGCACCTGGGACAGGAAAAGCCGAAATCCATGGCAGCCCTTACATCACTCATGACCCGCTTCTGTGCGGCTGAGGACAGCTGGCTAGCACGCAGCAACAACCTCAACAAAAATTCTGGCAGTCTGGATATCAAGGACCGTAGTGGCAGGTCGCGTCGCAACAAAAACAAACGCCGCATTAACGGCGATAATAGTGAGGATATGACAGTCAATGCCGGATTCAGAGGCTCTAAACCCGGTCAACGGAAAAAGCCAATCAAAAGAACAACTCAGGGTCCGTCCAATTTGGACCGAATTCTCGACCGCTTGTGCCAGATACATGGCACCCCTGAAAAGCCAGCTAACCACACCAATACGGACTGTTGGGTGTTCAAGTAGGCAGGCAAGTTAATTACCAAAAACAGTGACAAGGGGCTACATAGCGATGACGAGGAAGAGACCCGACCGCCGAACAATAGAGGACAGAAGGGTTTCCCCCCACAGGTGCGGACGGTAAACATGATATATGCCATGCACATACCCAAAAGGGAGTGGAAGCGTGCACTCAGGGATGTATACGCGATGGAGCCAGTTGCCCCGAAGTTCAATCCATGGTCCTCTTGCCCGATCACCTTTGACCGAAGGGACCACCCCACCAGCATTCGCCATGGCGGGTTTGCCGCATTGGTTCTAGACCCAATCGTCGATGGATTTCATCTCACCAGAGTCCTGATGGACGGCGGCAGCAGCCTAAACCTGCTTTATCAGGACACGGTGTGCAAAATGGGCATAGACCCCTCAAGGATTAAACCTACCAAGACAACCTTTAAAGGCGTCATACCAGGTGTAGAAGCCAATTGTACATGCTCAGTTACACTGGAAGTGGTCTTCGGATCCCCGGATAACTTCCGAAGCGAGGAGTTAATCTTCGACATAGTCCCATTCCGCAGCGGCTATCATGCCTTGCTCGGACGTACCGCGTTCGCAAAGTTCAACGCGGTGCCACACTACGCATACCTCAAGCTCAAGATGCCAGGCCCTAGAGGAGTCATCACGGTCAACGGAAACACTGAACGCTCCCTCCGAACAGAGGAACATACAGCGGCTCTCGCGGCAGAAGTACAAAGCAGCCTTTTAAGGCAATTCTCGAGTCCGGCTGCCAAGCGGCCGGACACAGCTAAGCGTGCCCGGAGTAACCTACAACACGACCACCTGGCACATTCCGAGCACGCGTAGCAGTGCGGCCCCAACCCTAGCCCCTGTAAAACATTAAGACAGACCCTTCGTGTACTCCATTACGCTCTGAAGATACCATGGGCATGGGGCAAGGGGCTCGACCACGATAAGCCCAGACGGCGGCTCAACCGCACCAGGGGCTCTTAAGTGTGTCATTTCTTTTTCTTTTCCTTTTATTTTTTACCTACAGGACTCCGTTCGTCAGAGGCCCTGTCCGGCAGCAGACATGCCGAACCCACGATGCAATAGCCAGGGAAGGAGAAAGGCTACAACGAAAACCCAGGTGGTCTTCGTCATGAGCATTAAATCTGTTTTATGCATTATTCCGTAGCCTACCCCTGGAGGGGGACATGTTAAACAGTCCCATCCCTTGCTCACCGCACCATTTTGTATCGTCCTGCACTTACAGCAGTTTTTATTGAATAAAGCAATGCAGCACATTTTTGCTCCTAATTGCATTTCTTTCTTACACATATGTTCATCTATGACATGTTGCGTCCGTACGTTTTGGTACGGCTAAATACACCAGGGGCTTACGTTTCCCGCGTTATGGTGTGATAAGTCCGAACACTTTCACAAGTGCGGCACCCCAAACTTATAGCATTATATGCATCGGCTCCGAATCATGTCCTTGGGTCAATAGTTGGGTTTGCCCGGCTCCCATGTTTTGGTACCTTACGTTCCGTTTTATCGGCTAAGGTAGCACTGGGAGAACCACTGCGATTGCGCCCCAGTTGAGCTGGATTAACGCCTCAGTGGAGAAAGCTAAAACTGACCGTCATGATGAGGCGAGAGCTGGTCGCTGTTCGAGAGGTTCTTTGCGAGTCCCTAAAGACTTATGCCGCTTCGAGCGAGGAGCCGGATTCTGTCCGGCCAAGGCGTGGATAGCGCCCCAAATTCGGCCTTCCGAAAACTAGGGGCTTCGCCGAAATTTAAAATTATAGAATTCTATGGCTAAGTGAGAGTGTTCAAGCATTATAAGTCCGGTTGCCTTGTTCGTTGTGTTGAGCGCCTCCCTAGATGGACCCAAAAATGGGAACAAGAGCGCTCGAGTTTATCCCGAACACCCCAGCACTCGTGGCATGGGGGCTGAAGCCGATGACTTGCCATCTCTCAGATTTGATAAACAGCCGCACAGAAGGTAATATTTTAAATTAACAAGCATTGCTTAGCGCATATGAACCAAGTTTTTAGCGCACAGGATAACAAAATGCGAGTCTACTCAAATATTACATCTTTGGAGCACTCACCCGCAATACTGTGGGCGCCCTTCAGCACACTCCTATAATACATCTCGGGCGTGCGATGCTCCTTGCCCTCTGGTGGGGGGTCCGTCACAAGCTTCTGGGCATCCATCTTGCCCCAGCGCACCTTTGCGCGGGCAAGGGCCCGACGCGCACTCTCGATACAGGCGGAGTGCTTGATAACTTCAACCCACGGGCACACGTCCACCAGCCGCCGCACCAGTCCGAAGTAGCTCCCAGGCATAGCCTCCTTAGGCCACAGCCGAACTATGAGGACCTTCATGGCCTGTTCGGCCGCCTTGTGGAGCTCGACCAGCTGCTTCAGCTGGTCGCTAAGGGGCACCGGATGTCCGGCCTCAGCATACTGAGACCAGAAGACCTTCTCCGTTGAGCTCCCCTCCTCGGCCCGGTAGAATGCGGCAGCATCGGACACGCTGCGAGGAAGATCTGCGAACGCTCCTGGAGAGCTCCGACTTCGGGTAAGCGACAGGTAATTAACACTCACATGCTTACTTTGCATGAAAAATGCCTTACCCGCTGCTATTTTGTTTACCGCCTCGATCTCCTGGAGGGCCCTGTAGGCTTCAGCCTTAGCGGCTTTGGCACTCTCAAGAGCCGTTGCAAGCTCAGACTCTCGAGTCTTCGAGTCACGCTCCAGGCTCTCATGTTTCCTCACGAGATCCTGGAGCTCTTGCTATACCTCCACCACCCGTGCCTCCTGTTTCTCTCGCTTGGTGCGCTCCGCAGCCGCATTGCGTTCGGCCGCGGCCACCGCCTCCTTCAGGTTCGCCACCTCGTTAGTGGCCCCTGCAATACCCCAGTTGTCCTTGTCATTTTTCTTGCAACCAAATCCTTTTCTGTAAGGTACAATTTTCATAAGGTATTACTCACCTTCTTTTTCCTCGAGCTGCTTCTTGGCATGACCGAGCTCGTTCTCGGACCGCTCGAGGTTTTCCTTCAAAGTATTGACCTCCGCAGTCAGTGCGGCAGAGGTTAGCAGCACAGCCTGCAATCCCATATTAACATATCTTCATGACTCCTGCGTTTATATTTCTAAAGATCCTCAGTTCAGCTTTTCTTTCCGAACACCGAACCGAGCATCAGGGGCTACTGTCTATGCGGTACCATTTTACATATATTGAAATTCTTACCTCAAAGCATGTTAGAAGGCTCCTGCAGGCTTCGGTCAGCCCACTCTTGGTGAGCTGAACCTTCTGAATCACCACACTCATAACAGTGCGGTGTTCCTCTTCGATGGAGGCGCCGTTAAGCGCCTCCAGCAAATTATCCGGCACCTCCGGTTGGATGGAGGCAGCCGGCGTCGCGGTCTTGCCCTTCTTCCGAAGGGGTCGCCCGCCGGACTCCGGAGCCACTATGGGTTCCGGGGCTGAGTCCGGTGCAAAGTCCGGGAGGTTGTCCTGCGACACCTCCGGGGCCCTCTCCTCCTAGTGGGTCCCTTCCTGGGATCCCACCTCGGCATCATCCGCGTCACGGGGGGTGGAGGCAGTCGGAAGAGAATCCATATCCGACGCCCCTAAGGACCCGCTCGACGAAGTGGGGAGATCATCCTTAGGCGGACTGCAGGGTTGTATACGGCATTGGAAAGACATAATGTGGCGGAAAACGAAAACCTTGAAGTTATTCGGGAGTCTGGATACTTACAATCTCGCCAGAGGCTTGGCCCTTGGAGGCCAGTCCTCGTCGTCGTCACTGGCGTTGGCGGAACAGTCCGGGGGTAGAGTTTTTCCCCTCTTGGACCCTTCGGCCTCCCTTGTTGGGGAGGCCTTCCTTTTCTTCCCTCCCCCCGCTGGGGGAGAGGCTTTCTTCTTCTCCTCCTTGCCTCGGTGGGAGGAGTCGGCCTCGGATTCATCATCCGATAGCACCTGAAAACGGGAACTCCTCCGAGTCCCCGTGGCCTTCTTCTTGGCCTTCTTCTCCGGCACCACATGGGGTGCCGGAGCCAGCAGCCCCGTTAGGCGGGCGTCAGCTGGGTCCTCTGGCAATGGGGCCGGACAGATAGCCTGTGCGGCCTTCTTCAGCCAGTCCTGTCAAAGGAAAGGGAGTTTAGATCCCGCATAGAGTCAAACTATGAATAACAAGCATCCCGTAAAGGACAACATCACTTACCTCGTCAGCTGGACGCTGCGAGCTGAATCCGCGATCTTCGGTAGCGGATGCGGGAGCCTCGGCGCCCTTGAACAGCACCTTCCAGACCTCTTCGTACGTAGTGTCGAAGAGCCCATTCAAAGTCTGGTGCTGCGCCGGATCGAACTCCCACATATTGAAGCCCCGTCGTTGGCACGGGAGAATCTGGCGGAGGAGCATGACCTGGACTACGTTGACAAGCTTGAGCTTCTTGTCCACCAGCTTTTGGACGCAGGCTTGGAGTCCGGTCAGCTCCTCCGAATCGCCCCAAATCCGGCCGCTCTCTTTCCAGGAGGTGAGCCGTGTGGGGATGCCGGATCTGAATTCGGGGGCCGCTGCCCATTCCGGATCACGCGGCTCGGTGATGTAGAACCACCCCGATTGCCACCCCTTGATGGTTTCCACAAAGGTGCCCTCCAGCCACGTAACGTGGGACATCCTGCCCACCATGGCGCCTCCGCACTCCGCTTGGCTGCCCTTCACAACCTTCGGCTTGACACTGAAGGTCTTGAGCCACAAGCCGAAGTGGGGCTGGATGCAGAGGAAGGCCTCGCACACGATGATAAACGCCGAGATGTTGAGGATAAAATTCGGGGCCAGATCATGGAAATCTAGGCCGTAGTAGAACATGAGCCCCCGGACAAAGGGATGAAGTGGGAAGCCCAGTCCGCGGAGGAAATTGGGAAGGAATACTACCCTCTCATGGGGCCTGGTGGTGGGGATGAGCTCTCCCTCTTCGGGGAGCCGATGCGCGATGTCGCTGGACAAGTATCCGGCGCTGCGCAGCTTCTGGATATGCCCCTCCGTGACGGAGGAGGCCATCCACTTGCCTCCTGCTCCGGACATATTTGGAGAAGGTTGAGGTGAGATGTGCGAGCTTGGGCGCTAGAGCTCGAGTTCGCAGAGATGGATAAGCCAAGGAGGAAGAAGGCGCAGGTAAAAGGATTGGATCTTTATCCCCTTATATGGGCGGACGGAAACATGCGTCCCCACCGGCCTGATAAAACTCGCTTATCTCCCAAGCGCCGCAATGAATGGCGCGGTTGGGTTACCCACGTCCGTATTGATGGGAATCCCGGAATAAGGGGAACACGATCTCTGCTTCGACAAGACGTGCCAAGGAAACTGCCTCGCTAAACACGCTGAGATGGAACAATAAAAACAATTTGAAGGCTTGGTAGTGGTGTGATGTTACGCCACAAAATACGTCAGCAGATTGAACTTGTGTAATATTATTCTCTCTACGGTTGTATGTGGAATTTATTTTGCAGAGCCGGACACTATCCTGGTGTTCACAATCTTCTATAAATTATTCGGAGGAGGAACCCGCCTTGCAATGCCGAAGACATCATGCACGCCGGACTCGTCGTCATTGAAGCCTGGTTCAGGGGCTACTGAGGGAGTCCCGGACTAGGGGGTGTCCGGATAGCCGAACTATCATCATCGGCCGGACTCCAAGACTATGAAGATACAAGATTGAAGCCTTCGTCCCGTGTCCGGATGGGACTTTCCTTGGCGTGGAAGGCAAGCTTGGCGATCCAGATATGTAGATCTCCTACCTTTGTAACCGACTCTGTGTAACCCTAGCCCGCTCCGGTGTCTATATAAACCGGATGGCTTTAGTCCATAGGACGAACAAGAATCATACCATAGGCTAGCTTCTAGGGTTTAGCCTCCTTGATCTCGTGGTAGATCTACTCTTGTAACCCACATCATCAATATTAATCAAGCAGGACGTAGGGTTTTACCTCCATCAAGAGGGCCCGAACCTGGGTAAAAACATCGTGTCCCTCGTCTCCTGTTACCATCCGCCTAGACGCACAGTTCGGGACCCCCTACCCGAGATCCGCCTGTTTTGACACCGACAGAGTGCTTAGACTAATTTAATTATTTTTATTTATAAAATTGTTTTAGTTATTTAAAAGGGCGGTGGGGGCCCAGGCGTCAGTGAGACAGAAGGCGGTCATGTCAGCGTTGACCTGGTCAACAGGTCAGCTGGGCCCCTGGGACCCACTGATAGTGACCCAGGGGTGGACCCCACGCATGCCACGTCAGCTGGCCGGCGTTTAGACGCCGGCGAGTTCGTTTTCGCGGCAGCGCGGCTTGGGCGAGCGTCGGGTTTCGTTTGTAGACCACCGAAACGGGCGGGACCGGTCGCATTCGAACGGCAAGACGACGGCGGAGCGAATGGTGGTAGTTGCGGAGGCTGTGGTGGCCAGAGTCGAGCGCAACAGGCTCGACGGCGGCGAGGTGGTTTGGGCGTGAGACGAAGACGGCGATGCGGGGCGCTTCGGGGCTAATGGGAAGGCTAGGGTGGAGCTGCGCGACGCGCTGAGCACAAAGGGCTCGGCCCCGTGACCATTTGGTCACCGGAAGGGCGCCAGCGACACGCGCAGGCGGCAGCGCAGTCGGGAGCTCGAGGAGAGTGGAGCGAGGGCGAGCTAGCGAAGAAATGGAGAGGTTGGGGAGGATCTACGGGGCGGTAGGAGTGTAACTGACACGAGCCTGTGACCATTTGGTGACCGGAGACTCGTCGACGACGGGGTCCGCGGCGGGGCGCTCGGGTGCTTTGGCGGCAGCTAGCTAGGGCGCAGGAGAGAGAGAGGAGGGAGCAGGGGCTCACCGAGCGGCGCACACGGTGGCCCTTGGGGGTTTAGTAGCTGCAGCAGCGCGGCCGGAGTCGGTGAAGAATGACGGCGGAGCTTGTCGGAGCAGAGGAGGAAGATGGCGGCGTCGGGGCGTTGCAGTGGCTCCGGTCTCCAATGGGTTGCACCAGTCAAAGCAGCGGACGACGGCGGCCCTTGGAGACACCATGGGGCGGCGAGGTGGGCACGGTGGTCGTGGCTAGGCCGGAGCCATGGCGGCGGTGGCGCTCGGTTACGGAGGGGAACGAGGGGGAGATGTATCTGGAGGGGAGAGGGAGAGGCGCAGGAGCCAAGGCGAGAGTGGGGGCGAGTGGGAGGCGGGATCGAGGAGGTGGGGGGCATGGCGGCCTTATCCCCTCCTCGTCGCCGGCGAGGGGGTCTGGTGGCGACGCTCCCCTGTTCTGACCCGGGTCGGGGGAACAGAAAGGGAGACGGCAGGGGGAGGCGGGTCGGGCCGGCTGGGCCGGTCGGCTGGGTTAGCTGGGCCAGTTGGCCCAGGGGGGTTTGTGGGGTTCCTTTCTCTTTCTTTCTTTCTTTCTTTATTTTTCTTTTCCTTTTTCTGTTTTATTTAATTTAGGGCATTTAGGTATTTTATGAAATCGTGTCTTCTACACCATAATTACCTATGTCATTTTTGGCACTGTTTGAACATTTTTGTTTCAACTTCTAAAAACTTTTGTTGTTTGCCATTTTTTTGAATTGATTTCTGGATCGGTTTGAACTTACGAAAGTTTAGCAACAGTAATCAAAGATGACATGGCATCATTAGGAGAGTTTACTGTAGCCTAATTATCCGGGATTCACAACGTCTCATGTTGCAGGATTATCTTACGACGAGTAAGTGATACGTTAGGGTTACGATTTCTACACTCAACTTTGCCGTTGGTATTGATGGGAATCCACAACCTTGTTACTTCCGCTATTTGGATTGAGGTAATAGTATTTACGTTACTTTGTACATGTGATTTACCTCTCTTATAAATCCTCGAGTACTGTGTGTGTCAGCATACCGATCCAGGGATGACACTTAAGCACAGAGACTTGACCCATTCGGGTCGGGTCGCTACACAAGTAGAAAACGCCGCTCCCATATACCCATACCTACTCAAATCATCTGTGAAGGTTAGAAAATAACGATACCCGCCGCGTGCCTCAACAATCATCGAACCACATACATTGGTATGTATTATTTCCAATAACTCATTAGCTCGCTCCATTGTTCCAGAGAACGGAGTTTTAGACATCTTACCCATTAGGCATGGTTCGCAAGTATCAAACGATTCATAATCAAGTGATTCCAACAGTCCATCCGCATGGAGTTTCTTCATACGCTTTACACCAATATGACCTAAATGGTAGTGCCACATGTATGTTGCACTATAACTATCAACTTTTCATCTTTGGGCATCAATATTATGAATATGTGTATCACTACGATCAAGTTTCAACAAGAATAGACCATTCATCAAAGGTGCATGACCATAAAAGATTTTACTCATATAAGTAGAACAACATTATTCTCTGACTTAAATGAATAACCATCTCGCAATAAACAAGATCCAGATATAATGTTCATGCTCAACGCTGGCACCAAATAACAATTATTGAGGTCTAAAACAAATCTCGAAGGTAGATGTAGAGGTAGCTGATACGTCCATTTTGCATCATGTTTTTATATCAATATTTATTGCATTATGGACTGTTATTTCACTTTATGGTACAATACTTATGCCTTTTCCACTACAAAAAAATACACTTTCGTGATGATACGTGTTTGTCACAGTAGGTCATGTTTTCTGTCATGCATGTACATCCATGACGATTTTATGACAGAATCAAGATAGTCATACATGAGCTGTCGTAAAAGTGTTCCATGACAATACCAAAATTATCATCACGGAAGTGTCCACTTCCATGATGATAAATGGCGCGTCGTAGAAGTGCTTTCGTCAAGGGTAACTGACACGTGGCATCCACCGTAACGGGTCGCCGTTAAGCTATCGGGTTCCCGTTTGGATCCGATAACCCGTTAACAGCCCCGGGCAATGGGGATTTTCCATGTGTAAAATTCTCATTTGCCGGAGGATCCACATGTCGGCTCAGCATTGGGACAGATGTCATCCACTCATAGTACGGGAGGTGCCTATGATACGTCGGCACGTGGCAAGGCCCAACAGTGGCCCATTCCGGTGAAAAAGGTCGGCCCAGTAAAAATTAGCAGGCCAGCCCATATAAGGCCTACTTGTGTCAGGTCCATTTAAGCCCACGGCCCATACGAGATGTGCCAATTTGGCCCGTCAATGGCCCATTAACGGTTTGACACCATTGAAACCCATTGTTAGTTCGAGCCCATTAACAACCCGCTATATATTAGGGCTCAATATCGGCCCGATGTGGTTTCGGCGTGTTAACGACACATCCAAGGGATGGGCCAATTTTCTGGATGTACGGATTTCGGCCTTTTAGCGACCCATTTATGTGTTGGGCCAATTTCCGGCCCGGTGTGTCTTTTAGCATGTTAATGGCCCATAAATGAGTTGGGCCACTTGTAGTCAGACCTGAGTTTTGGCCTTTTAACGGCCCATTCTCTTCATGGTTCAATACCAGCCCGGTTTCTCTTTCGGCCTGCTAAAGGCCCACAATACAGTTGGGCCATATATAGTACGACATGACTTCGGCCTCTTAGTGGCCCATGCTCCTCATGGTCCAGTACGAGCCCACTTTCTCTTTCGGCCTGCTAAAGTCCAACAGTATAGTTGGGCCATATGTAGGCCGACCTTAGTATCGGCCTATTAACGGCCCGTGAAATCAAATGGGCCCACCTGTTGCCCGCTTCGATGTCGGCCTGTTAACGACCCGGGAGGTAACAGGTCCGAGCACTAACTATCGGCTCGTTTCAATTATAGCAACCCAATAGACCTTTTGACCTGGTTACATCCCATTAAGTTAATGGGCCCACTAAAGTTCGAACATGTCTATAGGCCCAATTAGATAATTTGAGCCCATTACGACGACCAATTATGCATAGGAGCAAAACTTATCGATCAAAGGCCTATGAGAATTTTGGCCCCTAAGAGCCCATTAGGGAAGCCCATTAAGGGCAGTGGGATGCTTCCTTCATATAAGGCCCACGACTTTTCGTGCTAACTACTAATTTCACTTCTTTTTTAGCTTCCTAGCAACTAGTTAGCTGGAATGCGAGGCGCGCTACGCAAAGGTACGACATACAAGGACAAACGCTGCACATCCGGCATATATTATAGGAAATTGCATCCATTGGGCAATCAAAGATTGATGCCAGTGCAAATAAATGAATAGAACCTAATGATCTACAACGCCACAATCTACAACCTCAGCGCGGATGAGGCCCATAAGCATGTGAGCAAGTTCTTCCTTCTCTGATACACTGTCTCTGAAAACATTGATCAGTTGTTGTTGCGCAATAATGTGCACCTCCGATTCCATGATTTCCATCATTACTTTAGCTAGTAATTGGTTCATAGGCATACATTTTTTCCGTTGCATTCGAGACAAAGGAAACTGAACAGATTTAGATGGTGATTTTGGCAGGCTTGTATTATTGATAGTGGAGAGTGTCTTGACCATTGTATCAGAACATAAATTAGGAGGGGAACCGACCAGATTAATCAAGAGTTATTGTCATATTACCTGGCCTAGATTTATTGGAAAGAAAGAATGGGGTTGCCTTGCTACTTTCACAGTTTGTCTTCTTATCTTTAGCAGCCTGCACCAGATTAACACACTAGCATTGCTATCATTGGCCAGGTCAGATAATAGGAAAGCAACATTGACACAACGAATGTTTGGGCAGCCAGACCACATCAGCCTACACCAAATTAACACAATATGGCACAACTATCATCAGCCAGGTATTGTAATATGAAAGCAACATTGACACAATGAATGAATGGGCAACCAGAGCAGCACTACGGTTCAGTAATGTGCATGATATGAGATAGTACACTCATGCAACTCAGTATGCAAAACTACCAGGCAGTTTTCCTTACAAAAATCAACATTGTCGCCTTTAATTATACATTTGGCTACAACTAAATTTAGATTAGATAAAGGTTGGATTCATGCCGATTAACAAAATACATGTTGATGTAAAAATATAGTGATATACAACAGGTACTTACATCACCATTGGAGCACAGAGAATTCTCGCAAGATACTTTCCTCGAAGACGATACCAGTGCAGAAATGCGTCTATCTGTTAAACTTATTTTCTAAAAGAGAGATGAGTAAGAAACATGAAGAAAATATGATCAACATGCTATAAAACTTCATGATGCGAGGATACACACACGCTTCTTAGAATGGAGTTGACATATTTTTGCTGGCTGGAGCAGACTAGTTCTTTGGCCACTGGAATCTGCTTATTATCAGTAGGAGTTGGGTTTGTCTGTGCTGGAGCAGTATCTATGAAAACTGGAGTTGGTCTACTATCTCATGGCGTTTGGATCTTTTGCAAAGACCTTGTTTGTAACCCTTCAGATTCTAACATAGCCGTCTTCCCCTTGCATGTGTTATATAGAAGAATGGTGCTTCAATTATAAAACATGCTACAACACAGAGATGGAATAGGTGCTGAAGAATAGAAAGGCATGACATATTGACATGTATTCCCTCCATCCGGAAATAAATGGATGGGTCTAGGCGTATTTCAGTTCTAGATACATCCATTTGTATCCATTTCTGCGACATGAAATCCGGACGGAGAGAGTATGATGTAAGAACTAGGGATATGATAGGATAACAAAGTAAAAAAACACTAGTTGAATGTAAAACTGTATGCTAGTGGAATACATACAGAAAAACACTAAGGCAACATATGCGTGCATGATTGGGAAACTAAGATGGCATTGCAATGGACCACTAGAACAGCACTTCAATGTAAAAAAATCATGGTATGGTAGACAGATGAAGTACATACTAATGAATAAAAATGCATACGATATTCAAAAGCATGATGTCCAAACTAACCAGATAGAATTGCGATAGAGTAGAATGACAATACTTGAATTTGAAAACATGTTATCATGAATGGAATAGGTACTACGGGAAGGCCTGACATATTTACATGCATGATCAGAAGGCTAAGCACATGGCATTGCAATAGAGTAGATGCACTCCAGGACATTATATGCATGATATACCCATATCACAGGCCAAGTTAGAGCAAGGACCTTGTGGGGTGAAGAGGATTCATTATCTTTCTACAAGTCTTTTGAAGAACTGCCTTTACATTTTCCATCATATTGGGTATCATTGACATCAAGTTTGTTGTTCGTTACATTGCTCCGTGAGGTTCTTGTGGATATATGACACGGGAAACCACGGCCTCCTATGGGACCAAAGGGCCCCTTGCTGGTTTGGCAGGGGGGTGTCACATTGCGCAAAGAGCAGAGGAGCATGGGGTAGCACGGCAGGGATCACACGACCAATTTTACCCAGGTTCAGGCTGCCGCAAGGCGTAAAACCTACTCATGCTTTGGTGGATTGATGGTGGAAGAATGGTGGTGGAGCGTAGTACACTTGCCCAGCAGGGGCGATAGTGGCTAGGTGCATATGGGTGTCTAACTTTCCAACCTTGCGGACCCTTTCTACAGTTGCCATGGGCCTCCTTTTATAGGTTAAGGGGTCACCACAATGGCAGATCAGTCATCATGCACTGATAAGATAGCAAACAATGCTATCATACCTAACTCTGCAGGCTGACAAAGCGCATTAAATGCACCACTCAACGTCACATTGTTGTTCGCCCGGCAAGCCTTGCCGGGCTGATTTTGCCAGCTCCATGCCTGCTTGTTTGACATGTCATAGGACAGGTGTCATCTGTAGGTTTTCCTGTAGAAAGAGGCTACCATGTGCTTAATCACTTTGCAGCTTGACACCGCATTGATTGACGACGTGGGTCATGGGGGAGTGGTTGATGAGGTGTTTCTTGCCTCCGTGAGTCCCGGCAGGCCCTGCCAAGACATCTTGGATGCTCTCTTCCGGGGGTAGCTCTGCCCTTGCCAAGCCCGTTTGCCCGGCAAGGGAGGCTTTTCCCCTGGTGGTATATTGCTTCTGTGGCTTGATGTTGGTCCTCTTGTTCTTCATGCTGGTCCTTCAAAGATCTTGGTATCTTGTACTCTGGCATGGCCTGATGCCATAATCTTGTTCCCGTGCTTGTGCACAGTCAGGGCAACATACACAGGGTCAGTTGCACCGACAGAAGCCCCCGAGCCTGCTTGATTGCGGTGCCTAGCATCGTCGGGGTAGGCTCTAATAAGTGCACAAGCAGGGGCACCGAAGAGGCTAGCCTCTTGGGGTCTTCTTTGCTTCTTCGTTAATCTTGAGTTCGGGCTAGTTTTCGGTTTTCCCGTGCATTGTGTAAAGCCAATAGTGGTGGGGCCATTCTTGTAATGGCCCGTGAATGACTTTAACGCACGGGGTAGAAACCACTGATTCACTCTTCCCACCACGCCCTTGTCCTTAGCCATGTATGTTGCATGCATCGCGTGGGGTAGGTAACGGAGGCGCGTGGCATGGGAGAGCATTATGGCGAGGGCACGGTCTTCTTGAATTGGTGGAGAAGGACGGTGGTTACCCATCATGGAATCAGCCCCTAATCCCCTGCTCGCCAATATAAGGAGGAGCGGGGGAGGAGTGGAGGTGTTCATCCATATCCCTCTCCACCTCCGCCTTGCTTCGTCTGTAGTATGCTGGAAGGGAGAGCCTGGGGCCATCCTCCGGGCTTTAGCTCAGAACCTCCCTTTGATCTGAGGAGGGTACTCGGGCGGCGCGGTGATAGCACCAGAGGTGGCGACTACAGTGCGCTCGTCACCGGGTTGCCCGTAACCTCCATTCTGGTGGGAGGGGATGTGAATGACACCATGCCGAGGCCTGCAGCGGGTGCAGGGCGTGGTAGTCGGTTGCTCCTCATTCTTCGTTCATGTGCGATGCTGAGGAAGCGCCCTGGGGGAGGTTCGCCTCCGATGAAGGTGAATCTGACTCCCCCTGGGCGTCCACCTCTGGTCGCGCAGGAAGGCTTCTTGTTCCCATACACATCTTTGGAACGTGCGGTGGTTTCTGACGTCAGGGCCGTTGGGGACGACCATGCTCTCTAAGGGGTAAACCAGAGAGCATGGTATCCGGTGTGGCTGCCGAGCTGAGGCCTTCGGGTGGTAGTGATGCGGATGACGGCAACAACCCATGACACATCAAGAATGGGGGCGACCGTTCCGATGAGTCATGTTTGTCGGTGACTCCGTGTAATGCCCCGGATTCGATGCACCAGGTGTCTGCCAGTTATTCGCTGTTGTTGCCATGTCATGTGCTTGTGTGTTGCATTTTATCATGTCATCATGTGCATCTCATTTTGCATACGTGTTCGTCTCATGCATCTGAGCATTTTCCCCGTTGTCCGTTTTGCAATCCGGCACTCCTATATCCTCCGGCGTCCCCCTTTTGTCTCTCATTGTGAGCGGGTGTTAAACTTTCTCGGAATGGCCCAAGGTTTGCCAAGCGGCCTTGGTATAGCACCGGTAGACCGCCTGTCAAGTTTCGTGCCATTTGGAGTTCGTTTGATACTCCAACGGTTAACCGGGTAAGCGTAAAAGCCTCTTTTGTCTTGCAGCCCAACACCCCTCGAAAGTGGCCCAAAACCCAGCAAACTCCCCTCCATGCTCTCGGTCGTTCGATCACGATCGTGTGGGCGAAAACCGCTCCTCATTTGGACTCCTCTAGCTCCCTCTACCTATAAATAAGTCCTCCCCTCTATTTTTCGCGGATGAAATCCTACCCTAACCCTAGCTTCTTCCTCCTCCAGCCGCCGGACATGTCTGCGCCCCACCGGACATGTCCACCACCGCCCCCTCAGCGAATCGCGATGCGCCACGTCACCCTCCTCTCTCTCCCCACGCCGCCGACTCGCCGGGCCCGAGGCCGGCCCGCCCGCGCCGCGACCGGGCCCCGGTTGCGCACCACGCCCGAGCCTCCGCTGATAGCCTGCACGCTGCCGCCCGCTGGGCGCCT
>NC_041389.1:425195273-425202130 GCF_002162155.2 Triticum dicoccoides
CGACGCGCCACCCTCCGGCGCCCGAGCCCCGTCGTCGTGCGCCCCGGCTCCTCCGCAGGCCCCGCCGCCGTCGTCCTCCCGCATCGTCCCCCGCGCCCCCTCGCTAGCTCCGGCGACCGGCGCCGCCCTTGCTCCGCCGTCCCCGCCGCCGCGCCTCCCCGTCCGCGCCCCTTCGCCGGATCCGGCCGGATCGGGTCGGGAGCGGCCAGATCCGGCCGTCCCCGGTCTCCTCCGACCCCTCTCCGGCCACCCCACGTCCAGCTCCGGCGAGGATGCCGGCAAACCTCATGGAACGCGCCATGCCAGATCTGAAATCCGGAGGTTGACCCTGGTTTTTTCCACAAAGTCCCGAAATATTTTGCATAATCATGCCATGTTCATCGCATCATAACTTGCCACATACTGCTCTGTTTCGTGCGTGTAATATGTCAAATTGTTCGCCTCGACGAGTACTTCATTTCATTCCATTGCATCATGTTCATTTGAGTCCATCTTAATGCCTGAATCATCGTTGCAAGAGTGCATGTTGCTGTTAATCTGCTGAAACGGTTATAACATGCACTTTTGTCATTTTTGCCATGATTGATGTGTGCATCTTATGAACTTGAGCCCTACATATGTTTTGAACTATGCCATACCATCTTTACAGGGGTGTATGTCATATATTTTTGTGATCAATGTGGTGACTAGCACAAGCATGTAATCTAGCTAAATGATGTTGCTGATTTCAGTCCCTGTTCTGCTGTTATTTTTATGCCATGTAAACTTGATGCTACAGAGAGATCCATGCTTATTTTGAGATACTTCAGTAAGGATGTTTTGTACATATGGTTATGAGCTATCCATCCATGCCCCTGGTTGAATTTATAGCTTGCTTTAGATTGTTCATATCTTGCTCCAAACTTGCTAAATGATGTTGCTGTCAGCCTGTTAACATGAAGTTAAATGTTGCCATGATTGTTGTTAGTTATCCATGCACCCAATGGCCTTGCTCTTGCCATGCTTAGCTTCATAAACATGTCTTCTTACTGTTGGTTGCCTTTACATGCCATGTATTGGTCTGTGGTGAGTGGTTCAAGCTCACCAACATGCCTACTTATTGTTGTTCCTCCCATGTATGAATCTGTCATATAACTTGCTATGGTTACATGGGTGCCATCATATCTTCTGATCCTTTTCGGCTCATGGCCAGTAAGGGACTTTTGTTCTATGTATTTAGTAGATTCATGACATGCATTTGTTTGCCATGTTCAGTTTCTATAACATGTTGTTTGATAGCTCTAAACATTGCAACCTGATGTTATTTTCTGCAAAGTCTGAAACTGTTAATATATGCAATCTTGTCATGTGTGTTTGAGTATGTTCTAGTGATTTCTGGAGATAGCTCAGTGTTCATGTTTTGTCATGCATTACCTGTACATCATGCCCATGCCTTTTGTTTCCTTGTTGGGATGTTGTAGCTTGTTGTTTTGATGCTTGCTATATGCCTAATTGTTGTTTTAGGACAGATTGTTGCTATATCATGTTTGGAGTGTATGTGTTGAACCGTTGCTCCGTTTTGAGTGTGCTCTATATGAAACTTGCTTGTTTTTGCATGTAACTTCATATTATCATGTTGCATCCTTGTTTTGAGGTGTTTGCTTGATGTTTGAATGACTTCTGCATCGATGCCATGTTTAATTTGTTTTGCTCATATCTTCTAGGTCGTAGCTCCGAATCTAATGAACTTTATATGTAACTTGACTAGAATATTGTGTAGATCATATTGGTGCATCTTAACTTGCTGTTAACAACTTGAACATAAGGTTTATTCAGATCTGGACTAATTTCGAAATTTGCATATGAGGACTTACCGGATTAGTTATATGTTGTTCCCAGCCTCATTTAAACTTGCTTTGATGTGTTGCTCTTGTTTGCATCGTCTCTTGCCATGAGTAGCTTCATGTAGCTTTGTCATGCATCATGTTTGGTTGTGCATCATGTCTTGTTTATGTGTGGTGTGTTTAGCATGTTGTGTGCTTCTTTTCGATAGTTCCTGTTTCGTTGCGATCGTGAGGATTCGTTTGTCTACGCTTGGTTCGTCTTTGTGGCTTCATCCGTTCGTCTTCTTCATGGACTCGTTCTTCTTCCTTGTGGGATTTCACGCAAGATGACCGCTACCCTAGATCTCACTACTATCATTGCTATGCTAGTTGCTTCGTTCTATCGCTATGCTGCGTTACCTATCTTTTGCTCCTCAAGCCTCCCAAATTACCATGAACCTCTAACCTTTGACACCCTTCCTAGCAAACCATTGCTTGGCTATGTTGCCGCTTTGCTCAGCCCCTCTTATAGCGTTGTTAGTTGCAGGTGAAGTTGAAGATTGCTCCATGGTGGATAGGATTATGTTGGGATATCACAATATCTCTTATTTAATTAATGCATCTATATATTTGGTAAAGGGTGGAAGGCTCGGCCTTATGCCTGGTGTTTTGTTCCACTCTTGCCGCCCTAGTTTCCGTCATACCGGTGTTATGTTCCTGGATTTTGCGTTCCTTATGCGGTCGGGTGATTTATGGGACCCCCTTGACAGTTCGCTTTGAATAAAAGTCCTCCAGCAAGGCCCAACCTTGGTTTTACCATTTGCCTCACCACCACCTACATTTCCCTTGGGAGTAATTAACCCGAGGGTCATCTTTATTTTAGCCCCCCCGGGCCAATGCTTGTCTAAGTGTTGGTCCAAACTAGAGCATCGTGCGGGACCATCCCTTGGCAACTTGGATTACGTCGGTACATGTACGCTTCGCCTATCCGGTGTTGCCCTGAGAACGAGATATGTGCAGCTCCTATCGGGATTGTCGGCGCATCGGGCGGCTTTGCTGGTCTTGTTTTACCATTGTTGAAATGTCTTGTAAACCGGGATTTCGAGACTGATCGGGTCTTCCTGGGAGAAGGTATATCCTTCGTTGATCGCGAGAGCTTATCATGGGCTAAGTTGGGACACCCCTGCAGGGTATTATCTTTTGAAAGTCGTGCCCGCGGTTATGTGGCAGATGGGAATTTGTTAATGTCCGGTTGTAGATAACTTGACACCAGATCTGAATTAAAACACATCAACCGCGTGTGTAGCCGTGATGGTCTCTTCTCGGCGGAGTCCGGGAAGTGAACACGGTTTATGGGTTATGATTGACGTAAGTAGGAGTTCAGGATCACCTCTTGATCATTGCTAGCTTCACGACCGTTCCATTGTTTCTCTTCTCGCTCTCATTTGCGTATGTTAGCCACCATATATGCTTAGTCACTGCTGCAACCTCACCACTTTACCCCTTCCTTTCCCATTAAGCTTTGCTAGTCTTGATACCCATGGTAATGGGATTGCTGAGTCCTCCTGGCTCATAGATTACTACAACAACAGTTGCAGGT
Source organism: Triticum dicoccoides (assembly GCF_002162155.2). Classification (NCBI taxonomy): domain Eukaryota; kingdom Viridiplantae; phylum Streptophyta; class Magnoliopsida; order Poales; family Poaceae; genus Triticum; species Triticum dicoccoides. The sequence continues at coordinate 425,198,676 of NC_041389.1, forward strand.
ACAGGTTTATGCGATGATAATGACGCGAGAGCAATGTTTGCTTGTTTTGGAGTTCTTTTTCTGCTTCTTCTTTGATCAGGGGATAGGTTCCAGGTCGGTAGCCTGGGCTAGCAGGGTGGATGTTGTTTGAGCTTCTGTTTGTGTTTCATCCGTAGTCGGATGTTGCTCTTGTAAGATGATGTTGTATTCTTGTGGCATGTATGCCTCTTGTATGTATCCCCATCTATTATGTAATGTTGATGTAATGATATCCACCTTGCAAAAGCGTTTCAATATGCGGTTCTATCCTTGGTGGGACCTTCGAGTCTCTTTAGGATAGTATCGCATATTGGGCGTGACAAGTTGGTATCAGAGCCTCGACCGACCCTAGGAGCCCCCTTGATTGATCGTGTAGTTTGGCCGTGTTGAGTCTAGAAGAAAACTGTTTTTGGAGTCTAGTTATATCGGAGAGTAGGAATTCTTTTTACTCCTCGGCCTCTTCGTCGCTCTGGTGAGGAATCTTGACGTAGGTGTTTTGAATTACTCCTCTTCCCCATCAAATTTTCTTTAGGTTCACGCGGTTAGTTTTCTGTTCGTTGGTTCTCAGCTCTTTTCATCCGGTGCATTTCTCGTCAAGTTGACTCGAGCCTCTTCTTCTCTGCCAAGTTAATCCTCGGTTGTTTTCTTTTCCCACCCGCCCACCCTTTTCTCCTTGGAGTCGGAGTCCGTAATCGGGTATCCATCCTACTCGTGCTAAGTCTTTGTTTTCTTTCCTCAATTATTTCAACCGGTGTTTTCTCTTCAAGATATTCGTCATTTCCCCTTCCAGTTGCCTGTGTTTTTCCCGCCCTCCCACCCCTTTTTCTTCCCGGAGCTTGAGTCTGTTTCAACCATCAATTTCTTTCGTGCGGAGCCTCTTCAGTCTTCCATCAATCATTTCAACCGGTGAATTCTCGTTTTGTTCGACATTCTTCATCTCTTTTTCTTCTCTGGTGGATTCAATTCTAGTTTTTCGGTAGTGATTATATTATTTCCCTCAGCTCAAGTGTTTTCCCTGCTCATTTGCCTCTCGCCAGTTTATCATTCCGAAGTTTGGAAGACATCGCAGGAGATTCATCTGTGTTCCAATTAATTCGAGGTTGTCACCTCATTCAAATATTTCAATTATTCCGGTGCATCGTCTATCTGTTCATCATCCCTTTCCAACGGTGTTTTCTATTAGTGGGCCCTAACCCACAGGTCTTTTTCCAGGATCTTACCCGACTCTTCTAATTCCCCGGAGTTTTTCTCAATTCTTTTCAAGTGTGATGTAAGAATGGATTTTATCAGTCAGATGCCTTTCCAAGACCGATTTCAAATCATTTTCATTGTTGGCTCAACCTCTTCGCTTTTCATTCTCCCGGAGTATCTCAGTAATTTTGGTGGTGTTTCTCGTTGTCTTTTGAAGATTGAAGAAGAGTTTTTCCTCTAAATCTTATCTGTTCTCTCGAAGATTCGCGGTTCTAGCTTCATGTTATCCTTTCGAATTATTCCATTTGTCAGATATTTTTTTTCTTACCCATCCGGAGTTTGTCAGAAGTCATTTACCGTTTCTTTTCACCGGAGGCCGTCGTTTCAGAAGAATTCTTCGTCCTCACATTTCAGCCACCGATATCCAATTATCCCGGTGCTTCGTTCAAGTGTTCTTTAATCAGCTCATTATCTCTTCGTTCTTTTGCATCTAAATCCCCTCAAGCGTATTGGTTCTTCTAATTCTTCCCGGTGATTCAGTCTCTTTCATCAGTCATTTTCGAATTCTTACGGTGGTTCGTTCAAGATTCTTTTTCTTTGATTATCATATCAATTCATTCGTTCTTTCCAATCATACCGGTGGTTCATGAAGACTTTCTCAAGTTTTGTGATATATCCCCCCTTAATCCTTTTCAAGAAGAATAAGTAGTATGCAAAAATCCATTGCTTGTCATCAATTTAATTTGATGAAGGATAAGCATACAATAAATCTTATTCTTATTTCATCCAAGTGAGTAATCCCATCCTTCGGAGTTTATTCCTGATGAATAAATTCTAGGTCCAAGTGTTTTCATCTTTTCTTTCCCGGAGTTCAATTCCCTCGGCCATTTCGTCGGAACCTCCATCTAAATCATCGTAAGATTTAATCTTATTCTTTCATCCTTCATTCTATCTCACCATCCTTTTGTCAACGGAGTTCTTCATGGTGGTTCTTCATGATTCAATTCATTCTTCAAGAGTTCATCAAGTATCATTCCATCCTCTCTAGTTCATGTTCTTTTCCTTCCATCTTCAGCCGGAGCGCTGTCTAAATTCTTTCATTCTTATCCGTTTCTTATGTCGTTCTAACCGGAGTCGTTTCAGAGTCTATCTAATTCCGTGAGCTTTTGATTCTCGTCATTCTCGTCGTTCCTCTCTTCTTCTCGAGTGCTCTCGATTCTTTGCTTCTTCTCTTGAGTTCTTGTTTCGCCTCATCCCTTTTCCCTTCCGTCTCGGTCCTACGATCTCGGGATGAGATCTCTTGTTAGTGGAGGAGTGTTGTAACGCCTCGGATTCGATGCGCCAGGTGTCTGCCAGTTATTCGCCATTGTTGCCATGTCATGTGCTTGCGTGTTGCATTTTATCATGTCATCATGTGCATCTCATTTTGCATATGTGTTCATCTCATGCATCCGAGCATTTTCCCCGTTGTCCGTTTTGCAATCCAGCACTCCTATGTCCTCTAGCGTCCCCCTTTTGTCTCTCATTGTGAGCGGGTGTTAATCTTTCTCGGAATGGCCCGAGGTTTGCCAAGCGGCCTTGGTATAGCACCGGTAGACCGCCTGTCAAGTTTCGTGCCATTTGGAGTTTGTTTGATACTCCAATGGTTAACCGGGTAACCGTAAAAGCCTCTTTTGTCTTGCAGCTCAACACCCCTCGAAAGTGGCCCAAAACCCTGCAAACTCCCCTCCATGCTCTCGGTCATTCGATCACGATCGTGTGGGCGAAAACCGCTCCTCATTTGGACTTCCCTAGCTCCCTCTACCTATAAATAAGTCCTCCCCTCTATTTTTCGCGGATGAAATCCTACCCTAACCCTAGCTTCTTCCTCCTCCAGCCGCCAGACATGTCCGCGCCCCACCGGACATGTCCGCCACCGCCCCATCAGCGAATCGCGGCGCGCCACGTCACCGTCCTCTCTCCCCACGCTGCCGGCCCGCTCGCGCCGCGACCGGGCCCCGGCTGCGCACCGCGCCCGAGCCTCCGCCGCCAGCATACGCGCCGCCGCCCCCCGGGCGCCTCGCCGCCGCCGCTCTCCGCCACTGCCGCCGGATCCTGGCCCGCGCCGTCCGCCGCGACGCGCCGCCCTCCGGCGCCCGAGCCCCGTAGCCGCGTGCCCCGGCTCCTCCGCATGCCCCGCCGCCAATGTCCTCCCGCGTCGTCCCCCGCGCCCCCTCGGTAGCTCCGGCGACCGGCGCCACCCTTGC
>NC_041389.1:425202359-425224381 GCF_002162155.2 Triticum dicoccoides
CCGCCGCCGCGCCTCCCCGTCCGCGCCCCTTCGCCGGATCCGGCCGGATCGGGTCGGGAGCGACCAGATCCGGCCATCCCCGGTGTCCTCCGACCCCTCTCCGGCCACCCCACGTCCAGCTCCGGCGAGGATGCCGGCAAACCTCGTGGAACGCGCCATGCCAGATCTGAAATCCGGAGGTTGACCCTGGTTTTTTCCACTAAGTCCCGAAATATTTTGCATAATCATGCCATGTTCATCGCATCATAACTTGCCACATACTGCTCCGTTTCGTGCGTGTAATATGACAAATTGTTCGTCTCGACGAGTACTTCATTTCATTCCATGGCATCATGTTCATTTGAGTCCACCTTGGTGCCCGAATCATCGTTGCAAGAGTGCATATTGCTGTTAATCTGCTGAAACTGTTATAACATGCACTTTTGTCATTTTTGCCATGATTGATGTGTGCATCTTATGAACTTGAGCCCTACGTATGTTTTGAACTATGCCATGCCATCTTTACAGGGGTGTATGCCATATATTTTTGTGATCAATGTGGTGACTAGCACAAGCATGTAAACTTGCTAAATGATGTTGCTGATTTCAGTCCCTGTTCTGCTGTTATTTTTATGCCATGTAAACTTGATGCTACAGAGAGATCCATGCTTATTTTGAGATACTTCAGTAAGGATGTTTTGTACATATGGTTATAAGCTATCCATCCATGCCCCTGGTTTAATTTATAACTTGCTTTAGATTGTTCATATCTTGCTCCGAACTTGCTAAATGATGTTGTTGTCAGCCTGTTAACATGAAGTTCAATGTTGCAATGATTGTTGTTAGTTATCCATGCACCCTATGACCTTGCTCTTGCCATGCTTAGCTTCATAAACATGTCTTCTTACTGTTGGTTGCCTTGCCATGCCATGTATTGCTCTGTGGTGAGTGGTTCAAGCTCACCAACATGCCTACTTATTGTTGTTCCTGCCATTTATGAATCTGTCATATAACTTGCTATGTTTACATGGGTGCCATCATATCTTCTGATCCTTTTTGGCTCATGGCCAGTAAGGGACTTTTGTTCTATGTATTTAGAAGATTCATGCCATGCCTTTGTTTGCCATGTTAACTTCCTATAACATGTTGTTTGATAGCTCTAAACATTGCAACCTGATGTTAATTTCTGCAAAGTCTGAAACTGTTAATATATGCAATCTTGCCATGTGTGTTTTGAGTATGTTCTAGTGATTTCTAGAGATAGCTCAGTTTTCATGTTTTGTCATGCATTACCTGTACATCATGCCCATGCCTTTTGTTTTCTCGTTGGGATGCTGTAGCTTGTTGTTTTGATGCTTGCTATATGCCTAGTTGCTGTTTTAGGACAGATTGTTGCTATATCATGTTTGGAGTGTATGTGTTGAACCGTTGCTCCGTTTTGAGTGTGCTCTATATGAAACTTGCTTGTTTTTGCATGTAACTTCATATTATCATGTTGCATCCTTGTTTTGAGGTGTTTGCTTGATGTTTGAATGACTTCTGCATCAATGCCATGTTTAACTTGTTTTGCTCATATCTTCTAGGCCGTAGCTCCGAATCTAATGAACTTCATATGTACCTTGACTAGAATCTCGTGTAGATCATCTTGGTGCATCTTAACTTGCTGTTTAAAAACTTGAACATAAGGTTTATTAAGATCTGGACCAATTTCGAAATTTGCATATGAGGACTTACCGGATTAGTTATATGTTGTTCCCGGCCTCATTTAAACTTGCTTTGATGTGTTGCTCTTGTTTGCATCGTCTCTTACCATGAGTAGCTTCGTGTAGATTTGTCATGCATCATGTTTGGTTGTGCATCATGTCTTGTTTATGTGTGGTGTGTTTACCATGTTGTGTGCTTCTTTTCGATAGTTCCTGTTTCGTTGCGATCGTGAGGATTCGTTCGACTACGCTTGGTTTGTCTTCGTGGCTTCATCCGTTCATCTTCTTCATGGACTCGTTCTTCTTCCTTGCGGGATTTCAGGCAAGATGACCGCTACCCTGGATCTCACTACTATCATTGCTATGCTAGTTGCTTCGTTCTATCGCTATGCTGTGTTACCTATCTTTTGCTCCTCAAGCCTCCCAAATTGCCATGAACCTCTAACCTTTGACACCCTTCCTAGCAAACCATTGCTTGGCTATGTTACCACTTTGCTCAGCCCCTCTTATAGCGTTGTTAGTTGCAGGTGAAGTTGAAGATTGCTCCATGGTGGATAGTATTATGTTGGGATATCACAATATCTCTTATTTAATTAATGCATCTATATATTTGGTAAAAGGTGGAAGGCTCGGCCTTATGCCTGGTGTTTTGTTCCACTCTTGCCGCCCTAGTTTCCGTCATACCGGTGTTATGTTCCCGGATTTTGCGTTCCTTACGCGGTCGGGTGATTTATGGGACCCCCTTAACAGTTCGCTTTGAATAAAACTCCTCCAGCAAGGCCCAACCTTGGTTTTACCATTTGCCTTACCACCACCTACATTCCCTTGGGAGTAATTAACCCGAGGGTCATCTTTATTTTAGCCCCCCCGGGCCAATGCTTGTCTAAGTGTTGGTCCCAACTAGAGCACCATGCGGGACCATCCCTTGGCAACTTGGGTTACGTCGGTACATGTACGCTTCGCTTATACGTTGTTGCCCTGAGAACGAGATATGTGCAGCTCCTATCGGGATTGTCGGCGCATCGGGCGGCTTTGCTGGTCTTGTTTTACCATTGTTGAAATGTCTTGTATACCGGGATTCTGAGACTGATTGGGTCTTCCTGGGAGAAGGTATATCCTTCGTTGATCACGAGAGCTTATCATGGGCTAAGTTGGGACACCCCTGCAGGGTATTATCTTTCGAAAGCCATGCCCGCGGTTATGTGGTAGATGGGAATTTGTTAATATCCGGTTGTAGATAACTTGACACCAGATCCAAATTAGAACGCATCAACCGCGTGTGTAGCCGTGATGGTCTCTTCTCGGCGGAGTCCGGGAAGTGAACACGGTTTCTGGGTTATGATTGACGTAAGTAGGAGTTCAGGATCACCTCTTGATCATTGCTAGCTTCACGACCATTCCATTGTTTCTCTTCTCGCTCTCGTTTGCGTATGTTAGCCACCATATATGCTTAGTCGCTGCTGCAACCTCACCACTTTACCCCTTCCTTTCCCATTAAGCTTTGCTAGTCTTGATACCCATGGTAATGGGATTGTTGAGTCCTTGTGGCTCACAGATTACTACAACAACATTTGCAGGTACAGGTTTATGCGATGATCATGACGCGAGAGTGATGTTTGCTTGTTTTGGAGCTCTTCTTCTGCTTCTTCTTCGATCAGGGGATAGGTTCCAGGTCGGCGGCCTGGGCTAGCAGGGTGGATGTCGTTTGAGCTTTTGTTTGTGTTTCATCCGTAGTCGGATGTTGCTCTTGTAAGATGATGTTGTATTCTTGTGGCATGTATGCCTCTTGTATGTATCCCCATCTATTATGTAATGTTGATGTAATGATATCCACCTTGCAAAAGCGTTTCAATATGCGGTTCTAACCTTGGTGGGACCTTCTAGTCTCTTTAGGATAGTATCACATATTGGGCGTGACACTCCGTGTCCTCCATCTGGTCCTACAGCAATGTCACCGCCCGCGCCTGCCCTCCGGTTTCTTCCTCCTTGCTGAGAAGCGACGCCATCCTGATCCTGGGGAGGCATCAAATCCCAGCCGGGTCTGCCACCGTCCTCCTCGACCTCTTCCTGAAGGAGATGGATAGGGGCAAAGGCATCACGGGCACTTATCTTTTTTCAATCTTAAATCTATAGGCACTTGCCAAATTTTAATTCAAATAATGTAATCTCTCGAGTCCATGTATGTGTTCTATAAGGCTTGTACTTGTATAATTAGCATATCAATGAAAAAAGATGAGCCTTTTTGGGAACTTGTGCATGTGTATGTCCATGCATAGGTGGGATGCCTCTTTAATTAAATAAATGAGTCTTCCCCGGTAGGCTATCCTGCCGGTACCCTTTTTCTATTTTGTTGCCGGGGACCGGAGTCTGCGAGGCAAAAAATAAAGGGACCAGCTCCCCGCCAACCCTTTCTCAGCAAAGGCCACTGCAACCACCTAGGCTGAAGCAACGCTTGAGCCAAAAGTGGAAGCACCTAAGCTTCGAAAAACAGCGAAGCTTTCTCATTCACAAGTTTTAGCTTACAGAACACTTATGGACAAGAGGTAGAACTTATCTGTTTGGCTTGCTGAGGATCGCAGTGCTGGTCCATGTTCTCAACCCCTTGTAGAATCCAAGTTCACGGTAGGAACCTGCAACTTTATGTAGATGAGAATGATGCAGGATGCAATCCTATCTATATGCATATGCAGATGCTCATGAAATGCTTATTCAAATGCTCTTGCAATGCTCATGCATGCATGCAAATTGGTCGGGGCACCCCCAGTGCTTCATTTATTTCTTTGGTGCATAGGGTCATCGCACTGGCTTTGTACAAGGGGTTACATGCAGCTGAGGCAAGGCATGTACAAATGGGTGGCTATCGGGCAGGGCCCGACAGCCTCGCCTTACGGGTAGAACTTGCGGAGATGCTCAATATTCCATGAGTTTTGCAATTGAATGTCATCTCCGGTCTCCAGACGGACTACGCAGGTCTGGTGACTCGTACTACCTGGTAAGGGCCTTCCCACTTTGGTGTCAACTTGTTTGTACCCTTGGCCGACTAAACGTGCCTAAGGACAAGGTCACCTTACTCAAAACACCAGGCATGAACCCTGCGGCTATGATAGCGACGCAGGGCTTGTTGATAGCGTGCAGCACGCGTAGCAGCTCGGAGATGGTTCTCCTCGAGTAGCACAACATCGTCACGCCAGTGCTGATCTTATGCTACTTCATCGTAGGCAAGCACTCGAGGCGACCCGTAAATGAGTTCTATGGGGATAACTGCTTTTGCCCCATAGACCAAGGAGGAAAGGAGTCCACCCGGTAGCTCGATTTGGTGTCGTTCTGAGGGACCAGAGAACTACGGACAGCTCATCGATCCACCGCCTACCGTGCTTCCGTAGCATATCAAAGGTTCTTGTTTTGAGGCCCCGCAACACTTCAGCGTTCACCCTTTCAGCTTGCCCATTGCTTCTGGGATGTGAGACAGAGGCAAATGAGACCTTGCTTCTGAGGGTGCGAACATATTGCATGAAGGCGCGACTCATGAACTGGATGCCGTTGTCGGTAATGATCCTTGTCGGAACTATAAAACGACACACCAGTTCTTTCAAGAACTTGATAGCTGACTGAGCAGTCACCTTCCTCACGGGAGTCACTTTCGTCCACTTTGTAAACTTGTCGATGGCAACGAACATGAATTCAAAGCCCCCAATTGCTCGGGGGAAAGGGCCGAGGATTTTTTAAATTTATTATTATTACTACTATCTCTGGCTTGCTCTATTTTTTGTGCATAGGTAAATGATTCGGGTTGGGCAGCGCTGTCACCTCGGCATATCGACGTACCACGTCACCTCGGCTAGACCGGGGACTTCGTCATCACTTCATTAACCCACGCCGGGAACTTCGGTGTCATACTACCGGCCTGCTCCGTCGCCTCGGACGGACTGGGGGTACCACCTCGCCACATTGGTCGTGCTATGTCGCCACTTCAGAGTGCTGAGCTCTTCGCTCTGCCAACTCGGGACTGACTTGGGGGCTGGGACCTCGTCTCGCTGCAAGCTCAGGCCGCGCATCGACACCGAGCACATTAACCAGCTAAGATAATTCCATGCTCAGTTTTTTTTAATTCTTGTTTGGTTCGACCAAACATTATATTTGTATTAAAAACTTAGTTTGTCAACAAACGTTGTTTGTTAAAAACACTTCCTTTACCCAAGTTAACTGGGGGCTCTTAAATTTGTACGAGCCATTCTATAATAATTGTTTTCTTCCTAGTCGTTGCAAAGTCTTTTCTATCACTCCTTTTTCGACGCGAGTGTGCGATCAATACCCTGGGAGCCTAGTTTCTCTCTCAAATCCGCTCGAGTTTAGTTCGCTAAACTGGCCTAACAAGCAGTACTTCGCCTTCAGGATAGGAGGTTGCATCCGTAGGCTGACCCGCTTGAAGTCTTGAGATCGGATGTGTCATATTAATGCATGATAGAAGCACAAAAATTTTGAAGACCAATTTTCGGATTGGCACCAAATGACTTCATTTAGTTCAGACGTCAATCTTTTACATAAGTTTTTTGGCTTTTCGAGCTTATGCCAGTTTAACCTATTTGTGTGTCTCCAGCATAAGTCTTGCAGTACAATGCCGGACACCTTTAAAGCTTCAGCAATATCAAAGAGGGGCTGCGGCTAGAGCCGAACCCACCAAAAGCCAAGGTATTCCATGGACTCCTCAGCAAAACATTCTCGGATACTGCTTTATATGCATCGGTTTCGAATTGTGTCTTCGGTCAATAGTTGGGTTGCCCGGCTCATGTGCTTGCCTCCTACGTTCCACTTTGTTCGGCTAGGTGTGCAAAGGGAGAACCCATGTGATTGTGCTTCCAGCTCACATGGTTAAAGCGCCTCAGTGGAGAAAGCCGAAAACTGACTATCACAATAAGCACAAACTGGTCAGCGATCCAATGACTGTGTTAAACTATAAGATCGATAGAGGTCACACCGTGTTAAATGACAGGCCGTTCATAACATTGGCCGAAGTGTTTACGGCTTGACCTCGGCCGTCGCTGAACACTAACCGGGGGCTAGTAACTGGCCTCCCAACTTTAAGCTCCTATGACCAAGTGAAACTTATAAAGCCCGTATATCTGATTGCCTCATTTTCGCTAATGCAACCACCTTCAGGCACCGAGACGTCGGCTAAGGGTTGTTTTGTTATTGCGGAAACACCCTGCTTAGCATCTACAAAGGGGTGGAAGCCGATGATGGGCCACTTTCAACTGATAAATGGTCACAATAGAGTTAAAACAAACATATCATCCACATTTGCTTTCAGTATACAAGCGCTGCCTTTTGTAATCATTGTTATAAAACCATAAATATGCATCAAATTTGACTTAAGATTTTGGCCAAGCTGGGTTGCCTGGCTCCTATGTTTAACCCTATGTTCCCGATTGTTCGGCTAGGGGGTAAAGGGAGCACCTCTATGATTGTTACTACTGGGTCATCCGGATTAGTACCTTAGACTGGGTGAAGTCGAAAGCTAGGTATCTTAAGAATATAATTGGTCGGCAACGACGGAAGTGAAAATTTAGGTTCGCTAAAGACCACATAGTTCGGGAACTTTCCCCAAACTAAATCATCAATATTTTTCTCCCGCATTAATCGGAGGTGAGGTTTCATGATCATGGTCGGCATGACAACCAAAAGAAAGGAACAGATAGCGGGACTATTTTCTTTGGAAGATATTTTTTAGTTAAAAAATTATATAACATATCTCTCTGCCTACCTTTGTTTATATAATTGTATGGCTGGATTGCCTTGTTTGTCGTAAATCTTTGCCCTTATAACGGCTTTATAAAGTAGGAAAAACACTCCCCGGCTACTGGCTGAGGAGGTTGAAGCCGACGGTCGGTCAACAAAGTTTTATACAATGCGGATCCGAGCATTAATGATGTAGAGTATTTGGATACATAGAATCATTACACATAACTTGTGATTTTACTCTGGATATCGATCCTTAATTTGGCCACCCGTGCCCACATTAAGGCTCGGGGGCTACTGGGCTTCGGGCTTATCATTTACTAATCTTAACGGGGCACATCGATCCCTTGATCTGGTGTTTCCACCTGACTAGTGGCTCTGGGGCTACTGCATTGCCCATTCAATGTAGAAAATTCAAAATGCTTAGTGTTTGGTTTGACCGAACTATGGGCAAACACATCTTCGGATAACAATAGGTACCATCTGGACCTATCCGGCATCAAGCTAATATATTACGGAAACTTCTCAAGACCCTCTCTCAAGGGCCCGTTCGTCGATCACTATTTCCTCTAATATATTACACCGCATTTCTATTCCTAAGTATGTTGCCGAGCTGGGAATTGATCCTCAGGCAGATTTCACGAATCGACCTGAGTCTCAGGAGCTACTGGGGTCAGCGGTTTGATTTTATCCTTCAGGTGCATCCCAGATATTAGGCCAACACGCACCTTGAGGGCTACTGGCTATACATCTCGGCAGAAAATACATTTCCCAAATCGGAATTAAATTCATAAAAATCAGCCCATGGCCGAGGTGGTGCACCAGCTCGGATACAGTTCGGCTTTGGTGCTCGGCTACAAAAGATACCTCTAAAGCAGTCTGGCATAAAGCTCGGTTGCAAGTGGCTGGCTCCATAGAGGGCATCTCCGGCATTAAGCTCGGTTGAACCCTTTTAACTTTTTCAAGACCGAGGTAATCTATGAGACCTCGGATACAATACGCGCTGGAACTTGGATACAGTCCGGCGCTGGAACTTGGATGCAGTCCCACGTTAGAGCTCAGGTGCGAGAGGACATAGCCGCATAGGAAACACTTCAAACCCAAGGTGCGGCATAAAATAACAAGGCATTGATAAAGGTCGAAGACTTAAAGGGATCCTCGGATGCCTAACGTGTGCACTCTTCAGATTTAGCTCGGCAACCCTCAAGATCAAAGATGGGAAGATTTGTTGAACCAGCTTTCAAGGCTGGCGACCGAAGATAAGGAACAGTTTGGAAGAACCTAGGAGCGTCCCCAGCTTGAAGACCGGTTCAGGGGGCTACTGATGTTGTCCTGGACAAGGGGGTACTCACCACGTCGTCTCTCGACTAGATGGATCGGGCTGAGGACCCCTGTGGCGGTTCACTATTGGGCCAGTTCGAGCAGCCCATGCTCCATACAAGGGATATTCCACAAGACTTGGCGCCCAAGATGAGGACTCTTCTAAACCCTAGGCCTATGGTGTGTTATATAAGCTGATGCCAGGCTAGTCAATAGACAATCTAATATTCATTTGAACAATCTTGTGGTAGATGCATGTACTCTCTACTACACCCATCTGAATACAATCAAAAGCAGGATGTAGGGTATTATCTCTTCGAGAGAGCCCGAACCTGGGTAAAACCCTGTGTCCATGTTACCATCGCTCCAAGACGCCTAGCTTAGGACCCCTACTACGAGATATGCAAGATTTCACATCGACAGGGGGCGCGGCCCCATTAAGTTATTTTAAAGTTTATCGTCTGTCGCACCTTTGCCATTTGCTAGCAAACGGCAAAGAACGCTTAGACGGCAAAGAGGGGGCCCATTAGGGTTTAACAGCTAGTGGGCCAAACCCCCTCTTTGTCGTCTGCTAGCGGATGGCAAAGAGAGGGCTGATGGCAAAGCCATGCTTTGTCGTCCGTTGTCTCTTTCTTATCTACTTTCTGATGGCTGATGGCAAAGCCATTCTTTGTCGTCTGGTAGCTGACGACAAAGATGTGGCGGACGAAAAATCTGCTGATTCCAGTAGTGAAGGACATAATTCTTCTATGCAGCAATGAGGATAATCCTCAGATCACGGACCTAGTCCGCATTATTGTCACCATCATCTTTCAACTTAGTTTTCTCTAGGAACATATCAAAAATAGGGGAGCTATATCGCGAGCTATTGATCTACAACATATATATGCAAAAACTATTAAGACCAAGTTCATGCTAAATTAAGTTCAATTAATCAAATTACTAATGAACACCCACTTAAATAAACATCCCTCTAGTTATCTAAGTGATACATGATCCAAATCAACTAACCCATGTCCGATCATCACATGAGATGGGGTAGTCATCAATCGTGAACATCTCTATGTTGATCATATCAACTATATGACTCATGTTCTACCTTTCGCTCTCCAGTGTTTCGAGACCATCTCTGTACATGCTAGGCTCGTCAAGTTTAACCCAAGTATATTGCATGTGGAAAACTGTCTTACACCTGTTGTATGTGAATGTAGAGTCTATCACACCCGATCATCATGAGGTGCTTCGAAATGACAAACTTCGGCAATGGTGCATACTCGGGGAGAACACTTTTATCTTCAAATTTAGTGAAGGGATCATATTATAATGCTACCACCATTCTAAGCAAAATAAGATGCATAAAAGATAAAAATCACATGCAATCAAAATATGTGACATGGTATGGCCATCATCATCTTGTGCTTTTGATCTCCATCTCCAAAGCATCGTCATGATCTCCATCATCACTGGCTCGACACCTTGATCTCAATCATAGCGTTGGGGTCGTCTCGCCAACTATTGCTAACGCATAGTGATAAAGTAAAGCAATTACATGGCGTTTGCACTTCATACAATAAAGGGACAACCCTAAGGCTCCTGCCAGTTGTCGATATTACAAAACATGATCATCTCATACATCAACATATATCACATCATATATTGACCATATCACGTTGATACGTCTCCGTCGTATCTACTTTTCCAAACACTTTTGCCCTTGTTTTGGACTCTAACTTGTAAGATTTGAATGGAACTAACCCGGACTGACGATGTTTTCAGCAGAATTGCCATGGTGTTGTTTTATGTGCAGAAAACAAAAGCTCTCGGAATGACCTGAAACTCCACGGAATATCATGGAATAAATAATAAAAAATCCTCACCAAAGATGAAGACCAGGGGGCCCACACCCTATCCACGAGGGTGGGGGCGCGCCCCCCTACCTCGTGGGCCCCCTGGATGCCCTCCGGCGCCAACTCCAACTCCATATATTGGCTTTCGGGGAGAAAAAAATCATAGAGAAAGTTTCATCGCGTTTTACGATACGGAGCCGCCGTCAAGCCCTAATCTCTCTCGGGAGGGCTGATCTGGAGTCTGTTCGGGGCTCCGGAGAGGGGGATTCGTCACCGTCGTCATCATCAACCATCCTCCATCACCAATTTCATGATGCTCACCGCCGTGCGTGAGTAATTCCATCATAGGCTTGCTGGACGATGATGGGTTGGATGAGATTTATCACGTAATCGAGTTAGTTTTGTTAGGGTTTGATCCCTAGTATCCATTATGTTCTGAGATTGATGTTGCTATGACTTTGCTATGCTCAATGCTTGTCACTAGGGCCCGACTGCCATGATTTCAGATCTGAACCTATTATGTTTTCATGAATATATGTGTATTCTTGATCCTATCTTGCAAGTCTATAGTCACCTACTATGTGTTATGATCCGGCAACCCCGAAGTGACAATAATCGGGACCACTCCCGGTGATGACCATAGTTTGAGGAGTTCATGTATTCACTATGTGCTAATGCTTTGTTCCGGTTCTCTATTAAAAGGAGGCCTTAATATCCCTTAGTTTCCAATAGGACCCCGCTGCCACGGGAGGGTAGGACAAAAGATGTCATGCAAGTTCTTTTCCATAAGCACGTATGACTATATACGGAATACATGCCTACATTACATTGATGAACTGGAGCTAGTTCTGTGTCACCCTATGTTATGACTGTTACATGATGAACCACATCCGGCATAATTATCCATCGCTAATCCGGTGCCTACGAGTTTTCCGTATACTGGTTTACACTTATTTACTTTTCCGTTGCTACTGTTACAATCACTACAAAATACCAAAAACATTACTTTTGTTGTCTTTACTTTTGTTACCGTTACCACTACTATCATATTACTTTGCTACTAAACACTTTGCTGCAGATACTAAGTTTCCAGGTGTGGTTGAATTGACAACTCAGCTGCTAATACTTGAGAATATTCTTTGGCTCCCCTTGTGTCGAATCAATAAATTTGGGTTGAATACTCTACCCTCGAAAACTATTGCGATCCCCTATACTTGTGGGTTATCAAGACCTTTTTCTGGCACCGTTGCCGGGGAGCATAGCTCTATTCCTTGAGTCACTTGGGATTTATATCTGCTGGACACTATGAAGAACTTGAAAGACGCTAAGACATAAAATTTATCCCTCAATTACGAGGGGAGGTAAGGAACTGCCATCTAGCTCTGCACTTGATTCACCTTCTGTTATAAGTTTGCGACACCTAAACCTACTACTGCTATTGATTCTGATATGTCGCATGTTATTGATGATGCCACTTCTGCTATGCACGATACTTATGATGAAACTACTTCTATGCTAGATACTACTGTGCCACTTGGTGAATTTCTTGATGAGCAAATTGCTAGGTCTAGAGAAAGATAAATTATTGAACCTGAACACGATGATGTTAGTGATGATGAGCCTATGCCTGCTATTCCTGAGGGTTATCTTTTTAGTGCTGAATCTGTTGAAGCTGTTGTTGCTTGCTAGGATAGTCTTGAACGTAAGAGGTTGCTAATTAAGTGGAGTAAAGAATCTTTTAGAGGAAGGATGAGACCCGATCCTGCTTTTGCTACTTCACCTATCTGTGTTCCTGATTATGATTATTATGATATTTCTGTCGATCCAGATATAATTACTTTGGTTGAATCTGATCCTTTTTATGGCTATGAATCTGAAACTGTTGTGGCACATCTTCGTAAGTTAGATGATATAGCTGCCCTGTTTACTAATAATCTGAGATCGCGCCACCTTTATTTACTTAAAATATTTCCGTTCCCATTAAAGGGTGATGCTAAGAAATGGTTTAATTCTCTTGATCCTGGTTGTGTGCAAAGTCCCCAGGATATGATTTATTACTTCTCTGCTAAATATTTCCCTGCTCATAAGAAACAAGCTGCTTTGAGGGATATATATAATTTTGTGCAAATTGAAGAAGAGAGTCTCCCACAAGCTTGGGGGAGGCTTCTCAAGTTACTTAATGCTTTGCCTGATCATCCTCTTAAGAAACCTGAAATATTTGATATCTTTTATAATGGACTAACTAATGCTTCCAGAGATTACCTGGATAGTTGTGCTGGTTCTCTTTTCAGGGAAAGAACACCGGATGACGCTGAAATTTTATTGAATAATATGTTGGCAAATGAGAATAATTGGGCACCTCCTGAGCCAACTCTTGAGCCACCTCCTCACCCAACTCCTGAGCCAACTACTAAGCCAGCTTCTGAGCCAATTACTGAGCCTATTCGTAAACCAACTCCGAAGAAGAGAGGTGTTCTATTTCTCAGTCCCGAAGATATGCAAGAAGCAAAGAAATCTATGAAAGAAAAAGGTATTAAAGCTGAAGATGTTAAGAATTTACCTCCTATTGAAGAAATACATGGTCTTAATTTACCGCCTGTTGAAGAAGTATATGATCTCAATTACTTATTTACTAAAGAACCTCCCGATATCCCGACACAGGTAGTAAAGGTAAATTCTCTCTATAGATATGATAAAGCTGAAGTCCCTCCTACTAAAATTGCTAGTCAGTGCTTGGATGAGTTTGATGACTTTATGTTTAAGCAAGATGACTTTAATGCTTATTTTGGTAGACAATTAAAACAGAATACCTTTATGATTAAACGCTTGAGTGATTATATGGCCGATATTAGAGGTGAACTTAAACTTGTTAGCAAACATGCTTCTATGGTTACCACTCGAGTAGAACAAGTACTTAAAGCTCAGAAAGAAGTGCTTGATGAAATGAATAGTAAGAAAAATGATTATGCTATTAGAGTGGCTACTAGAACTGGTAGAATGACTCAGGAACCTTTGTATCCTGAAGGCCACCCTAAGAGAATCGAGCAAGATTCTCAGAGAAATAATATTTATATGCCTAGTTCTTCTCAGAGGAAGAAAAAGAAAAATGATAGGACTTTGCAAACTTCTAGTGAACCTATTGCTGAACCACCTGATAATCCAAATGATATCTCTATGTATGATGCTGAAACACAATCAGGTGATGATCATGAACCTAGTGATAATGATAATGATAATGATAATGTTGATGCTCAACCTAGTAATGATAATGATGTAGAAGTTGAACCTGTTGTTGATCTTGATAACCCACAATCAAAGAATCAACGTTATGATAAAAGAGACTTCGTTGCTAGGAAACATGGTAAAGAAAGAGAACCATGCGTTCAGAAACCCATGCCTTTTCCTCCCAAACCATCCAAGAAAAAGGATGATGAGGATTTTGAGTGTTTTGCTGAAATGATTAGACCCATCTTTTTGCGTATGCGATTGACTGATTGCTCCAAACAAATCCTTATGCTAAGTATATGAAGGATATCATTACTAATAAAAGAAAGATACCTGAAGCTGAAATTTCCACCATGCTTGCTAATTATACTTTTAAGGGTGGAATAGCAAAGAAACTTGGAGATCCAGGAGTACCTACTATACCATGCTCCATTAAAAGAAATTATGTTAAAACTGCTTTATGTGATCTTGGAGCGGTGTTAGTGTTATGCCTCTCTCTTTATATCGTAGACTTGACTTGAATAAGTTGACACCTACTAAAATATCTTTGCAAATGGCTGATAAATCAACTGCTATACCTGTCAGTATTTGTGAGGATGTGCCTGTTGTGGTTGCAAACATTACTATTTTAACGGACTTTGTTATTCTTGATATTCCCGAGGATGATAGTATGTCTATTATTCTTGGAAGACCTTTCCTTAATACTGCAGGGGCTGTTATTGATTGCAACAAAGGCAATGTCACTTTTCATGTTAATGGTAATGAGCATACGGTACACTTTCCGAGGAAACAACCTCAAGTTTATAGTATTAACTCTATTGGAAAAGTTCCATCGATTATATTTGGAGGTTTTGAATTCCCTCTCCCTACTGTCAAGAAAAAGTATGATATTCTTATTGTTGGGGATTTTCATATCCCCGTTGAGGTAACTTAGTGTTATTCGAAATTTCTCCGGTTCCGGGATTATTCGGAATGAGTTTGTTAACAAGACTTGATCAACCTTGTTAGCGGGTTCATTTTGATGATCACGAGATGGATGAAACTAGAAGCACAACCTTCTGTACCCTCTTTATATTTTTTGTTATTTAGTAGAAATAAAGTAAAATAATATTTTTTTCTGTCTGTTTCCTGACTTATCCGTGCAATATAAAAATATCCCGAAAATAAAAGTCCTCGGAATGCCATGCCAATTTAATATGATTTTTTCGGGAATATTTGAGAATTTACTGTGCAAAAATTACCATGGGGGGAGCTGCCACCTAGTCACGAGGGTGGAGGGCGTGCCCCCCTGCCTCGTGGGCCCACGGTGGCCCTCCTCCACTTATTCCTGCACCCATCTTCTTCCTCTGTCTCACACAAACACGAAAAACCAACTCAAGCACGAGTTCCAGCCCCCGTTGCTGTGATTTTCGATCTCCTTGCTCAAAGCACCTCTTGCAAAACTGCTTGGGGAGATTGTTCCTTAGTATGTGACTCCTCCATTGGTCCAATTAGTTTTTGTTCTAGTGCTTTATTCATTGCAAATTTGTGCTGCATAGGTAACCATGTTCTTGAGCTTGCATGTCAAATTTATATGGTTCCAAGTAGTCCCAATGCTTTATATAGGCTCTAGACACTTGTGGGAGTTGTTACTATCAATTTTCTTGAAGTTGGTTCACTTTTATTTGAAGTTACTAAAAATTTCAGAAATTTTTCAGAGGAAACAATATGCTTAGGAGGATGTTCCAAGGTGGTTCTTCAAGGAAGAAAGGCCCCAGGCTCGCAATACGTGATGCTGACGAGGAACCACCAAGAGACGCACTCGTGAGGCCCTGTGAATGGCCTTCGGAAAATTTTATGAATCAAGTGGGAATTAAAGAATAATTCTACGCATATTTGTGTAGCGCCGATCTTGAGGACTTTGAAGCTGATAAATGCCCACAGTATCATTACCTCACAAGTTCATTTGTGGGGAGGTTTGACTTTACAACTTCGCGTAATTCTCCTTCAGTCATGTTTGACCTTTGTGACAAATCTTATACCATGGACTTAGAGGATTTCACTCTTGCATGCAAACTTCCATCTTGGGGTAGTATCAGGGATCCCCCTAAATCTGAATATAGAGACTTTCTTGCTAGAATAACTATGGGGGAATCTAGAGATATAGCGCAGGCCACTATAGGGAGCATTCACTTTCCTGCTATACATTATTTTTATCTCTTCATTGGTAGATGTATAACTGCTAAGGATGAAGCATGTCACATGTGTGCCCCTGATCTCAGCATTCTTAGAAGTGCTGTGTTAGGAGACCAATCTTATCATATGGGCGCCATTGTAGCTCGTAGGTTGCATCAGAATAGGCATAGCGGAGATTTCTTTGGAGGAATTTATGCAACCCGCTTAGCTAATTTTCTTGATGTAGACATTCATGAGGGTGATATGGAGTTACCCTCTTCTTATTTAGATCTTGATCCTATGTTTTCCCACCAGTTCATTGAGAGGACTGGACCACCTTACCAGTACCGACTAATCTTTAACAAACGGCATCTGGTCCGTGTTGCTCTTCCTGCTCCTACCTTCTTTGATATTCAGGCGAGAGGAAGATATATTATTACCAGAGAGGAGGCAGATGAGTACGAAAGGGGAGTGGAGGCTGCTCGACTCCATGCTACAGCTCAGGCGGCGATAGCCGCTGCGTCACACTATGACCCCAGCTTCACCTACGGGTATCAGCCAGGCTATCCCTGGCAATAGACCAACTTAGGCCAAAAGCCTAAGCTTGGGGGAGTACATATTTCCCACCGACATTACATTCATGTTCACACACACACATTGCTAGATGTCGGTTCTCATACTCTTTCACTGTAATATCCATACTAGTTTATTTTCTTTTTCCTACTTTCTTCTTGTGTGTTTGATAAACCTTATGAAAAACAAAAAATTAGTTAGTCTACTCTCTATGCTTGTAGTAGTAAT
Source organism: Triticum dicoccoides (assembly GCF_002162155.2). Lineage (NCBI taxonomy): Eukaryota > Viridiplantae > Streptophyta > Magnoliopsida > Poales > Poaceae > Triticum > Triticum dicoccoides. Next base: position 425,219,125 of record NC_041389.1, read on the forward strand.
AACTAAAAAGAAAACCCAAAATATTTCCCGTTCTTCTTTTGCTTGTTCGGAGCTTTCCCATGTAAATAGTTTTTATTTCTTTTCCTTGCTTTGTGGGGCGAGAAGACTATATTGCAAATGCTTAGTGGCTCTCATATGCATGATCGTTTATTTAACTTAGAGCCCATATTACTTGTCTTCTCTCTTGAGTTGAATGCTTGCAGATTCCAGCTTAGTCCAATGCACGTGCACTCTTATTATTATACACACCGTTCGGTCGTGCAAGTGAAAGGCCATAATGATGATATATAATGTACTTATTGGGATGAGAAAAGCTGGTATGAACTCGACCTCTGTTGTTTTTGTAAATATGATGATTCATCGTTCCTTACTCAGCTATTATGAAGTAAACATATTTGCAATGACATTTAGAGATTATAGTTGCTTGTGTCATGCTTGATTAGCTATGAGTTATAATGGTTTACCTTGCGTGCCAACATGCTATTGAGATGATTATGATGTGGTATGATAGGGTGGTATCCTCCTTTAAATGAATTGAGTGACTCGACTTGGCACATGTTCACGCATGTAGTTGAATCAAATCAACATAGCCTTCATGATATTTATGTTCATGGTGGATTATATCCTACTCATGCTTATATTCGGTGTAAATTAATTTTAATGCATGTTTACGACTGTTGTCGCTCTCTCAGTTGGTCGCTTCCCAGTCTTTTGCTAGCCTTCACCTGTACTAAACGGGAATACTACTTGTGCATCCAAACTCCTTAAACCCCAAAGTTATTCCATATGAGTCCACCATACCTTCCTATATGAGAACCTAGAGTCAGAGTTAGCAAAATCATTTAAACCCGAATAGAAGAGAGTTCAGAGACCCAGAGTAAAGATCGAGGAGTAAAAGATCCTAATACCACCCAATGGCGACGTGGGCCCATGGGCCGCATAGCCATGTTAGTAAAAGTTTTGTAAAGTCTAGACTTGACTTCGGCCAAGGAGTTGGAAGGGGGATTCCTACAGGCAGTCGGCTCTGATACCAACTTGTGATGCCCCCGATTCAATCGTACACTAATCATGCACGCAAATGTGTACGATCAAGATCAGGGACTCACGGGAAGATATCACAGCACAACTCTAAAACATAAATAAGTTATACAAGCATCATAATACAAGCCAGGGGCCTTAAGGGCTCGAATACAAGTGCTCAATCATAGACGAGTCAGCGGAAGCAACAATATCTGAGTACAAACATAAGTTAAACAAGTTTGCCTTAAGAAGGCTAGCAAAAACTGGGATACAGTTCGAAAGAGGCGCAGGCCTCCTGCCTGGGATCCTCCTAAACTACTCCTGGTCATCGTCAGTGGGCTGCACGTAGGGTTTGATCCCTAGTATCCATTATGTTCTGAGATTGATGTTGCTATGACTTTGCTATGCTTAATGCTTGTCACTAGGGCCCGAGTGCCATGATTTCAGATCTGAACCTACTATGTTTTCATGAATATATGTGTGTTCTTGATCCTATCTTGCAAGTCTATAGTCACCTACTATGTGTTATGATCCGGTAACCCCGAAGTGACAATAATCGGGACCACTCCCGGTGATGACCATAGTTTGAGGAGTTCATGTATTCACTATGTGCTAATGCTTTGTTCCGGTTCTCTATTAAAAGGAGGCATTAATATCCCTTAGTTTCCAATAGGACCCCGCTGCCACGGGAGGGTAGGACAAAAGATGTCATGCAAGTTCTTTTCCATAAGCACCTATGACTATATACGGAATACATGCCTACATTACATTGATGAACTGGAGCTAGTTCTGTGTCACCCTATGTTATGACTGTTACATGATGAACCACATCCGGCATAATTATCCATCGCTAATCCGGTGCCTACGAGTTTTCCATATACTGGTTTACACTTATTTACTTTTCCGTTGCTACTGTTACAATCACTACAAAATACCAAAAACATTACTTTTGCTGTCTTTACTTTTGTTACCATTACCACTACTATCATATTACTTTGCTACTAAACACTTTGCTGCAGATACTAAGTTTCCAGGTGTGGTTGAATTGAGAACTCAGCTGCTAATACTTGAGAATATTCTTTGGCTCCCCTTGTGTCGAATCAATAAATTTGGGTTGAATACTCTACCCTCGAAAACTGTTGCGATCCCCTATACTTGTGGGTTATCACACATCACAACATGCCCTGCAAAAACAAGTTAGACGTCCTCTACTTTGTTGTTGCAAGTTTTACGTGGCTGCTACCGGCTTCTAGCAAGAACCATTCTTACCTACGCAAAAACCTCAACGATGATTCATCAAGTTTGTTGTTTTAACCTTTTTCAAGGACCGGTCGTAGTCAAATTCGATTCAACTAAAGTAAGAGAAACTGACACCCACCAACCACCTTTATGCAAAACTAGTTGCATGTCAGTCGGTGGAACCGGTCTCATGTGCGTGGACATGTAAGGTTGGTTCGGGCCGCTTCATCCCACAATACCGATGAATCAAAATAAGTCTTTGGTGGTAAGCAGTATGATTATCGCCCACAACTCTTTGTGTTTTACTCGTGTATATCATCTACGCACACGCAAGATCTATCCATGGAGATGCATAAAAACGAGAGGGGAGAGTGTGTCTACGTACCCTCGTAGACCGTAAGCAGAAGTGTTTAGTAATGCGGTTGATGTAGTCGGACTTCTTCGCGATCCAACCGATAAAGTACCGAAGGTACAACACCTCCGCGTTCAGCACACGTTCAGCTCGGTGACGTCCTCCGCCTTCTTGATCCAGCAACAGGGCGAGGTAGTGGATGAGTTCCGACAGAACAATAGCGTGGTGACGGTCATAGTGAAGATATATCCGCAGGGCTTTGCCTAAGCACTACAAAAATATGACCAGGGGTGTAAACGGTGAAGGGGGCCGCCGCACACGGCTAAGCAATTGTCATGGTTGTGCTAGGCGCCCCCCTCCCACATATATATAGGTGGGGGAGGAGGGAGCAGCCAGGAGGCGCCCCCAAGTAGGCCGAATCCTACTTGGGATCCTTCCCAAGTGGCACCCCCTCTCCTTATTGGAGCGCAGGAGGAGGGAATGAAGGAGGTGGCGCCCCCCCCCCCCCTTCCTTTCTCTCCTGAGGAGGGAAAGGCAGGAGGGGCCACCCCTCCCCTTTCCTTCCCCTAGGGTCGGCCAGCCTTGTAGAGGGGAGCACTAGCCCCCAAGTGGGCTGGTCTATCCCCCCCCCTTTGGCCCATAAGGCCCATACACTTGTCGGGCATGTTCGGAACCCCTTCCGGTGACCCGATGACTACCCGGTGCACTCCGAAACTATTCCTGTGTGCGAATACCATCGTCCTATATATCAATTTTTACCTCTCGACCATTTAGAGACTCCTCGTCATGTCCGTGACCTCATCCGGGACTCCGAACAACATTTGGTCACCAAATCATATAACTCGTATAACACTATATCATCAACGAACATTAAGCGTGCGGACCCTACGGGTTCGAGAACTATGTAGACATGACCGATACACCTCTCTGGTCAATAACCAATAGCGGAACCTGGATGCCCATATTGGCTCCTACATATTTATGACGCCCCCGATTCAATCGTACACTAATCATGCACGCAAATGTGTACGATCAAGATCAGGGACTCACGGGAAGATATCACAACACAACTCTAAAACATAAATAAGTCATACAAGCATCATAATACAAGCCAGGGGCCTCAAGGGCTCGAATACAAGTGCTCGATCATAGACGAGTCAGCGGAAGCAACAATATCTGAGTACAGACATAAGTTAAACAAGTTTGCCTTAAGAAGGCTAGCACAAACTGGGATACAGATCGAAAGAGGCGCAGGCCTCCTGCCTGGGATCCTCCTAAACTACTCCTGGTCGTCGTCAGCGGGCTGCACGTAGTAGTAGGCACCTCCAGAGTAGTAGTCGTCGTCGACGGTGGCGTCTGGATCCTGGGCTCCAACGTCTGGTTGCGGCATCCGAGAAGAAGAGGAAAACGGGGGAAAGAGGGAGCAAATTAACCGTGAGTACTCATCCAAAGTACTCGCAAGCAAGGAGCTACACTACATATGCATGGGTATATGTGTAAGGAGGCCATATCAGTGGACTGAACTGCAGAATGCCAGAATAAGAGGGGGATAGCTAGTCCTATCGAAGACTATGCTTCTGGCAGCCTCCATCTTGCAGCATGTAGAAGAGAGTAGATTGAAGTCCTCCAAGTAGCATCTCCAAGTAGCATCTCCAGTAGCATCGCATAGCATAATCCTACCCGGCGATCCTCCCCTCGTCGCCCTGTGGAAAAGCGATCACCGGGTTGTTTGTGGAACTTGGAAGGGTGTGTTTTATTAAGTATCCGGTTCTAGTTGTCATAAGGTCAAGGTACAACTCCAAGTCGTCATGTTACCGAAGATCACGGCTATTCGAATAGATTAACTTCCCTGCAGGGGTGCACCACATAACCCAACACGCTCGATCCCATTTGGCCGGACACACTTTCTTGGGTCATGCCCGGCCTCGGAAGATCAACACGTCGCAGCCCCACCTAGGCACAACAGAGAGGTCAGCACGCCGGTCTAAATCCTATGCGCGCAGGTGTCTGGGCCCATTGCCCATTGCACACCTGCACGTTGCGTACGCGGCCGGTGAGGAGACCTAGCAACCTCCATTACAAAGGAAGTTGCGTTAACGCAGTCCAACCCGGCGCGCGCCGCTCAGTCGCTGATGTCACGAAGGCTTCGGCTGATACCACGACGCCGAGTGCCCATAACTGTTCTCGCGTAGTTGGTTAGTGCGTATAGGCCAGTAGCCAGACTCAGATAAAATACCAAGATCTTGTTAAGCGTGTTAAGTATCCGCGAACGCCGAACAGGGCCAGGCCCACCTGTCTCCTAGGTGGTCTCAACCTGCCCTGTCGCTCCGCCACAGAGTAACAGTCGGGGGCCGTCGGGAACGAGGCGAGGCCGGCACACACAGGACGCGGCCGGAGCACGTCAATCGCGGGCAAGATCGGCATGGACGCGGCCGGAGAAGGCAGAGGGGGAGCTCACAGGGGGGTGTAGGGTTCTGGGCAGCATGCTCGGGGAGGAGGTCGAAGACGACGGCGACATGAGGACGAGGCGCAGCGGCGTGCGTCGACGGCGTCAGCGATGTTAGGGTCGGGGAGGAGTAGGGGAAGTCGAGGCGAAGGAGCTCCGGCGAGGCTCCTCCGGTGAACGGCGACGATGATGGCGGTGCG